>NC_137257.1:172154-772154 GCF_965637545.1 Phallusia mammillata | reverse complement strand
AAGTAATCGCGTGTTTAAATACCATAAAAAGGGGCACTACAGAAACTGTTAGGGGCTAAAAAAATTGTTCCATAATAAACAAACGGCCAAGTTTTTTTGTTTTTTTTTCCTTGAAAAGTCGCCGGGTGTATAGGCCAGTTTGTCCACCATTACAGTTTGACCATTACCCCAAATATAAATATAACAACTAAACTTACCTTCAATTGCTTTCGCATTTGATTGACTCCTTGACAGAACCGGGTGAAAACCGCCTTGAAATCGGCTCCTTTCTGCAAAACAAGATTCCGGTTAGCGGACAATGTTTGTAAAGCGTATGCCGCTATGTGGGAGTATGGAGCAGGCATAAACTCTTAAATGGTCGACGAAGGTTTGCGTTTCATTTTAATTTACTAAAGCTATTTGGTCTAACTGCAAAACGCCTTTTATCGCAAATTGAAAATTTTCGGAACATTAGGATTCTGAAACTTTGCACGTTTTTATTGGTTTTTAATTTTTATTGGTAAAGTAGAAAATGTTTGCTAATCATCTGAGAATTTAGCAATAAGTTGTATATTTGTTTTAGATATAAATCAGGCGAGTTTTAACTGTGGTTTCACTAAACGGTTCATTGTTTAAAATGGAAATGTAACGGCCCAAACAGACGTAAAAAATTCATCTGCAGCTGGTCGTTGTAATTGTTTTGTTTCTGATACTTGTTCTTGCTATAATGTTAACTCCACTTCAACTTTCTACTTTCCCCGTTTCAACAATCCTCTCACCTGCATGGACACGATCCTAAGGTGATCTTCTTCGTTCACCCAAACCAGGAACGTTTTTCCCTCGTTGTAATAAATTCCCCGCGAATCTGGCCAATCACGGCCCATTCCAGCGTTACGCATGAAATCCGAAGCAGGTTTTGCGAAGAGATAATGATCCGAGATCAGTTTCTCTTCTTCTTCCGGTGTCATCCCGGAGATCGGATGATACTCTCCTGAAGTGAAGGAAAGCATGCCCAGATTTAATGTACAGACTGTAAACTTTGACAAATCTGAAGTCGTCCACCGTTTTTTTATGTTTAGATACATATATTTCACCTAAGTAATAGGCATTCTATTTGAATAAGATACTAATGATGCCTATTACTTAGGTGGAATATGGATATCTATACATAAGTTAAGTAAAAAATGGTAGTTGACTTCAGACTTATCAAAGTTTTCAGTCTGTTATTACATGCGACTGTTGTCTCCATCTCTCGCACTGAGTCTCTGGTGACTCGTGATTTATAATATACTATACACAGGTTTCATGTAAAAAAAATGGATAAACAACTGATGTCACGTTTGTATTTTAGCGTTAAACTTGACAAAATCGCTTAAAAAAGCTAAAAAAAAACTTTCATTAAGCTCTCTTGCTCGCAACAACCCCCTAATAAAACCAATTGTTTATCCACCTGCTGGTGGTTTTTGAATTTCCTTAATTTTATATTGTTTTCTATCTCGAAGCAAAACTAAAATTCAACAAAAAAATATTTTCACTGAGTTCAAGGGCTTTCTAAGATTGAAATAGGTGAAATAGAATTAAGAAAAGTGACATTGATTGGTGGACAAGATTTTTTAGTTGCAACATAAAAATCCAGTTAGCTCGACAACTTTCCCTATTTGTTCACATTCTTACCCTTGATTTCTCCGGTGAGTCCTTTCAATGCTTCAGTTGCTATTCTCTCTACCTCCCTCCGCTGACGCCTCGTGCAGCTCGGCGCGAAAGCAAAATCTCCGATCGATCTTCCGATCCTCATCCGGGATGAGATGATGTACTTGTCATCCAGAGGAGTGTCCGGGATCGCATCCGGATCCAGGACGTCGGGAAGAGGATGTGTATCCTTGGATGGATCGTAGCCGTTGTGATAACTCTTCACCACTGAAACACACGTGGCCGGTTGAAAAAAAGTTTTGGGCGGCAAATTTAAATTTAAAAATTACATAATACATTTTATATCGATTTATTTTGTTTGCTAGAAACTTGGTTTCATATTCATTAATACATTTTACTGTTTATATGAGCTATTGCTGCCAGCCATAATATCAACCTTATGGAGCTCTTCTGGCATGCAAATACAATTAGGTATACTCTAAATAAGGTTGACATGATAAGGTTAACGTTGTATCGTTGTTAGCTTTCCAGAAAACGATAACAGACAACCGATTTTTTTTCCAA
Organism: Phallusia mammillata; assembly: GCF_965637545.1. NCBI lineage: Eukaryota > Metazoa > Chordata > Ascidiacea > Phlebobranchia > Ascidiidae > Phallusia > Phallusia mammillata. The sequence goes on along the minus strand of NC_137257.1, from coordinate 769,961 downwards.
TATATTTTTATACGCCTCTTTAAGTTGACCTGATTTTGTTAACAAACATTTTTCGATGTGCAACAAAATTGTCGACAGAAAATTTCAGAGTAAAACACATTAAACCAGGTGCTGTATTTTTTTGTTTTTCACTCTGAAATTTCCTGCAGTCAGGAATTTAATGACCCTGAATCGTCGCTGTCTTTGGCTTTACTTGAAAGCAGACTTTTCTAAAAAGGAAAGCACCTATTGCCGACAAATAGCACCATGTCTTCATAAAACCTGTCAGCAAATACTTGTTACCGTAGATGGGATTCGAACCTACATCCTTCGTACTTCACCAACCTGGGAAAAACACGTCCTTGAACTTGGTATAGCTCTCAGCGTCGCCTGCGACCATTCCAACATCCAAAGTAGGGTCGTCAATTCCAGTTTGAATGCAATGATCCAATGTTACACCGTTGTTGGTTTTCTAAAATATAATGACAGATGTAGCAGAACAGATTGACAAGCTTTACTAAATGAGAAATTCTATCAGATCCAAAGTCGTAAGTCATGCAGTTGTACGTCGAGTCAGACTTTTTGGTTGATGTTCGGGCTTCAGTTTTAATAAAACGGGTTTAATTTGATCCTGACTTTACACTCTGCCATATTGCGATACAACAAGGGCACGTGGTAACGAATTTATACCGAAGCACGACTTTACTGTGGGTGTGGGGACCACTAATACTCACAACCAAAGTGTTTGTAAGTGTAAAAAATGCATTTTAATAATAAGAGCATAAGATTTCATTCTCTTAGCTAGTATTCGTTGGTAGAATATAAACTTTACAACACTATTTCAATTCTTGCTCACCTGGCCATAGTAGGCGGCATATATCTCCTTGGTCATGTGTTGTTTCATGAAGCTGTGATGCTTCGAAAGATCAGGAAAGTTTTCCAAAGCTTCTTTCGACATTTTCGCAACGTTTCAATACAACCAACCAAAGTGAAAATAATTTTATCTTAACCTGTGAATACATAAATCGAATAAATTATTCTTTTTGTACAAAGATGTGCAAAACACAGTGCTTTCGAAGAAAACAAACAGATTCCGTATGTCGTTTAATTTGTTTTATAAGCAAAAAAACTTAACTTGTGTTTTAAACAAATACTGAAAAACCATTCATCATGGTTTTGTATACGACCGACCCCAAAGTTTTAACTAAGTTCGTAAACTTATAGTTGTAAACTTAATAGGCTAGTCAAAAATCCGGCACCATTGATTCGCCTAATGAAAATAACATAAACCCTTTAACTTAGCTGCACTTACAAATATTTAAGATGCACACATAAAAATCGTATTCGCAGGGTTTAAGGGAAAATGCGCTTCCTTTAAACAGCGTCACCAGGTGACAATGAAGAGACAGGAGGCGTATTTAAATAACGATTGTTAGAGATCGGAGTTCCCGTTCATATTCGGGTGTTGATATGATTGAGGGGGAAGCTTCAGTCATTTGCTACACGACAAATATTGTTCGTACGGTTGCAACAGCTTTACCGTAAGTGTGGTCAGTGCCATTGCGGCGTTTTAAGGTAAACCTTAATGTAATTGTGCCTAAATTCGTTTTGTAATTGGAAATACCCTGCGAAGCCGAATTCAAACCAAAATTAAAAGCAATACGGAAAGCTAAGACAAATCGGGTTTAACATTTTTTCACAAACATCGAGAAAAGGACCTGATATTTATCTCTGCCACATTTGCGTCTTAATTTTCAATTCTGCCGCACAAAATGCGTTTTGACTTGTTACTTCCCTGAATGTCCCTGCCAAATTGGTTGAATCAGTAAAGAGAACTTTCTCGCTCAATTTGGACTTAAACATAAATTCAAAAATTACGTTTAAAATACTAACGCAATGTTTAAAGTAGAACCACACAAGTCAATTCGATAAAACGAAACACAACCACGTTTCTGTAACTTTGTTACCATTAATTAAGAGTCAAACAGAGATAGCGTAAAAAATTAGCAAATAAGATTCATAAACTTGAAACTAAATAACAAAACCACCAAAAAATTCAAAAATGACCCATATTAAACTCCAAACGCAAAATCCAAAAAAAATTGACGCAATGTTCAGTTAAGAACTACACTATTTTCGTTTATTCTTAATCATCGCTTATTGAGAGTCAAACAATGAAAAGCGAAATGAACCAAGAAAACAAATTTTAACTTGAAACTAAGTAACAAAACTACCGTGATCTGCAACTGTTCTATGCATTCTGCCATCGACTAAACCTCACTTTACATATTGCGCATCTTATGCACGTTTCTTCGACACGTTGCAATGCTGCACGTTTTTACATGTGGTCCGCCGGGGTGCTATCAATTATAACTGGCTCATGCTCTAATCCGTTTCTATCTGACGACGGAAGGCAGAACAGCTGAAACCGAGCCATAAGCATTAAGCAACCCTCAGTCGATCAAAGTCTTTCATCCAAGCCATGATTTGATTCAATTACTCTGCAATATCATTTTCAACCCCTTGGTTTGACCCCATGTTTCCCTTTTCCTCTCTCACTATTCTCTATCTTTCTTTCTCTTTTTCATCTATGTGCTCTTTTAGTTTCTTTGTTATAATTCCATCAGTTTACTCTTTTGCTTCTAATTAGTAAACTGCAACCATTTTACACAGTCAGGTTTCTATCTATGCTTTTTTTTCAATTAATCATTCTTCAATAGTTATTCATTTCCGTTTAGTTTGTCACGTTAATATCTCACTATATTTTATGAAAACAAATTAATGAAATTGCACAAAGACTATTTGCAGCAATTAATTAGGTTTTCTACTGTGTTCTGAACAGCATTTAACAAGTGAATGTAATATTAGCGACCAGATAATTTTACCTACAATAACAAATTTCACTACAAGCTAATGCTGCTGAAACCGACAAAACATAATTATGGGCAGAAATACAGGAAGACAGTTGTTGTTGTTCCGATGTGTTACCGCCATCAAAACAGGCCTCATCGACACAACAGGCTAAATTTATCCACAATTTGTTTCAAAACACATTAGACTACAAATGTATACGAAAACAGTTTTAATTTTTTAATTGTCAGAAAAAGCTTTTATTCTTTTGCTGAACTCTAAAATGTAATTAGAACCGGCTGACAAAACATTTGAATCCCACCACTGTTTACATCATAGCAACTAAACAACATAACTGTATGGCGAAACAATCAACCTCTTCCCCAAATAATATGAAACCACCGGAAACTTTTCACATCAGTTACGTCAGTTCCGGTGCAGACCACATCACAAATTGATTGTTTCGTCACGAATCATGCGTGAATGCAAAACTCGTCAAAGTGCAATTTTCCTTTTGACCTTTGCAGTCGAAATTCAAGACATTTATGATTAATGTACATTGCAACTGCAATTGCACATGCCATTAAACCATTGTTACATGATTCGTTCCTGAAATTTCATTCTTATTCTTTCCTGGTGATTTATTACACTTTCAAACTGTTTCAAGTTTTAGTAATTATTCCGATAAAACGTGCACGAAAATTGCACTTTTTAAGTTTCGATCGGCTTAGTTATTATTTATTTTTTGCTTGAGTTTTAGGAACAGAGGCTATCAATATTTAACCAGTTGTAAAAGAAGGTTTCATAACGATGATCTTCACATCGCCCACCAACACATAGCATCAGGCAGACGATCTATGCTAACTTAGTTTGCATAGATATTCAATAACCTTGAGATGCCCTTTAAAACACGAGGTCGGCGTTATACGTGGCGTGTCAGCTGCTTTAATCCACGTTACTATATGGATTACCTTTCTATACCCAGGGGAACTTTGGGTTTAAAGCGGAACCCCTCGGGGCAAACTCTTTCACTTCCTTTCAGTTAAGCCTAATACAAGTTAAGATAAATGCGTATTAAGGTTTCAAAGGCATTATTTTGCATCAGCTTTAAAGTTAACGTTTTAGTGCAAGACTTTGAGCATAATTTCACTGCACCACATGAAGTAAAAATGCTCAAAATTTGTGAAAACACTTTTCAGCCTATTACTCCCAACAAATGTAGTGCTGTAGTTAGATGGCAACAATAGCTAATACGGCCTGTGTCTTGTCACCAGCTGCACTGATGAGAAACAGTGTGCACTGTCTGCAGCTTATACTTTTATTTATTGGCCCGATGCTTTTATGTGTGTAAAAATACCTAGATAGAAATACTAATTAATATCTTAAAATGCTCTTGATTTTTTTTAAACGCATTTATTTGAAGATTAATTTAAATCGGTTTCATTCCCTAAATTTTAACAGGACGGCATTCTTCTCAGTTCACAGAAGTTTTTCAAAAACGTTTAGCACACTGCAAACCGATTTAAAGGTCACGGATTCCAACTCATTGAACTTGAACTTGCATCAATAAACCTGGTCTAAACCGCACAATTAAAATTCTTTCCTTGTCGCGTATCTTCTTGCCAAGACGCGCGCCGCTGTCTATGACGTCACAAAAATGTATCCGCCTCACACGAGCAGCGATAAAACAAGGTTCGCGCGATGTGAACTGTTTTCCAGTGATAAGGTGGGATGTAAAGAATACGAACGCTTGTCTGTCATGTGATGGCCGAACAATACGAGCATGGAATTCCACTTAGCCCAAAACCCGGACAAAATTTAATACAGCCACTATTTGGTCCACAACATAACATTTGCCGGAAGTGAAAATACACACAAATGTGACAGAATGCGCAGAAATGTCAATTAAAAAAGTTTTCACTTATATCTGAACCCGACTTATAATTTTGCTTTGAACCCCGAAAAATGCATTTGTGAAATCCTTAGCTTTAAAATAAGCCACGAATAAAACGTGAGCTTAAGATTTTTCATTTAATCTTTAAAAGTTGCAAACTGGTGCAAACAAACAAATACGTGATTTGACCGTCTAACGTCCGTCTATCCGCTTTATTTGCGTTCAAAATTGTAAGTAAGAGATATAAGACACAGCTGCATTTCCGCAGAAGTAAAAAAAGGAACTGCTGAACTGAGGACTGCCAAAGTTTACCACTGTAAGACTAAAAATCGGAACTCAGCCAATAGTTTAACCTCCCCTTGCAACGTTATCGATCATATATAAAAGCTGGAAGTTTGTTCATGAAACACTGCGATCGCCTTCGGTTTTGAACCTGAAGTTAGTGTAGAAAAAGTTCACTACCTTTCCTTACGACTCTACATTAACTTATAGTGGAAATTGATACCACGATGTCATCCTACAATTTTATATTCAGCCCCAAGGCTTAATTCAGGCGTCTCTTACTTTCCGGGAAACGTCACTGAACTTGTACAAGAACCCGCGAGGCACTTGTGTCAGGAATCGAAGCCCGAAATTATACCCTGGAAACTAAATTCTTTGAACTATTTCGTGTCAAAGTGAAAGCGCTACTCAAGAATTAAGCACTTACAAGAAACTGACTGCTGGTAATTTCTTAATTTAGCGCGATCGTGTAAAAAAGCAAGTTTATGAGAAAAGTTTTTCACCGAGTGCCATAGGCTAACCACGTGGTAAAACTGTTTTAGCCGTTTGGTAGTAAAAATGTAATCCTCGCCTGAAATAACAAAAACTTACCCAGTTCGGCCAGTGCGCTTTTTCCCATTATAGGTGTAGGCTAAAAATAAATATTAAGACTACCAGCTAATAAAAATCCACAAAAACATCCAAATTGCCTTTCCATCAGTTAAATAGAACCTTGGCGGACTCGTAAACTTATATATAAAGCCTTTAAAATTGCTAACGAGATTTTTGTTACTGAATCCAAAACTGCTTGGACCAACATTTTTCATCTCATGCACAAAACGCAAACATCCGCTTTTACAACGTGCACGTTTTGCGATAATTAAGCTGTTACAAAACTGCGTTGTAGACTGCTATGGCGTTTTCATAAACTGCTGAAAACGTATTGTAGAAACGCGATAACTTAGTTGGAAAGCAAAGTCCGCTACAAGCTAAATCATAATAACATAGAAAGCCGGTGTAACCAGTGTTTTTTTAAGGTGTTTTGGGGGACCGAAACGGTCCCCCAAATTTCTCCAGCGGTTTCCCAAAATTTGCCAGTAGCCTAATAAATAATTCGTTTAAGCAAATATGGCTATTTTTTGGTATTTAAATGAAACACTTGCGGTCTCTTAAAACTACTTAGCGGTCACCCAAACCAAACCTTAAAAAAAACCTGGGTGTAACTAATATCACTGATGCAGACATGAGCATTTGCCGAAACGTTTGAAAAATATAGCATGTCGCTTTCTGCGTCTATTTGGGCCGTTATTTTCCACATTCATTTTCGACGTTTCTAAATGCCGTCAGGGTTGGCTGCACAAAGCTGGTAAGAAAACCCGCTTCAGGTTCGCTAGCAAACATCGCTCACTTTAATCTTGTTCGATTGCGAACAAAACTTCCAAGCATTCAAATTTAACCCTCGCTGCAGGTCGGTCATTGAGCACTGTTATACCTGTATAAGTTTCACAGCAAACCCACCTATGTGATTACAGTGCCGAAGTTTTCAGTTGGAAAACGACTTCGCTTTAAATAATTCATCAACAGGAAAGTGGGAATAAAATGAAAACGTTGCGTGTTTTTCTTATTATTCCGCAACGTAAACGGGGTTAAGGGAAAAGTGAAATTGTAATTAGTTTGGCCGACTTACGCCTCAACTTCTCTCTTTTTCCGGTAGTTTTTATTCGTTTGTTTTCCAGACTTTATGCATTATTGATTCCTTCCACTGGATTAAGCCCAAGTACGCGGGAGTATTTAACACATCACATACCAGCACACGACCAACGAGTTTTTCCGTTTTGCTTTTTGCTTTTCCGCCGGTGCTTTAATAATGCTACCACATTAATCGCTATGGAGCGCCATAGAGCTAACAAATTAAAACACCTGTAGTGCCCCCCCTGCAAATATTAAGTTTTGTCTTTAGAAATCACACCATATTTTATTTTAACGTAGCCTATGGCAGATGGTTTTCGTTTAGAAAACGTTGTTTAAGTGTCGATGTTAAACCGTTAAGTTAAACACTGGAATATTTTTCTGAATTCAAAAATCTTGAATTGCCTCGTGTTGCAATAGGCAATAACTGGGGTCACCACCTACATTATGAGACATTGCTGTGTAAAAGTAACCACCTGTACATGGCATCCTTTTATAGTTGACAAATTTCACACAAACTTTATTGGTACGCCTAAAACACACAAAAAATTTGAAATACAATATATGCTAAAAACAATTTTAGCTGATTAAAAGTGAATTGGCGTCACAAGATTGTGTTTTTCCTAATTACTTTTTTTTCCAAATTTTTTTTATTATGCAATGAGAACAAAACATTTAAAATAAAACACATAGTTAACTTACAAAAGTTTAACTAATAGATTCTGCTGGTATCTGTAAAATGATATACCGTGAGTATATTAATTTAAAGAATAATAGTATTATAAAGTTATGAAAAGGAGTAGGTAGTTGAAAATAAAATGATGTTTTTCCTGATATGTTTTTTTCCATCATGGGATTTAAAATTAATTCGAGTGGGAAACTTTTCCTGAGAAAGTTGTGTTTTGCATTTTGTTTGTTTTTAATAAACACGTTGAAAGCCATTAGTTTGGCAGAGGTATTTGTAAATTAAAGTTTAATCTGCGTTAAAGTGTTGCCTAATAATTTATACAATATTTGCTGTATGTTGGTCGGGTAAAGCAAAAAAAGTTTACAAATAATTTGTGACATGTTTCGTCCGTTAGTGCAAATCGTTCTTGCAAGCTGGTGTAGAACGCAGGAGGTTCATAAATGGTTGCACAAAACACCTACTTAATTAAGTAATTATCCTTACGATTGTAAATTCTCAGTGAGAAAAACAAATTTTAACAGCGAACTAAACTGTTATGGTTTAGTTTCTGTTCCATTTCAGAAGCGTCGATAAAACTGCTTTGTATATTTTCAAGATGAGCAACCCTAAAAATGACACATCTAAAACTGACATGAAACCTCCAGAACCGTTATTCCAAGTTCCATCTGCGAGACCTGCCGAGCAGAAAACAAGAATGTCTAAATTTACTGACACGCCTGTTGCAACTAATGGAAAATCTCGGAAGTCCAAATTTACAGATCATCCTTTGGGAGTAGTTCCACCTCCACCATCTGTGGTTGACCCCAAACAGGCGGCAGCTCTTGCAGCTGCAAAGATTAATGCAAACCTCAGAGCAAAAGGAAAACTTTCCGATGAAACTTTGCTGAAACCGGTTTTGGCACCAGTTTCTACCACAAACACGCTTTTAAACATAATTCAAATTTCCCCTACAACTAAGGTGTTTGACTCTTATGTTGCCAAAATTGACATCAATGATCTTCCCGTGAGTGTTCGCTCTCATTTTCTTCAAAGTTCCGTGTTGGATGGAGTTGGTACACAAACCGGTGCCTCGATATCTTCGAAAGGACAGTGCCTTACTGTTGAGGAGAAGTCTCGTCTTAATGGGATTGAGAAGCAGCTACACTTGTTTATCCAATCTCCATTAAAACTTAAAGTGGACATGGCTCTCTCAAAACTTCGAGAAATGATTTCAAAGCATCCTGTAGCCTCATCCAACACAAATGTAACTGGCGGTTTAACAGGAATTTCACAGTTACCTCAAAAACCGATAATCCCACCTGTTGGACAGCCAACTCTGCCTACTGGCAGTTACATGCAGGAGAAAGTTTTTGTGGGTCTTGACCATGCCTCAAAAGACTTTGACCTGAAAACCAAACTCATTGGTCAAAACTACACGAACTTTAACTTTGTTGCTAATTCAACTGGTGCAAAAGTAATTCTTCGTGGTCGTGGTTCAGGTTTTATCGAGCCGACTTCTGGCAGGGAAGCATTCGAAGCCATGTATGTGTTTATCAGTCATAACACACAAACTGGTGTCGATTCAGCAAAGAAACTTGTTCGAAACCTAATTGACACAGTAAAAAACGACCTCACCACCTACATGTCCAGAAACAGTTTTAGTTCTCAACATAGACTTCAACAAAACAAGTTTTCTGCTTATCCAACTCAACCAAGAATGCCAATGCCAGCTGCTCCATTCGCACCAATGCCCAATCCATATTTTGCCACTCCACCAGGAGTGCCTCCATATAATGTGCCCCCTACAAACCCTTATCCATTACCTATACCTACACAGACTGGAGAGATCCAAGCGGCGCCACCTGTACCTGGCCCCATTCCACCACTGTCCGATACACAGGAGCCAATTAACCCACCAGGAGTTGACCCGGACCCGGTTGCACCCACAAGTAACCTAATGCCTCCGCCACCTGCACCCGTACCTCCAAAAGTTCAAGAAACAAAACCGAATAAAAAGCGTCGATTTAAAGAGGAACAGCCGGACGATTCAGATGTTCTTGGGTACTCGCAAGTTTCGTCCAAGCAGGAAAGTGAAGAAAAACAAAAGAAAACTAAAAGAACGTTTAAAGAGGACACAAAAGTTTCTGCTATTCCTGAAGATGATAGTAAACCTTCAAACATGCCATTTTGGATGTCACATAGTTATGACTAAATTGTTATTTGTACAATAAAAACTGAACAGAATAGGGAATAACAAAGATGGTTTGTTCCAAAGAGGCAGACTGGAACTGGGACTGTGGGACTTAACAATTAAACTTGTGATATTTGAATTTTTTGCTTCCAGCATTTTTGTATTCTAAGCTGCAATTTTTTATTCAAAAAAACTTCAATGCTGCATTCATAGGACCTAAATATTGTAACAGGGGTGACTGTACTTAATGTAGGACATAAATGACATTCATAATTATAATTTATCATATTTCAATTTTCTTGTAAATCAGTTTCATTTTTCAATGGCAGTTTTCCTATTTGTTTATGCTGCTGTGCCTAACAAGATTTTGTCTTGTTCAAACTAGCAGAAAAACCCAGCTATTGTAGGGAAATGGTGTAGAGATTGTGGGTGAACCATGGCACATGCGGGAGGAATGGGAACACCAGTGATGGAATCCCATCCTGGGTTTATTGAGGAGATTGATTATGATGAAATGGACATTCGAGACGTGAGTTAGTTGGAATATTTTATTGCTGTAGAAAAGCTAACTTGTCCCTATGGTAAACACAACATGTCCATTTGGCCTGGAAGCATTTAATTAATTGGAACGCCATTCCAGTCAGCCAAAGGCAACAAGACATATGCTGCATTGGCTAGTGTAGCCATCTAATGACACTCCAGTTGTGGTATCGAACATAATTGTTGAGACATGGCTTTTCAGCCTGCTACTCCCAACAAACTCGAGTGCCGTTTGAAGACTATACTAGCCAATACGGTCTATGTCTTGTCACCAGCTGCACTGATATAGGTCCAAACAGTGTGCACTCTCTGCTGCTTACTTATCATGTATGGGCCTAATGCTTTATATTTTCTTATTTAGCCTGTTGGGAAAGGATCATTTGGGGTGGTTTACATGGCGATCTGGCATGATATCCATGTTGCTGTGAAGATGATTGAATCCGAGTCGGAGAGGATCGCGTTTATGACGGAGCTTCGTCAGTTGTCGCGAGTTTGTCACCCAAATATTATTCGATTGTATGGAGCTTGTCGAAATCCTGTATCGCTTGTGATGGAATTTGCAGAGTGTGGTTCACTTTATAACTGTAAGTCGAAACTGTGATAATTATCACTTATTATAATAAGTTTAAAACAAACAATTTTATCTCTTGTATCAAAACCAATATTAGTTTTATTGAGAAGTTTTTTTCTTTACAATGTTTAATGTAAAACTTATCAGGGATGTCAACTGTTGCATTGTTACATACATTATCAGAAAGACCATTGACTATCTCAATGATTTCAACCGGTGTTCCGCAGAAAACTAGTGCTCTGTGAAAGATTTTTAGGTATTCAAATTTAACACAGTTTAAAGAATGTAATTTTCCACTATTGCTAGTTGGAATGTTCCATTGCGATTTGCTTGATTTAGTGTTGTGTAATATTTAGACTCGTTGGGAAATCATAAGATTGTATTGTTCTGCAAGATTATTTTATTGCATGAAGTGTTCCGCGGCCCAAAAAAGGTTGAAAAACACTGTATTATCTGATATTACAATGAACAAATGAACAAACAATGGAACATTTACAATCTATTTTCAGTGCTTCATGGACCAGGTCGCCAGCCTCACTACACATCGGGTCACGCTATGAGTTGGTGTTTACAATGTGCTACCGGGGTGGCTTATCTACATGGGATGAAACCTAAAGCCCTCATCCATAGAGATCTCAAGCCACCAAAGTATGTGAAACTTGTAGTAGCAGGGTGTAACTCTGTGATGTAGCAATTATAAAACGTGGTTTTACTATACGCTATGTAATTCTAAACACAAAAGACAAAATTGTTGCAAACAAATTGATTTTGAAATCATTTTCCACAAGAAGAATTTAAGTTTTATTTGATATACTAAATCAGTGATACTTTACCCTAAACTTGGCAGAATAATATTTTGACTTTTTGTGCCTTGGGTGAATCAAATGTTTTCATCATGAAACGTTTTAAAGTTCCATGATTTTGTTCATGCCATTTCTTGATATTAAACATTAAAGTTTTTGCACTGCAGCTTTTAAATCCAACTTTTATTTTGTAGCCTCCTTCTCACCAATCAAGGCACAGTGTTGAAAATTTGTGATTTTGGGACAGCATGCGATCAACACACACATATGACCAATAACAAGGTACATTCTAACTAGTGATGTACCGAATCGGCTAAATTTCGATTCGGCCGAAACCGAATATTCGGCGATATTGCTGAATAAATTCGGCCGAATCGACCGAATTATTTATACGTCACGCGAAGTCGTACGCTTCGCGTTTGACGTGAAAAAAATGTTTATCTACCAGGCAGCCAGTGCAAAATAGTTGTGTTTTGTCCTTATTTCAGTTCTGTGGGGTTTAAAATTGCCTTAAGCATGATTGGCAACCTGCCAATGAATTACTAATTTTTTTGACTAACGTGGGAAAAACGATAATGTGTTGAAAAAGATAAACATTGACGGAATTTTTGTTATATTTGGGCTTTTGAAAGATTGCATGGACCTTAATAAGCAGAAAAGACACGTTTAACGCTTTAAATTTGTTTTCGTAAAAAATTCGGTTCCGGCCGAATCGCAACAAATTATTCGGCCGAAACCGAATCTTTGCAAAAATGATCGATTCGGCCGAAAAAATTCGGCAAACCGAATATTCGGTACATCTCTAATTCTAACCCAATGCAGTCAGCTAAAAGTGTGTAAACTGAGCTACGTTAGTCCCTCCAACAGGCAACATGTCGATAATAACTGTTATGTGATTAAATAAGCAAGAACAAAAAATATATTTAGAGTAACAAATTTAGTCAATTAGTATTTTGCAAGATATATATATTTGCCTGACATCCAAAACATCTAACTATAGCTGGTAGTTTAGACAACTTTATCTTCACATAGTTTGTTTGCATTTATTTCAAGAGGAAATCCTTTTCAGTTTTTAAACCATTTGTGTAAACAGAGACAGTTGTGAATCACATTTCCTAATTTTAAATTCTGTCATTTACTTTATTCAGGGTTCTGCAGCATGGATGGCTCCTGAGGTTTTCGAGGGTTGTCAGTATAGTGAGAAGTGTGATGTCTTTAGCTGGGGAATCATTATCTGGGAGGTAAATTCAACAATCCGTTGCCACACTGCAATCATGATTTTACCACGCATTTAGCAAAACGTTTATTTGTGACCTTCAATGACCTTCAATGATTTCATACAGATGTCAAAGGGATGATAAAATATTTTCCAAAACTTTTTCTTATTTTTAAAGTAGATTCTGTCTAAACAAAATGCATACAACTAGATTTAATAAGAAATATAACGGCATGCAAACACATAGAAACACATTATGTTAACTTTCCTTATAAGTTATCTGATTAAATTGTTGCCAAAAAATAATCACTAAACAAGTTTTTGTCATTTTATAATAAACAAATCGAAAACAAAAGTTTGTGTTAACATGCAAACCTTTCAGGTCCTGACAAGAAGGAAACCATTTGATGAACTTGGTGGTCCAGCCTTCCGCATAATGTGGGCGGTTCACACTGGAGCCAGACCCAATCTTATACAAGGATGTCCTCGTCCCGTTGAACAGCTCATGTCAAGGTATTGTGTTTTGTTGTAAATGACTGGAACATGTGCAGCCTGGTGTAAGCAGTAAACATAAGGAATTGTATGAAGAGTTTTTCTGGTGTTACTTGGTGCTTTGTCAAACATGTATGTACGAATGACCCCATATAACAAGTGTTAAAACAACACTTTCAACTGGGTGCAAGTTTCTTCTGCATGAGTAAAAAAGGGGTTGATCAAAATAATTGGGTGTGAGAGTTTTAGTAATTTTCTGCAGAGGTGCAGTGTGTATGTGAAACAATCTGGGGATAGTTCTGATACACAAAATGAAGAAAAAAGTTATATAACACATTACGCCTTTATTGTAATGTTAATGTTTGGGAAATGGTCTATTTTGTGACAAATTACCCTAATATTGGGTGAAAGTTTAGTCAACCAATAAACATTGCTTTTATTGGAAGATCAAACAATAAATGACGAGTTTTCCACTGTTGCCACTACTCTAGTATGAAATAGATTACCAGCCACTGCCAAGTGTGCTCCTTAGTGATAAACATAAACAGTCTATTAAAACCAGTTTTGATTACCAAATGTTCTTGTTAAGATGTTGGTCTTCGAAACCAAATGAGCGACCAAGTATGGACGAAGTTGTCGATGCGATGACGGATTTGATGAAGTTATTTCCCGGAGGTCAAACTCCGCTCGTGTTTCCACATCACGATGGAACAAGTTCAGGCACAAACTCGTCGTATGAATACAGTCTATCTGACAGGTTGGTGGAATTTCACTTGCTTGACTCTTTTAGAAACAAATGCTTGGTTTGTTTTTCCCCCCCGGAAATAGTGGTTTAATTTTTTACCTACAACAAAGAAAAGAATTGTTTGCAAAACAGTTGTCGACTGAACTTACTGCCAGCTTTAGATTTTTATAGTTAATTTACCATTTGGCTTAACACTGGACAATAAGTGCTGTTTGCAATCTATATATTAAAAACACCTGTCACTTAATAAATTGTATGAAACTAAACAAAACTATTACATACATTCTCAGTAAAAAACAACAAATTGGACAAAAAATGTGATTTTAATTTATGTTTACCAATTGGCTTTGGCTTTTTGAATCAATGTAATCAATTTAAATTTATTATTGGTTGTGATTCGTTGAGGATATTTTACATATATTTCAGCATGCGCGAAACCCACATAAGCACAATAAGTGACACGGTACGGAAGAACCGCTCGGTACATCCTGGTGTTGCTTCTCTCATGAGATCGCGGGTCGGATCGTCACCATCTTTGTCTCAAGCACAGGTGTGACATGTTGTGAAATAATGAAAGGGTTTTGTTGTTTCATGAAGAAGCAGCAAGTTAGTTCTTGCAAAACTGTGGAAGCTGCAGTGTTAACATTTGTCATGGATTTTTTATTTACTTCTCCACTTTTATCTTGTATCTGATAGACCATAATCGTACAAAATCAGCTCTTTGTAGCAGTGGACCCTAAAACATTCACCTTGTATTTATCATACCATGCTCTGCAATGAGAATCATATATAAAATCAACACGATGAATGAAAGCATATGCACCTTCTAAGTTGGCTGCTCTAAACCTGGTTTCATGCAGAACATTTCCACTTGTTGGGAGTTTTACAATTTGCATTCAAATATACTTTGACACTTGTTTGAGATTGTCTATCATGTTACCCTGAAGATTTAAAACCAATTTTTTTTAAGGATGTGATTGAGTCGAGAGTAAGATCGAGATCGCACACCCCCGACCCTCAGAAAGCCACCCCCGAGACATCAAGTGAGTCTCACACTGTAGTGAATGCTGCTCATACATCTTAGCTTGTGCAAAATGGTTTTTTCAGTCAAGTTTGAGTCGGTTAAGTGTAATACAGTAAACCTGGGTTAAACCAGACTCAGTTAATTTGGATCTTCGCCTAAATTGGATAAAACTTCAGGTTCAAATGGTTTGTAATGTGGTAAGACTTTAACTAGCCAGCATCGGTTAATCCAGGTCTTCGCCTAATTTGGACAAAGTTTAAATGGGCCTTTTATGTTGAGTATCCAAATTTTAAAAAACCTGCTACCTTTTGTGCAAAAAATTCAGCAAATGGTGTTTGTTGGTTGTTTTTGTTGCACCAAGCTTGTTGGAAAACCCATTTTTTCTGGAAAGTCCAAAGATAAAAACACAGATCTATGTTGTGAAATTTGTCTATATGCTTGCTTGTCTTGTTGCAAATTCATCATTTAGCCAGTTTTTGACATTGCACTAAGATTTAATCGTCACGTTATCGTCTGTTGTCATGCCGACTTTGTCAAGGTCGAACATTTAAGAAAGGTCACCGTCGTGCTTCGTCGTACGGCAACAAGTTGGAGGTTCCGTATGATCCGATACGGGGTCCAGGTATAATGTAGATTGCAAATCACCGTAGTAATTATGCGTGGTAGATTGGTTTTGGAATCACCAACAATGAGTGATTTTAATTAGATTTAATCCAGTTTTTAATGAATGACTTATTTGTAGCTACTAATTTGCACATCTGGTTATTGACAGTTGATGTTTCAAAGGGAAACAATTTTCAAAGTTTTGACAGTTTTATGGTGTTGTGCAGATCCATAAGTGCTTGGTGCATACCTGTATATGATGCATGTTAATTTGGTATGTAGTTAAAACACATTAAGCAGTATGGCTTCATAGGATTTGAGCAGTTTTTTTGCAGACCTAAATTCAACGTTTAATTGTGGTTTTGTGCCACTGAGGCTTTATTCAAACTATCAGTAAGTGATGTTCGGGTCTAGGGCGGTGTTTTTACACTTTTGATTTAGGTAAAGAATTTTTATTTTTCATTTTTAAAACATAACAAGATATACTATTATAAATCTTTGAAGCACATGTTTAACTACATTGTGATCGAATGCTATGTATACCATGGTTCACAATTTGGGATCCAGTTGTTTAGGCTTATAATATGAAAACCTTAAATGCAATAAAACATTTTGAAAAGAGTAGATTTGTTCACAGTTCAGAGACAAAAACAATCTGAAACCATCATGTGAATTTCAATTTTTCAATTTTTCAAAAGTTTTTTTTCAAAACTCATGTGTGTTCTCAACTCATGAGAAATTTTGTTTTGAAAAATTTTTTGTGGTGAACTTTAATTATCAAATATTCAGGTTTAGAAGTTGTATTGGCCTGAAAATCTACAGCATTAAAACAGTTTTACATTAGTTGTGCATATTTTTGCAATTCTAATAGATTTGGTAGTTACAGCAACATAATAATGTTTGTAATTGAAATAACAAAACATTGCATTTGATGTACAATTCTTTTGTCAATGACCATAAAACACATTTTATAGAGTTTATTAGTAATTTACAACTTTCAACAGTTATTGGAGATGCAGGAAAGAAACGAAATCGCCGTTCTTCAGCAGATCTCATCGCTGAAATTGAGCATTTACCCCTTGAACCCCAACGAGGGACCCCACTTGGCTCTCGGTCAGCTAGCCCCTGTCAGGGACGGTAACTACAAAAATTTCCTTGATTTTATTGTAAATCATGTTAAAGTTCAAAGCACCCTATGGTTACAGGATGTAGGTTATATGTTATTGGTGGGATATTCGAAAGTTTAAAATGTCAATTAGAAAATAAGAAGATAATAAAGTTGATATTACTTATGTTTCAATGAAATTTAATTACTTTACAACTGTTTTCCATATTTAAGCTGCAGACAGTGCACACTGTTTCAACCTATAAGGTCTCTTCAGTGCAGCAGGCGGCAAGAGATAGGCTGTATTGAATAGTGTAAACATCTAACAATACTCCAGTTTTTTTTATATTTATTTCAAAATAATACAGTAAAAATCACAGTACAGTACCATACCGAATCAGCCGGTCACCAAGCATTCACAACCATATGAAAGGCGTAGGCTAGAAAATCCAGCCTACGACAGGAGTCTTTCCAGGACTTGCATTCTACCCCCTGAGTATAATGTACATTGTACAGCATATATGTTTGTGTTATGCAGACCTGCTCCAAGAAAAGCTTCACCTCCCAGTCTTGCCCCAGTATCTGTGCTTGTTCCCCAAACTCCCACGCCGACCAATCCACCTCCTATACCCACTCCTACCCCGGGAGTGCCTGGGGTCTTCGTAGATGCTGGTCAGCCTACAGGTAAACCACAGTGGTAAACTTTTCAACTATGTTTCTGCATGTGACAACCTTTTTGCAAGTCACTAACACTAAGCATTTTCTTTTGTCTATCAAGACCTGTTTTGACTTTAAAAAATACTTTCATTTTATTTTTTCCATAAAGTTTATTCTTAAATTTGATACCTCTGTTGGGTTTAACTAAGTTTTACGCAAATGTTCAGAGGTTTTAATGTAGAGT
Source organism: Phallusia mammillata (assembly GCF_965637545.1). Taxonomy (NCBI): domain Eukaryota; kingdom Metazoa; phylum Chordata; class Ascidiacea; order Phlebobranchia; family Ascidiidae; genus Phallusia; species Phallusia mammillata. The sequence goes on along the minus strand of NC_137257.1, from coordinate 752,430 downwards.
TTTCTGTGTTTGTTTTTTTTTTTTTTGTACTTGAAGTGTGTGTGTCCTTTCTGCCTGGTTTATATAAAATTTTACCCCTAACGCAAGAAATTTAGGTTTAAACATTTGTAATTCATTGTTACAGCATGATATTAAGCCCAGCACAAACAAACATATTACAGGTGAATCCCGTTAAGCATGTTTTCAAATTGTCATCCTTAGTTTATGCATTTGAACCAAATATGCAAATAATGCAGCTTTCTCTTGACGAATTTTTGGTTAAAAAATCCAAATGTGACCAACTGAATTCAATTAACACCGTTATTCAACAGCATCCATTTGTATGTTTGTTTGCAGACAACAATTCTCAATGTGATTCGCTCCCCCGAGCTTACATCACACTCGAACTCCACCTTCAACCTCTCCCACCAACTACTTCATCCAAGAAGTCAATGGACATTTATCAGAGGCACTGCTTGCTTGCAGAGCAATACTCCAGAGTGCAGGTAAATATGATAAACTGATGCAGTTGCATACAAAATGTACTCAAAAAGAGCAGCAGACGATCAGCGTCAGTGTAATGTTTTATTTTTGAAAAACAGAAATATTAATTTCGCCTATTTGGGCATCGTCAGTTTCCGTCTAAAAAGAAAAGAACGATAAAAACACATAAAAGCTAAAACGGTAAAATACTACGGTAAAATACAGCCGCAAAATCAGACTAAAGCGGTGAAAAACAATGGAGAAGGTCTGCAACTAACACCAAAGCTAACTGACTGTTAAAAAGGGGTGGCAATAAAGGCGCCGGTAGCAAGCGAAAAAACTAACACACGTTAGAAGGCGATGACGTCATTAAGTGATAAGGGGTCGTGCGTACAAGGTGTCAGAAGGCTGATTACTTTACCCGTGGCAAAATCATTGGTTGTATGTTTATGGACGCCTTTAGGTCGTTCAACCATTTGTCCTCACAAATATCTAACCGGCTCATAGGCGGCTCTTCAACAAATATTACCGAAAAACAACTTGATATGTCCGGTTTGTTTTTTTGTAGACAGGGATGGGAGATTAGGTAATGTTTTGCCAACGCCATCTTGTCGCTCTTGCTGTCTGTTACGTCCCCTGTTCGCCACGTTGATTTGTGTGCATTCCATCTTGTGCTAAAACGGTTTTTCGTTTGCCCGACGTATTGTTCTTTGCATGTGGTGCAGGTGGCCACGTATATGCCATAATTTTTTCATGTCAGTTGTTGCCTTAGAGGAATAGAGTGGTTGGAAGGGGTGGTGACACAGGAAACGGAGGGAACCATAGCTTTGAACCCCTTTCTACAACCACACAATGCGCATTTGCCGCATTGCTGATGCAGTTGTTTACGATTCTACTGCAGCACAGACCCTTTTTCAATTCATTGTGTTTAGGAACCTGTCTGTAAAATTTGACTGTAGTTCTCTTGAGAAACTTTTTTTACCAATAGCTTATGCACTGGCGGTCATGATAGCAGCTTTTGTTGATTAATTTGCATTTATTTAAATAAAAACGTAACTGCCAGAGAACTCCGGCAACCTTTTAGGCGACGCGTGCCAATTTACTTGTTATTTCCATGTGTTAATGACCTCGCGTGCCAACGTTTTTCTAAATAATAGTGGTTCGTGCCAGCAGATATCAATAATAAAGAGAAAGCAGAGTGTTTTGTACATGTAAGCCTAAATTTTAAGACAAAACTATAAACAAGCAGTGTAACAGGTTCAATTGTTACTTCAATATAAACACGCAAATTGGTTGGCGTGCCATGAAAAACCATCTCGCGTGCGAACATTGGACATTAAACATTAATAATATATCTAGCAGTTTGTTACTAGTAGATTAACGTTAGTTGCTGACCTTCAACTATGCTCTCGTTGCAGACTGAAATCATTTTACTGAAGCAACGTCGACAGCAGCTTCACAATGAACTTGAACGAGATGAAATGGAAAACGAGGAAGGCAACAGACTCGCGATCGAATATCAGCGCTTAGTGGCCGAAAATACCTCGCTTAAAAAGTGGTTTGACAAGATGAAGAAAGACCTGGCTCATGTGAGAGAAAATCAAACACGGGTTTACTAGTCATGAGGTTGCGGGTTCGAATCCCACCTGATGTACAAGTGTTGTGTGTTGACTTTGAACAATGGATTTTAAATTTTAGTCAACGAAATGGCTTTTTGGGCTTTGTTACTCACTTTTCCATCAAAACTGACCACAGAAAAACGAATTTTCCCGTCAAATTCTGATTTAAAACTCCAAACTTTTTGTAATAACACTTTTCAAATAACTTTGTAACTATATTGCAAATCCGGTTTGGTCTGTTAAAACTGAAGTAAATATATTTTATATCTTTGATTCCTGTCTGTATGTTGTCTTTTACTTTCGTTGTTGTTAAAATATTTCTGCTTTTTGAATTGTGATTTTAGAGTTTTCTATTTTTTCTTGATGCTAATTGTAAACATTCTGTAAAGTTATTTCAAACTAAATTTATAAAACAACGAACAGTTTTTTTAACGAAACTCGTTTTCTTGCCTCGCGCTTCGCTTATTTGTTTTCCCGCGCATTCCGTTGCCAATAGCGACCGTTTTATGTATCATGACATTCTAGAATTGTATGCAGGGGAATTCCCCCTCTTTTGAATTTCCTGTTTAAAGGAAAAACGCGAAAACAGATTTTATTGCCTTAAAGGTGAAACGCATAACTGAATTTTAAACATTCCAATTTATTTGCTGAATTGGTTTTAGTTTTGCAGTTTGCTTGAAAAATTGCATCACCTACAATTTTGTGTTTTGTTTTGTCCTTTTTTTTCGCCTTTTTTCACAAATTCTTTTTGTAGTGATTTGATTTGGAATTTTTTTTTGCCAACGTTGACTCGATTTTAACGTCCCTTTATTATTGCTCATCTCGAACGCGTTTAAACTGATTTTATTAGCTTAAAAAAAATTGCCACCAAACATATAATGAGTTTGCAACCGTTTCGCTTTTATCGTTTTATATCGTGTTTATGTTGATTTTTTCCGTTTGTGGTGCGCGCTTGCCACGTGCACTTTCCCAAACAGTCGGTTCAACGAATTCAACACATACGGCGTGACTATGTCATGTTTTTACATGAAGAATTTTACAGCAAAAGTTAAGCGCTAGATACAACTTCCATAGTTAGTCCCTCATCTGTATCGTCATAAGCCTGATTGTCTTGAGGCTTTATGACGTCGACAATCGGGGTTTTGTTGAGTTTGGCGAAAATAGCTTGGATGGCAACAACGCTTTTTCCTTTCGTTTCTGGGACGACTTTGTAGATGAAGATGAGAGCCAAAACTGTTGCAAGCAGAAATGGTAGCAGAGCAGCGAATTGAAGGAAATCCTGCAAAGCATATTTATTGTTTTACACAGTTACTGGAGTTGAAACAAAGTTGGTGCGTCTGTCAAGATTTCTGTTGTATTTATTTTCTATGGTAACATGATTTTTATGTAGAATTTTTTCAGAAAAAAAGACAAAACGCAATTTTAAATAACTGTTTATGGCAAACTAGCTTACAAATAAATCACAGTACGACGGACCCATTTAAGGCGTGATACCGAATCAACCGGTCACCAAGTATTCCACCATATAGCAAGGTGATGGCTAGAAACAGGAGTCTTTCCGGGACTCGAGCTCTCTCAATTAAGCTACACAGGCTCAGTTGTGAACCCGTCGAATCACAAGACTTTTCTACCCACGCCTCGCTATATGGTGGTGAATGCTTGGTGACCGGCTGATTCGGTATGACGCCTTCAATGGACCTGACATGCTATGATTTATGTCTGAGTATGTCGTGATCGCTGGTCTGCATAGATGCTTCAGGGCTGATCCCAGTTGTGAATTAATTTGTATGTTAACTTACAAACAGATACGGAGTGACGAACCCAACCACGGCAAACCAGAACCACAACATGAACACCGCCAACGTCACCACAGCGGGACGAGCTGATTGGTCAAGAAGTTCGGGCGTGAATGAAAATGAAACGGCACCAGAACCAACAGAAAATCCGAAAATGAAAACTGCACACAAAAGGACAGTAACTTAATCAAAAAAATTGAGAGTGCATAAACCAGAATCTATAATAAGCATGTAGGCTTCGGGACGCAAAATATATTCTAATGCCTGTACTTTGGGTTTTTGCAAATAATTTAAACCTAATAGTGAAGCATGGCTTTTAAGCATGTTACTCCCTACAAACTGGATTGCCGTTAAATAGCTACACTAGATAATACGGCCTATCTCTTGTCACCAGCTGCACTGATGAGATTTTATGTGTTGAAACAGTGTGAACTGTCTGCAATTTAAACCTGTTAGGAAAGTTATAGTGTTCCTCAAAAACGCATTCCAAAATCAAACTTCTTGTCATTTAAAGTTTTAAACAACTATTAAACAAGTGTTGGTCGTTTTCAAACTAGTGAAATTAAGCTGGTGGATAAACATGCTATATCAGATACTTGCCCAGCATTGCTACAATGGTGACATAGGAGAACCATGTTACAGAGGTTTGGAAGGCGACCATGATTGTGTAGAGGACGATTGAGAAGCAGACGATCGAATCACCAACTATCAGAAGTCTCTTGCGGCCAAATCTCTCACATAAAAATCCCTTTTGACAAAATGTGTCGGTTTGAACATGTTTTAAAAACATAACATCCTTTATTATTCAAATGTCTTGGAAAATGCTCATACCATCATTAGTGATATTATAAAGGTTGCTAATCTTTAGCATTTGCCGAAATGTTTGAATAATAAAGTATGTCGCTTATTAAGTCTATTTGGGCCGTTATTTTGTCCGTTAGAACAAGCATGTTGTTGCATTTTGAAGACAACTCAAACTTTTGTTACTTGTTTAAACGTTCCAACGTCCTATTTTAAGAAATTTTACTGACAACGTGACTCACGTCAGTCGCATATTTCGCATATTTACACCGATTTAAAACGGTATACCTTTTCCCAAAATATGCATACGGTTAAGGCTATTAGGGTTGGGTTTAGGTACTATCAATAAAAGCCATAAAAACGAACTTCAAAAATTTAGTTTCTAAATTAAATTTTCAAAAATTTACTACTCAACCCTACCCCACTTTAGCTGCTAAATAAATAGTTCATCTCTTTGCGCCACCTATCAAAATTATAGTGTTAACAGCTCGACCACTTCCAAGGCAATTTGCTCGCTTAAATTCCCTACTTACCCCACTAAAGGTCGCCACAACCTGGAATCCGGTGATCCCCAGAGTAGCGAAGCTGGCCTCGTCAGGGGAAATCCCCGCCAGAATCAACACATCGTTGAGATAGAACTGAATCCCGTTAATGCCGGTGAGTTGCATCATACTCATAATCATCAAGGCCGAAATCATCTGCCACCTCACTCTGCGTGACTTCACCACCTGTCGGGTATAATAATTTGTCTTGTAGATTTTATATAGAGGTAAATCATGGGAATGCTTGGTAACCCGCTAATGTACCAAAAAGCCTTTAACAGGCCTGGAAAATGTGTTTTTTACAAGCATGCAGTGATCGCTGGCTGCATATACTGTTTAGGGGCTGATCCCAGGTATGAATTTAGGTCTATATTAACTGATTACTGCCCAATCTGGTGATCCCTTAGTAGGAAGCAGATATGTACAGCATAAGGCAGACAATGGTGCTTGTGATTCGACTTTCGGCGAACCCACGACTAAGCCTGTGTAGCTCAGTTGGTAGAATGCGAGTCCCGGAAAGACTCCTGTCGTGGATTCGAATTCCACCGCAGGCTAGATGCCTTGCAAAATGGAATGCTTAAGAAACCGGCTGATCCGGTATAACGTCTTCAATAGGCCTGACGTACTGTGATTTATATATGAGTGTGCCATGATCGCTGGTCTGCATAAACGCTTCAGGGCTGATCCTGTTATGAATTTATGTCCATCCTAAAGCCAGCGTTATGTCAATATTAAGTCGTACTATACGTGACGTAATATTGACGTCACTATTGTTGTGACGTACTTGTAAGATCGACATCGGTTTCGAGTGCTTGCTCACTTCCCCTTCATGACGTAAGTGTTCTATTTCATTCATGACGTTATCGCTGCCGCGAAGTTTCTTGAGTACAGCCACCGAACCTCTTCGATCCCGCTTCGTTAAGTAAAGAGCTCTGAAGTGGAAAAACCTTAAATTCACATCAACCGAGTCTGTTGTGGGAAACTTACTTCGGACTTTCCGGGAACCAAGGTGAGTATAAAATGCAGGCCAAACTGGGTAAAGCTGTCAGGGCGAGCAGATACGGCCACAGGGTGCTCGTTCCAAGGACCTTGACACAGGAAATAAGTTAACCTTAGAAAATTATTGTGTTACGCATAATCTGATAACTGTACAATCGGTAGAAACTGCAAACATTTTATGTTGATGATACAATTATTTATACGTCGCTAGATTTAGACGCAAATGTTTGCAAGAATTTAAATGCTATTGACGTTTAAAACGCAGAAAGAACTCTGTTTTGAAAAAGAAATTTTGTTCATTTGTCTAGCTGTCAGATATTTTGCTTTACATTAGTCAACCGAAACTCTAAATTTCATTTTTAGCCTTCATATGATGATAAACTGATGTTATTAACTCGATTCTAATCCAACTCGAATCGTTTTGGGGGGTGTTAGACTCGAGTTCCAAACAAGACTGAACGTAAAGAGATATTTTTCGAAGGAATTTATATCTTTACATCAAAGATATTTTAAATTTGCCAATCAATACTAATTTAAGTTACCATAACTATTTTCAGTAAAAACAGTGATTTATTTAATTTAAAAAAATATGCGACTCGACTTAACAAACAACAACCTAAGTTTGGTTTTAAAACATGCTAATTAGCATAACAATGTTACCTTCCCTGGAACTCGTGGCCGTCGAATTAACTCAACATTTCCGATTATTTAAAACACAAACACTCGGTTATTCTACTTGTCATACCGATCATGTGACCGTGACGTCAGCACACGTACAACCTGCTTCAAGCCGAGCGCGTTGCCAGTGACAACGCCGATCGCGATCGCGAGTGAGAAACACATTCCGAGTATTCCGCGAATATGAGAAGCAGAGATCTCCGACACGTAGATGGGTCCGATGCCTGGAAGAAGAAGAAGTGGAGGAGAGAAGTGAAAACTTACGGTAGAGAGTTCAGGTGAATATAAATTCATAACTAAGAACGGAAAGTATTTTCCAAGTAACGAAATCTGACGATGAATATCTTGGAACATATATATTTCGCCTTACTTGGAAAATACTTTCCATTCTTAGTTATTTAATTAAATAAACGGTTATCGTCGATGACCATGCTGCCTGTTGAAGAATCAGACACTGCTCAGTTCAAATACCCTCAGTTAACTTATAACCGGGATCTACTTTTAAAGCATCGATGCAGACCAGCAGTCACAGCACACTCATACATAAATCATAGCATGCCAGGCCTATTAAAGACGTTGCACCGAATCAGCGGGTCTCTTAAGCATAACCATATGGCAAGGTGTAGGCTGGAAAAATCTGGTTTGTGGTGGGATTCGAACCCACGACAGGAGTCTTTAAGATGAACATAAATTCATAACTGGGATCATCCATGCATGCCAGCGATCACGACACACTCATATATCAACCATAGTACCCCAGGCCTATTGAAGACGTTATACCGAATTAGCCGGTCACCAAGCAATCCTATTTTCCTAGTCTTTGCCTTGTCGTATGGGGATGCTTGGTGACCGGCTTAATTCGGTATAACGTCATGGGCTGGCGTACTATGAAGATTATAGAGAGGTTTGCCCTGAAGTAGCTAATACAACTGATTAGTGATTGTTTTCGCACTGCTGGGTGTGTCTAATGCTGCTTTTTCAGGACTGGAAAGTCCACCCTTGCAGGACGGCATAAAGTAGCTTAATTTAAACTGACGAGAGATTGGTTCAGGTCTGTTATGCAGTTCCGAAACGCAGGTTTTGTGTTCTAACATAAAGCACTGTAAATTTTTACTTGTTTTTTTTTAAATACCTAAGTTTTTCCGACTTCGACACTACAATCTGTGAAAATAGCACTTTCAGCTACAAACCGTTGGATTAAGGATTAATTAAGTTATTTTCCATTGAGCCTTGTGATTTGAGTCAGTTGAAGTGTTCGAACGGGGTAAAGAATTTAAAAGCAACAAATTGAAACGAAATCTCCCAAAACTCACCTGTTCCGAATCCTGCAAATATTCCCAGCACAACTCTGCCGATGATCAGAGACTCGTACGAGTTAATCGCGTAGGAAGAACTCATGAGGAGAGTTGCGAGTAAACATACAACCTGCAGAGTAATGAGAGTTAATCATTAGGTTGATTAAATGTAAATGCTGTAAACCTCGGTAAAACTGGATCTTCCGTACAAAACTTATTTTTTTTTTGTATTTTTTGTAATATGGTGGGATTTAAACTAATCGACATCGGTTAATCTGGATCTTTGCCTAATTCGGACAAATTGTTTGGCCCAAGCGGGTCCGGATTAACCGAGGTCTACTGTACATTAAAGTACAAAAGTGGAAAAGAAGAAAGACAAGAGAAGGAATTGGAGAAAGTAAGAGCACTGTCTTGTTAGGAGAGAGAAGGGGAGAGAGGAAAGGAGAATAGCAAGAGAAAGAATGGGGGAGGAGAGTAAGAGTATAATAAGAGAGAGGAGAAAGAAAAGAAAACTCACTTGACTGTAAATGATACATTTCCTACTTCCGAGTTTGGCCAGCAGGGGGCGCACTAGCAGACATCCGAACATTCCACCAACAGCGAACAAGGACGCAGTCAGGATCCAGAGTAACTCTAATGTTGCTTTGTCTAATGAGGCGTTGAATCGAATCTGATAAGAAAGAAAGGTTTGGGGGGAAATGTTTTTGTTTACTACATGACAAATGCAACTTGGTATGTATAGGGTTTGGATTCAAATGTAACACCGCTTAAAGTTATCTTGGGCAAGTTGTTTCAAGTCTAACATAAATAACTGTGGTTTTGATTGAAAAGTAACAGTATAGTTTGCTTTGTACTTTAACAACTGGGAAATAAAATCTTTATGTTATTTTTCATCAAGTGGTAACGGATTATTACAATTGGAACATCTTTAAGTGTTGGACTTGCCAAGTCCTACATTAAGAACAACATTTGGTAAATCATGTTGTAACTGACCATGTGGGAACGGTTGTAGAACTCCCTGATCGGACCTGCAGCCGAATTCGTTGTTCCGAGGCTGAATCCGAAGGTGAAGAGGAAGCAAAGTGGGGTAAGAATCGCTGGGATCAGCGCATACCGAGTCACGTTCTGCAATACAGACGAAGGTTTAAACTTTGGTACGTGAACCACTTAGTTGTACGCCGGAGCTTTTAGGGTGGTACGCGAATAGCTTTCTGCTCAATTTAAGTTAGATCAAGACAGAGTTGTAAGTCGGGCCGAATTCGGATTTAGGCTTAGTTTTCACAAAAACGGGCTTGATTCGGGCCTGACTTTACACTTTGGTCTCAGTATTTTTACAAATAATTTTAACTAGCCAAGTAGCCAGTTGCTGAACCTGACCTAATATCAAACAGCCTTAATACCAATTGTTTATTGTGTTTGTTGTCTTGGTCTTTCCCCAGCCGTTAATGTATACGCCTGTCAATCAACTTTCGGGGCTAAACGGACCTTTCAAAAACGTTAGGGGTTCGGGGCGGGTTCCAGCTACAATTTTAGGCCCGTTTACAACTCTGGTTCAAGAATTGCAAATCAACTAAAATTGCTAAGCTTCTACTCATTTCAAATCAGTTAAAAGATAGATCCCCCTCAAACGTGAATTAAAGTAATCTTCCCACTCACCTGTTTTTCAGCGGTAGGCATCGCTCATTCAAAACCAACCAATATCTTCTCTGCAGCTTAACGGTGAAGTTTCTAACCGAGGTTTTAAGACTGGGTGAAATTCTTCAAGACAAAAGTTGTGAAAGAAAGAATTTCTGGGAGGTCAGTAAAACGCACTACAGCGGAACGTGACGAACCCCACAACCCAAATGCGCCGAGAAAAACGCGAAATTTTTGACTCAAAAAGTTAAGCCTGAAACTCAACTAGACTGTACAACGTTGCAACTCTATGATGGCTTGCTACAAATTCAACTAAGCTGACTTTAATGTTTCTTAACGATTCGCACAAAGTTAGATCAACTGCACTTGATTCTATTTATTTCAGTAAAATCGAATCCCTTAGCCCAGAGGTCGGCAACCCTTCAAGTTTGAAATTCAACGTGCCAATTTACTCCTTATTTCCATGTGGTATTGACCTCGCGTGGCAACGTTTTTCTGAGAAAAAGTGGTTTGTACCAACTGATATCAATATTTAACAGAAAGCAGAGTGTTTTGTGCATGTACAGACAAAATTTTAGGACTATTGAATGATAAACAACTGAAAACAAGCAGTGTAACAGTTTAAATTAGTACTTCGATATAAACACGCAAATCGGTTGGCGTGATATTAAAAACCACCTCTAGTGCCAACCTTGGAACGCGTGCCAGGGGTTACCGACCCCTGACTTAGGTCTTTGCAATAAGATTTATACAGACTGACTTAATTATTCTGAATGATTGAGCTGTGTAACACAACTTACATAACTTGAATATAATGTTTCGATCATCCGTCGTTTAGAACGACACCTGAACTCACGTATAATTATTCTCAAGAAGTGAATCAAATATATGGAATTCGCGGTTACCGATAAACAGGCTTTCCGACGAAAACAACAGTCGAACTCTTCGGTTTTAGCTTCGCAAACAAGCAAACAAGCAAACAGGCAAACAGGGAGATGAGCTTTTTTCCGTTTTTTGTCAAAATTTAAACCAGAAGACAAAATCACAACAGGGTCTGGTTGTGCCGCAAGTCAACCGGAACGCTAAAGTTGTTCATGCGTCATCTGCCTGCGTCATTCTTGCACTTGAACCTTTTTGTGTTTTCTGGAAACTTGTCATGCACAGAAGTTTCGACAGACCAATACATTTAGGCCGAATACGCCAGTTTGCCAAATATCTCGGGTGTTATACCGACGTCGTATTGATCATTACGATTTGCAGTTCACTGAAAAAGTTCGTTTCGGGTTTATCGCTAGTTGTAATCTTCAATGTTTTATTACGCAGGAAAACGATAAACAATTCACAAAGAAAATTTAAGAGGCGATGTAACTTATATTTGTAAACGTTCAAGCGATCCAGAGTCGGTCCTGTTTTGACGATTGATGAAATGCAGTTTGGTGAGAAGGTTCGCTGATTGAGATGAACCGGCTCTGAGGGAAATGCTCGACGAAAGACGGTTCACACACAACTTTGCTTGCCAATGCCGTCCGCGTGTTGTAAGGAATCATCAGAAGATCTTTATATCTACAAAATATATGGAAGCGTAAAATTATTGCTGAGCAACGTACCAAGGCAAATAACGGGCAATGTTTTATCAAAAGGTCAAAAAAGTTATTGATCGTAAAAAGTCAAGTGCATAAGAAACGTTTGTAAATCTTCAGCTTAAATATCATCATCATCATCATTTTATTTTCAGTTGCGTATACGATAATTGCATGTAAATGAAATATAATATGGAAGCAACTGGCGGATGGCGAAGGTACCATAGGTCATTAAATCAGCCACCCGTGTGTAGATATATATAAATAGGCAGGAAAGAAAAAATAGTCACACAACTGGAACCATTTGATAATTTAAATAAATGATGTAAATGAATCTAATAGTTCTGAAGATTTAGCCAAAACGAAACAAAAACTCAAGTGGCTGATGTTGAGAAATTCCTTCCCTCAATTCTGCTGTGCTTGTGGAAACGAAAATAATAGATTGAATTATTCAACACAAAACCTCTGAAAATCACCAACGCCTGCAAATGGTGAAACTGTGATGAATGTTGAACAACGATTATTGCTCTTGCAGCACCTTCATCATGAAGCAATCGACGTTTGGAAGTCCCATACGAGACACCCTCATCACGTAAATGACTTTTACGACTAAAAACTGCCTGCAATGAAATGATAAAAACTAGTTTTAAAGCGGACGATAGTTTATCGGCGTTAATTTGTTTGTTTTTACGTTGATTGAGTTTAAAATGCTTGGTGAACGAAATCAAAGCGATACAATTACACTAAAACAATCACCAAGCCGGAAATAACTGCGCAACATTGAAACGTTATGGGGCGCAAAACAGAGGATGACACAATTGGTTGATAATGGCTGAACGCGCTGCAGCTACACCGTATTATAAAGCTTTATGTAATGGATGTAATGGGGGCTCACAAGAGAGTTAGGTTGGCGCATTGTTGGTAAATACGACTGATGGTGGGTGACGTTGCTGGAACCAGTCGAGCAGTAGAGGGAGAAATAAACTAACAACCCGTGTTAGGAAAGAGGGTGGGGTTTGACGGGGGGAAACACCGAAAGAAACCTGCCGGATAGCTACAAGCGTCGGAAGGTAGAGCACACACAAATATAGAATTCTACGTCATTAGTTACTTTACAGTTTCATCCTGTTGGCGTGCAAATAGTTATTTCTGGACACTAGAAAACGTCGCGTTTCTCCGGTCAAAACTATGGATGGGCCGAGCCGAGTCAGAACCCGAGTACTCGGTACCGAGCATCGCTGTTTTAATGCTCGGTGCTCGGCCGAGCAGTTGCACAAACTGACCCGAGCATTAAATTTGCATATTCATGCCCTGCTAACATACATAAGCAGTGTTCCAAAGGGTGTCTATGAACAAAAACGATAGATTTTTCAAATGTATTAGATGGTGGGAAAACGCGTACTTAAAGGGCATGCACAGCTAAATAAAACACCGCCGGTGACGTAAGAGGTCTTGTAGAGCTAAAACGTAGAAAGGGGATTTTTTGTGACGTCATAATGCACCGAGCGTGCTCTGCCGAGCACCGAGCATTAAAGTGAGATGCTCGGTGCTCGACCAAACAGAACGTTTGCAGTTTTGGCACATCCCTAGTCAAAACTGTAGCAGAAAAATGATTGCGGGTGCTAATGTGACCTGCAATTGTTGAATAATAAGAAATCCTTTTTGTGTTTATTGTGCAGAAGACAGAATTACTAAAAAACATTTCTTTCAACGAAACTACAGCGGAGCACAAGATATGTGCTTTTGCTTTTGTATTGTGCTAATTTTGTTCATTGCTCTGTAACATTAATCACAATAGTTTTGTAAGCAACTATTATAGACTAGGCTACTTTTTATTGTTAAGTCCAAGTCGTGGACGAGTCGAGTCGTGGTGGGACGATTTAATTAATTCAATGCAACAAAACAATTAAAGCGTGAGTCCTGGAAAGACTCTTGTCGTGGGTTCGAATCCCACCGCAGACTAGTTTTTTCCAGCCTAGGCCTATGCCATGCCATATCTGGGAATGCATGATGACCGGCTTGATTCGGTATGAGCCTTTAAAAAGCCAGGCGTTCTATGAAAACAAGCTAACGTTTCATTTAAAATGCCTAATCACTTATTTTTATTAATATAGGATTGATAACTTGTGCAATGCGACTTCTCTGTTGTCCCTCGTCCACTCACTTTGGGAGTCACTCCCTCTTTAAATTTGTTTGCTAATGAAAATAATAATCCATAGATTATACAGCCAACACTTGCAAAGCCACTGTATTGGACAACTAATCAAGTTTTGAAAGTTTGTCCCATTTATATGTCGAAAGTCCAGATGTTTTGCTGAGTCATAACCACAGCACAAAAACGCTACGTCATGAATTGCACCACTCAGGCAACAAATTTGTTTTGTTTCTGATTGCGACATTTTTGTGAAATTTGCTGGCGAGGATATTTCTGAAACGAATGCAGAAGGTCAGTCCTAATGTAGTTTGGTGACATAATATGTTTGCTACAAGATTTGCGTTTGAAAATGAAACGTGGCCATGTTTATTACGGCGATGTACTGAACATGTCATGTGTTTGCTGCAATTCTTTGCGCAGCTAATCTGACACGAAATTAGACCTCAAGTCGAATACTGCTGCCAAAATTAAACAGCTAAACAATTTGAGCAAAACAAAACATATGTGCTTGGCAATTTAAAAAAAACACTTCTGACCCTGCAGTGTGCAGTCACTATGTTTGCTTTTAAGGTGTACCATTTTCAATCATAATATTGCAACACAATTTATGTTTACCTTTTTTAAGCAAACTCTCTGTCCCTCCTCAAACTGTGCAGCAAGTGTTTTTATGGTTACTTTTTGTTAAATCCCAAGCTGCAAGCATTATTGTTGGAAAGATGGAAACACAACAATTTGTTGCTTCCAATTATTCAAATTATTTTGCTTGGTAATGAATTTTCTAATGCATGACACTTGGAGCTTTATACATTTTTCAATATGGGCCTCTAAAACAAGTTTGGACCACATGCAATTTCTTGTATTCCTTTGTGCACAGGAATTTCACATTAAGAAAATGTCTTACGAAGGCCCAAACTCCTGTGATTTTACCACAATGCATCCAAGTTTCACAGGTAAACTATTATTCTGTCCATACTCCAAAGTTTTCATACAACAATAGAAAATGTTGTTGTTTTTCAGCGCCACCTGCAAGGTTTCCTATGTACAGCAACCAGGTAAATATGTTGGCAAAACCTTTTAGTTCTTAACCTTAATTGTTTTCACACCTGAATAGAGCAATGCTGTAGTTCTTACATTGGAAATATACATTGCATAACCAATTTCACAAGCATTTTTTATGAGATTAAGCACATGATTTTCGTAACAAGTGAAATGCTATGGTTCTACAATCCGTATGCAATTAAACAGATTATGTCATTAGAGGTATGCAGTTTACTTGATTCACTTGTATGTGATTTAAAAAACCCAACAACTAAGCCTTCTTGTTAGTTAAATTACTAAATCAGGATTAAATTTATTACCACAAATATCCTTTCCTTGAAGGCTTTTGGAGTATCTGGTCATTCCAGGAAGTTTCAAACAGCAACAGAGCATGATGTCAGTTATAAGGAAATGTTGCATCTTGAACATCGCCGTGCTTCGTTTCCTGTAGAATTTGCAGAAGCCCCTGTTGGTGACGCGATGGCCATGAGTGGATTGTTTCATCTCAGACTAGGACAAGAAAATATGACGAAATGCTTCAGGTATAAGAGAGAAGTTTTATTGTTAAAAATTTTGATTCTGCACTTGAAACTCTACAAAACACAACAATAGTGACATAGATCAAGGAATCAGCTGTAAAACCTCATGATTGAATATTAACCAAAATTAAAACAAAAAAATGGCATGAATTTTTAGAAAAGTGTAAATACTTTTTCGTTCATTTGAAGTTTTGGTTACCAGGTCAATTAATAAACTTGTAAAAACTAAAATGGTTTCACCTGAAACTTGCAACACAGAAACCCAATATTTCTGTTTTGTATATTTTGCAGTTGTGGCAAAGTACAGAACAATTGGAGAGAAGGAAAGAATATTCTGGATCAAAATTTGCACGAGACAGATTGTCCACATTTCACGAACATTCACAGATCTTATTCTGGTGAGTGAACAACAAATTAAGTTTTAATATAAAAGCATAACGCCGGTACATGATAAGCTGCATACAGTGCATATTGTTTCAAACTATAAGGTCTCATCAGTGCAGCTGGTGACAAGATATGTAGGCCCCTTCAGCACTCCAGTTTGTTGGGAGCAAGCTGAGAAGTTTTGATTTAAATTTAAACCCTAATTTTCAAGATGTTTTGATATAATTTTAAAGGCACTTACTGGTGTTAATGTGCCTTGGTGTGCATCAAAGAATTAAACAGTAATAGGCTTAATGGTTGTCTAAAATTATTTTTATGTTAAAGGACCTGTTCTATTTGCAAGTGGACCAGACATGCCTTTGGAAACTGATGCTTCAGAAGGTGATGCAAGTTTAATGTATTGTTACAATTGTGTAGATTGGTAGTTAAGGTAGATTTAACATCCAGAGATAATATAATATTTCCAAGTAGAGCAATTATGATGTGTCCACAATACACATTCTTAACATAACCAAATTGCCTGCCTGCTTATTATCATCACTTTCAAAGCAATGAAATGTGTTACAAAGTAAACTTAATACAAACCGCAGTTACACCGAATCTTAGCGTAATTCCGGACAAAGTTTTTGATCTAAACGGGTCCGGATTAACCAAAGTTTACTAACAACTGCTTTTACTATCAATTTTAAAAGTGGGTCAATAATGTTCTATGTCCCAGTTTATCTGTTGCATCAGTTTTACCCGCAACAGAGTGAGTAACATTTGCATTTTACCACTTGCAGTGCCGGTGTGTTCGATGGTGATCCCATCCGTTGTGAAGCAACTGGTTGGAGGGATGGTGGACAAGGGGAAGTCCCTACTGTACAGTTACTTTGGTGATGAAGGTCAGTCGGTGTCAACGTTTTCAAATAGAAACAAATGTAATGTTGGGATCTAGTTAAACACTATTCAGCATAAGGTGTATGGTGCAGCATTTAGTGATTGCAAGAGATTAACTCAAACAAAACAAAATGTGCTTTGCTCTCTGGAACACAAAGCAGTGTTTTTTATGGGCTTTGTCACAGCAAGCCAGCTTTATCTCATTGAAAATTTTTTAAATGCTTTTATGTAGTTGGATTTTACAAATATAATTTTGCTGGAAAACAGTCACCTTTGCATAATAATCTATTGCTTACCAATCCAGCAAAAACATTGACTTAACTTAATATTTTCATTGGTCCTGGGGAATGTGGTGCTTAAGGCTGTTACAGGCTCATGATGATGATTAAAAGCGTTTTGTTTTCAGGTGAAAATCCTCAGCCTTTGATGGAAAGTCAGGAAGATTTTGGGAAATGCAGTAAAAGTGAAAAAGGAGAAAACCTGGATGGAAAATATGGTTTGTGGAGAATTGTTTTTTTTTTAAGCTTCTCTGCTAAACAGCAACTTGTTCAACACTGATTTACCAAACATATTAAAATATTTATGCAAAACATATTATTGTTTTTTTAATAAGTCTTTCAAAATATTTTTTATGGAAAAAAAAGTAATGTGGTAAAATCATTCATTACGTAACTTAAATCAGGGGTCACCAAACTACGGCCCTTTTCAAAAATTTCCGGATCCGGCCCGCGAGGTCATTTCATCCGACCCGCGACCACATCTTTGGTTTGCCAAATTGTATTAATAACTTTGTAACATTAAAAGTTAATCTGCTCCTTACAAAATTTTTTTGTGGGAATATTCAGAATTGATATTACCGAGTTTCATAGGATCATGACGCCCAGGATTGATCCAAAGCCAGTTTGTTACGTCACAGACAAGACTACAAGTGTTAATTGTGCGCAAACAAGTGCCTTCTTTGGTCACTTGTGGCATAATATACATGCATTGCTCGTAAGATGAGACTAATTATACAGTTTAACAGTCGCATGACTACTTTTTGAATGGGATTGTAGAAAGACCATACCTTGGCGCACCTAAAAACGCCTCGCGGGCTAAGTTTGGAAAGACGGCGCTAGGGCATGTAAACTATGCAGCCCGCGTGAATCATTATTAGAACCCATCCGGCCCGCAGTGAAAATAGTTTGGTGACCCCTGACTTAAATGGTCTCATCACATAAACAAACTTCTTTGAAAGCACCTTCTTTTACAGACTCATCTGATGGGGAACTACCTGACAGTCTGGATATTTATGGGCCTGGACCCCAGTGAATATTATGGATTCCTTTTCAATGTATATAATTGTACATGGCTTTGCTTCTATGCCATTTGAAACAAGTCTTTTTGAAATTATTTTTTAAGTCATTTCATCCTGGGTGCTTTGCATTATAACCTCAAGCCCCCTATGCAAATCGTGCCTGACCAAAATTTTTTAAATTGTTATTTAAACTACCACATGCTTTTACCGACATCAGTTTTTTACGTTTCATCCAATTTACTATGTTTTGGTATTTTTAGATTTGATATTTTACAAAATTTCACAGTTTATTTATACTTGTTTGCTGCTATGGCTGTGTGTCAAGTTTCTGCTGGCAGAAATATTTCTGTATTTTTATTGTACTTTTTCTCATTTTTTGCTACCCAACTTTCTCTCCCATGAATGTCTGCTGGCAGAATGCTTTATCTGTGCTTTGTATAAACGCTTGCCAATGCCTGTGCTGCTATTAATACAAGCTTAGTAGTGCAGTTTGCAGTTTCTTTTATGTGTGAAATGGTATTCTGAGATTTTGGGTTAGATCAGAATATTTTAAAAAGTAAATGTGAATTTCTTAACCTAAGTATTAATCCCTCCAGCTTCAATTGCAAAATTTCGTGCTTTCATTTTACAATTTAACTTCAAAAAAATGTTCGACACACTACTATTATTCTCTGAAATATTTTAATGGCGGTTAGGTCAAAATTATATTCATAACTTGGTGATGAATGGAAAGAAGTATAAAGTACAACTGGAGGATAATGGCTGAACGCGCTGCATTTGCGATATATTACAATTGGGCGTAATGCGACTGGGGTCATCGGCGTAGCCAAGGAGGGGACATGGCCCATCTCAAATTTTTGCAGTTGCATTTTGAAAACTTAAGAAACTTTACATCAGTGTGATTTGGTATCTTATCATGACTATATTAAGAAAGGAATACGTAAAATAATGTGACTAGGGCTTTGAAGAAACCAGTTCTTTGTCAGACAAAACCTATGACGTCTGCACCTTTAACGGGGTGGCTTTAAAACTAAATTTTTATAGAACAATAACTTGTGTTTAATATTAATTATAAACTTATAATGAATACAGATGTAGGAACGAATGGAATTCATTCAGTAAGTTTTAAGGTTGAAGTCTTGCGAAAATGTAAGAAACGACAACTTGGATATTTCGACAAATAAATCATGTCTGACTTTTAAAAGGTGAGATGCTTATTTTGTTCTATCACGACACGAATCAAGTCCGTCCTAATTATGTTCATGTGACATCACCTGACACAAGTTAGTGTTTGATTCTGTTGTCACTTCTTTCCACTGTTTGTAAACTAAAAGTTGTTTTGTCCCCGAGGGGGCGATTGTTCGGTCAAAACGCGCTTTAAAGTGATTAAGTAATCGTTGCCCGAATACTCCACGGACAGAAAGAAAAAACAACACGGGTTTGAGGTAATTCTGTTATCGCTGCTTTAAACTGTTTTTGTAGGATTGCTTTTTTGCGAGAAGGTGATTGGTCGGCCAAAACACGTGACTGCTTGATTGAGCAATCAATGCCCGAAAACTCAACAGGTAATTTGCGCGTAGATTTGGGGACTCCAAAGCTGACTTGCAGGGGCGATGAGGTTGATATAAAAGACAAACAGTTGATTTGCGGAGTTAAACGCACGTTTTGCTGGAAGCGGATGGAGGAAGCCAAGCTACAGGTTCGTCGTTGTTACTGGATTTTTGTTGTTTTATAAAACACGGTTAAAAGAACCCACCCAGAACCTTGTTTGTCTATTTTTTATTTACTTTCATTCACTTCTCTTTTATTCTTTTTATTTCTATTGTATTTTTTTTTCGCCGCATTATACAATATAGAGGGTTTGGCCAGACTCTCTAGATTGTTTTTGCGGATTTTACCAAACAATTAAGGTTCTGGGTTTTTGCGCATAAAGTTGTGTAACTTTTATGACGTTATCGCCGCAACTATCTCACTGACATGAACACTAATCTGCTTTTTTGTTTTGCACGCATGTGACGTAACCACTGATGATGTCATCTAATGGGAATCGCAACATGATCCAATGGAACCGAAGCACCAGCGAGAACCAGAACGCCTTCACTATTCGATGACATCACACGACGGAGCGCCAGTGATGACGTCATTCTCTGAAAAGCAGTGCGACTTCGAAACACGTATGACACACGCCATGTTTGTAATTATACGAAGCGTTTTAAGCATTGTTGATTTGTCTGCAGCGGAATGGAGACGACGGGATAAGGAAGCGATGATGATCGGATCCATGGAGCGGTTGGATTCCTGAAAGTAAGATGACTCGGCAAACCAGCGACACAACAATACCATGAAAGGAATGAGGTAGCTTTTTAAATGATAGTAAGTTTAAGTAACCTTTTAGCAATAATAGCATTTATATCGCAAGAATTTTAGCGATGTGTGTATAAGCATTGTTGATTTGTCTGCAGCTGAGTGGAGACGACGGGATAAGGAGCGACGATGATCGGATCCATGGAGCGGTTGGATTCCTGAAAGTAAGATGACTCGGCAAACCAGCGACACAACAATATCATGAAATGAACGAGGTAACTTTGTTTAAATAAATGAGCCTATACAAGCTTGGTAACGTTTTATTTTGCAGTCAAACAGTTCTTTTTTTAAATTCTATATGCTTGTATGGTTACCCATACAGCTTAACTAAAACATATAATTTAGGAACCTTCAACCGCTGCGATCCCACCAAACTCAACCTCTCCATGGAACAACAACTTTCCTCCTGATAAGTTTTGTTACAAGTCTGTCGTGTGATTCACCCAGGTCGTCCAACCAAATATTCTGTTAACTATTCATTGTGTTTTATTAATTAGCACACAACTCTTTATAAATCAGCCATTTTACATATTAATACGTTCCTTAACTGAAAGTCGCTTTAGTTGGACGACAAATAAATGCACGACAAACTTCTTTATTTTAGAAACGTTTGTGCGTGGGTTAAAAAAAATCAAAGATTTAAATGTAATGTTTCATGTTAATTAGAATTTTTTATAATTTTATGTTAATTGTTAATTGAACTATGGTGGCGGTTTACTTGGTTTACTTGCAAAACCTTTTAACAAACGTTTGAATTCAATTTTATTTGTAATACGACTTAATATCAATTAAATAGCTATTTATATAATCACGTAATTTTTCTTAACCGTAGATAAACCGCTGTCTTGATATCTTGGTTTTAAACAGAATTTAGTAGATATTTGCCTCAAATCGCACGGTATCTAATCCATTCACAAATGCCGAACTCCTCTAACTAAATAATATAGCTGTTTGCCCTATATCCACTTCATGCTAAACTGTTGACCGTATAACATAAAAGCTGACACTATTTGGTAGATTCTGTCCCTGGTTACAATACTAACATGCCCAACTATAATCGTTCTAACCATGACAATTTCGCTGTAGCTAATCCACACCTAATAATTTTTATCGAAAGTAAATTTGTTCTGATCGTAGCAAATTATAATTTTCCGTTTCTCAATTTTGCCCGCGTCTCGTTTTAAACAAAATTTAGTAGATATTTGCCTCAAATCACAGGACATTTAATCCATCTCACTAACGCTATTTCAAAGTAACATTAGCATTGTGAAACACGTCTAACCAAATAATGTAAAGGATGACACTATTTGGTAGATCTTGTCCCTAATTACAGCACTAACATGGCCATCTAAAGTCGTTGCTACCATGACAAATCCACACATAATTGTTTTCCTTCTTGGAAATAATTTTGTCCTAATTGTAGAATTATTTATTTCCGTCCAATAAATATCTGATAACTCGGTTATAATTTTCATCAAATTTACAGGAATACTCGGAACCTTGTTTTGTTCTGTTTTATTTTCTTTGATTTCACTTCTCTTTTATTCTTTTTCTCTTATTTTTTTTGCTGATTTTTTTTCGCCGCATTATTTAATATCGAGGGTGTGTACAGCCCTTTATATTATTTTTGCGGATTTTAAACAAGGTTCTGAAATTAAAAAATTACAATATAAATTAATCAATTATTTAAATATTACGAAAAATCAAAACTTACAAACGGTTTCCTGAATACGTTACGCCGGAATTCCCGTATGCGCGTCCCCAATCCCTAAAATGTTGCGTCATGGTAGGGGAATTCCCGTATGCGCGTCCCCAGCCCCTAAAATGTTACGTCATAGTAGGGGAAATCCCATAAGCGCGTCTCTCACCCCTAACACGTTACGTCATAGTGGGGAAATCCCTATTATAGCGCGTCCCAAGCCCCTAAAATGTCACGTCGTAGTGGGTGAATTCCCATATGCATGTCCCCCACCACTAACACATTACGTCATGAGTCCGTCATAATGGGTTAGTTGTCTCACTTCCCCGTTTCACCGTTCATGAAAACACAGGGGTTCAAATTTCTGAGGTTTTGTGATATACCCGGTAAATCGCCATCGATAATGTTAAGTAGGATTTGATTTGTAAACTTATATATAGTTGTGTGTATGGTTTTAGTAAATATGGATTTTTTAGCATGTAGTATGTTGAAACGTAGTTTAAATATTTAGTTTGGTTGGTGGTGTGTTTGTGTGTGATAATGTATCGTTGTTTTTGCCTTGTATGGCGTAACAATCTAAGTTGTTACTCTGATAGTGTGTATGGATTTAGTAAATAGTTGTTGTATTTGTGATTAAAATTATCGCTTTTTATTACCATGTTTTCAGCTTGCGCTTTTCGTGCGCCAGTCTGTTTTCCTCGTTTCGGTTGTAGTTCTGCACCGAACGAGGGTTTCTCTACTGCCTTAGACGAAACCCATTGCGTGGGTTGACACCTTGACGCGGTGCAATGGCTTTCAAACCAAGAGCAACCCGCAGAACCTTGTGTTTTTTGGGTTTTTTTGCGTAAATTGTTAAACATGCTGCTTTAATATTTGTGTGAAATCGAACACGATTTGTTGTAATGCAATAAAAGATAAATATCAAGCATTCGAGATTACGCAACTTAGACGTTTGAATAGTAGCTTTGGGTTCGGCTTTGAAGACGCCGGTTCGATCCAGCGTGTAAATACCTTCAATAAACCACAAAGCCAAAAAAAACAATTAAGGCTATACGTAGCGTAACATGATCCTGATATTTTATAGTACATTTGTGATATTTTTCTCTAGCCTAATTACCTGTGACGCTGGTTGATAACAACTCGTAAGTCTTAAATTCGCAACCTTCAAATATGCAATTGAGTTCGGTAGTTAGTTTGTCGATAGAATCTTAATCTGTTATCTTAATCTCAAATTGCTTTTGACTGGTTAGGGGCACTAATTTAAGTAGCCTATTACTTCTAAAAAGTTCTTGTAAGGAAATCTTTTTTGATAAATTCTACGACGTTTACAACAACAATAAACAACAAAAACAGAGAAACCGGAAGTTTAATGCGTTAACAAACGCAGCTTTACGAGGTCAAGTTACTTTTACATAAAATTTTAGTAAAGTAATATATGCTGAAATTGTACATGACCTCAGCCAACTTGAACAGTTCGTAAATTTCTGCCCCCTTGCTCCATTTCTGACATACGCCTAATCTTGACTCGACTTCCCATATTTTATTGTTAACTGGCTTAAAACATTAAACTTTCTCCGCTTTCTGTTAAACTACCGTGGTCCATAACGCAAAAGTGTGAGTTTGATTTTCACGTATTACGTAAAAAGTTCCAACGCATATTTCAAAATAGGGAGTTACCCCTCCGTAGTGTTACACCATCGGCTCACGTGAGTGTATCATCACAAGACATCACATGACGATGATGTAAGGCTGAGCGCGGCTCAAGTGGAGTGACGAAAGCTCAAGAAATAAATCAAGTCATTTTTTTTTCAAGAAAGGACAAGAAAGTGAGTCATAGGATTTGTAATCATATGTTTACCAATTTGATATGCTAGTTCAGTTGTTTTGTATGATGTCATTTTACGTCTTTACTGTGGTTTGCTAACCTCTAAGTAGCAAACTATGAGGCTGGCCACTCCCTTCTGCAAACAAGTTCAAAGTTTAAAGTGTGTGCTACTGTCAAACTGATAACTAGCAACTGTGCATAATCTGCATTTGCTGATCAAGTGTTTGCCTTTACATGTCTGATGTGCTGTAAAATAAAAATACACAAATTTTTTTATTTTTAGTTTTACTGATTAAAATTGAACTGCATGTGTAGAAATACTTATTTGAGGTTCTTGATTTTTAGGAAATTGCTATACCTCAAAATTATTCATTGTTTCTTGGCCAAACACCGGGGTGTAATCTCTCCCACGTAAATAAACACAAAATTTATGCATTTGTAAAAGTTTTTCCATTTAATACCGTAATACCAATCTTAATCTGATTTATTTGCCTTTCCAATTCATGTTTATTAAACGACACTTTAGCTGTTTATTGGAATAGGTAATATTGTTGTTAAATACACAAGTTTATATAATGACCTTATTAAACATGTATCTATGGTTTGATATTCTCCTTTATACTTATTTTATTGATACATATATATGACTTGCCCTCAAATACTTTTATTATCAAAATATTATTAGGCAGATTATTTGAGTATTGTTGGCAAATATTTTTACAAACTACTAGATGATATATTTTTTTGGTGATTTTTTAAAGCATGTTCCCCACTTAATTATTCAAATTAACTTGTTTTTAACATTTTTTTAATGATTTCAGTTCAACCAGCTGACCAGCATGGTTCCCTGTGATGGGCCAACATCAGATGAATTTTCAACAATCAACTTTAGTGTCCCAGGTATATTGCAAATTTTAAACAATGCTTTCATACAATTGAACAGTTTGAAATCAATTTTTTGTTGATTTTTTATTCAGAATCAACCCCATCTACACCTGAATGCAGTAACCAGGTGAATAAAGCTTAATTCTGACATTTTAGGGGTGGTATAGCATTTTTATCAATTACAAGTTATGTTTTTTATTAGCATTTGTATTTCCTGTAGTAAATTGCTGACAGAAATGGTTTTACCAAAATAAACCACATCACACCAATTTTTGACCCAATTACTTAATGAGGAATTAAATCTTGGAGTTAAATTAGTTGAGTTTAAAGATTGTCTTTGTTGAGACAAAGACTTGCATTTGTTTTGACGAATTGTTTGTTGGGGTCGTCACATTACGTCTATTGCATCTTACACTATTTCTTTACATATTTACTAAACACAGGCTTGTTTTTGTTTAGATGTTTGCAAAATCTCCGCACAATGTTGACTCATCCACGGGACAGGATATGAGCTATGTTAAAATGTTAAACAACCAACATAGAAGGGATTCATTTCCAAATGGTTTTGCTGATGCTCCGGTCGGAGATGCGATGGCGATGAGTGGATTGTATTTCTTGGGACATGGTGATATTACAAAGTGTTACAGGTTTTGACCCTCTGATCCTGGTTATCTGTATGTTTGTTTCGGAAATGTAGTGGCTTCATTCATTTGGGTGTCACATATTAGACGACTGTTGTATTGTTGTTCCACTTATCGTGTTACAATAATTTTCATTAATTTACAGTATGCAGTACTATTTTAGTGCCTTTCATATTTCAATGATTGCTTAAACACGTTTTGAAATGTTTGGTAATATGTAAAGCAAAACTAGTTGTTTTTGTATTTTAGCTGTGGAAAAGTTCAAAACAATTGGAGGGAAGGAAAAATAGTTACTGATCCAACTTTGCATGAGGACAATTGTGAACATTTTTATTCCAGAAGATGGCCTGGTAATATTTTGTCATAAAATAGAAATATATTTTTGACATTTTTATACGTACAAATTTCCTTGTTACTGAGTGTTTATTTACACAGCAACTCAGTTTGGAACAGCAACAGCGACACGTTTGCACACTGAACAAGGTAAAGAAGGTATTTAAACCATTATTAGGAGATTTAACATCTTGTAAAAAAAGTTTGCTGGGTGGAAATGTAGCTTTCATTTTCTTTATTTCCTGTAATTATGGTATTTTGCTTCAAGAGCAGAACAGTTTTTATTCATTTCCATTGCAAACAAAAACATTTTTATGAATAAGAATGTTCCTAAAGTGTGACATTCTCCATCTAGATTAACTGAAACTGGTTTTTGCTTATTATGTGTTTCGATTGACCACAATGCAAATAACCAGTGGCTTCCAACCTTTATCGGGCTATTCCTCACTTCACAATTTAATTCACAAACATTCTCATCCCTTCTCAATAGACTCTACAGGTTAAAGAAAAATCTTCTGCTCATGTTTTAATCCTAACCCTTGGGAGGAATTCCTCCGCTGTTAGGGACCACTGATAGAGGTAATCGTTATATGTGCAGAATCAACATTTTTGCACACACCAGCTTTACTACCCCCTTAAATTAGCCAAAATTAATATATAACTGATATCTATTTCATTAGCAGAACGCTGTTTACCTTATTACACTTGCCTCACACATTCTATTTACACAGTTCAAATGTGTCAACTTCCTTCATTGAAAGGGTTTTTGGAGGGAATGTTCCAAGCTGGAAAGTCCCTTCTGCAAAGCGTTTCAACACAAGGTTGGTTGGCAGAAGTATGTATTACCAAAGAGATCAAATTACACTTTTTTGAGAGTCTATTAAATCACAACAAAATACTGTTTATAGATCTGGTTGTATGTAATTCAGATCCACTGATTTGTCTAAAATTGGTAAAATTAAAGTTTTCCGACTACAACTTTTTCCAAAAACAAAGCCTTCATGTTGCTCTTGCATAGTTTATTGCTGTGGTTAACCAAAAAGAAGCTGACTTTACCTTAAGCAGTTTGACTCTGCCTTCACAAATCCTCTGCACAATTGTACTAATAATTCTAAATATTGCCAGAAAAATGTGATTCCTGCTGTCACATTATTTGTTTATTCATTATGATAAACTTTTTGATGCCTGGAAGCATATTTGTGTTTGCAATTATGCTACTAAACTGGCATGTTCTTTTGTGTAGATGAGAGGTGTAAAACAATAAACGAAAGGGAATAAACAAATAAGTTTAGTGCTTGCATTAATGCAGCAATATTCTTACAAGTTTAAATTGTATCAGTTTAATCTGCAGAGGTTGAAACTTTCATTTTTCACCAACTTGTTCAAATTTATTTCAGGCTCCAAGTCTTCCACAACACCTTTAAACAATTCAAATACTAATGACAATGTGGGGCAGAATGCACCTGGATGCTCTGGAATATGTAAGTTGTTGAATTTCAGTTGTAGCTAAGATTCAGTGCAAATACATCTTTCAACATTTATGAATAATGTGGTGTGTTGAACTTTGATCTGCCGGTGGCCCCTGTATATAATTTTTTTGGGTACTTAGTGCAAGCATTTTTTTGTCACCTTGGAAACCCACAGCTAGATTCAACTCTGGTAGGCCAGAAGTGAATAGTCGCAATTTATCTTATTTCAGGTGTGTATCAAAAAACCTCTATTTATGATATAATATAAAGATACACAAAAGTTGGTGCACTGTCCTGCAATAATTAAACAGCAAAGATTTTTGTCCTATTGCACAACAATTTTCTCCACTGGGCTTAGAAACAAAAGAAGCATAATCACATTGCATTACCAGTATGGAATTAAATGTAAAGATTAAAAGTTAGCAATGAACTAACTAACAAAACATTACTGTTGAAAACCTGTTTTAATTGGTTGCGGTATCTTTAAAACTTTTTAGCCCCCAGTGTGTCAAAAACTGTCTCTAAACAAGAAATTACTTTCAGCTGGTAACGGGGCATCTTCAGATGAGGAGTTTGTTCTCAGTGACAGTGAAGATATTTATGGACCCGGTCCTGATATGGAATAAGCTGTGATGGTTAAATAAGGCCCATTGTATATTTGTAAATATTTTGTTTGCAAAATCATTAATTGCACATTTAAATCAATTTCTTAATGAGCTTAGACATATTTGTAGTCACATAGTATTTAATTGGAAACAACTATGCAAGTCATAGAGGCCAAATTTTTTTAGTCACATTTTTAGATCAACTTTTGTATATTTGTATGGATTTGCACTAACTCTAAAACAAGACCTGTTTGTTACCATGATCAAGTACTCATCCAAAATTGATTTTGTGCATCCTTAGCTAATTTATTCTGTTGACATTTGTTGCTATTAGTGTGCTTAAGTGACTTCTCTCTGCTGGCCGGGGGTGTTGTTGTGTGATGCTGTGCTATTTATGTTTGAATTTTCACTTTTTAAACTAACTAGCTTGGTGTTTTTATACAAATGTTTTTGTGTTCAGTATAACTGTTGTGTGGTATTTCCGCTTGATGCAGCGGTGTCCAACTCACTGCCGTGCCAAATTTAGTTTTAAAATATACTCGCGTGTTTGGTACTTTTTCCAGATCATTTACTCGTGTCTTAACAGTACGGGCTCAATTTATGATACTCCAAAAACCTTTTATTATGTTTATGCGACACAAGATACAAATAGTTTGCAACGGGGCTTAAGTTTTGTCAAAAAACTAACAATTTAATTAGTGAGTTGTGTAACTTTACTACTGATATAATCTTTACTGAAGTTAGAATAAAGGCCAAGAAGAATCAATAGAAACAAATTTTATTGCGTGAAAAATCCTAATGTTTACTATCTGAACTTGCAAAAGCTTATGTGCCATTTTCAAATGCTCTGCTTGCCACTTTTGGCATGCGTGCCACGTGTTGGACACCCCTGTCTTGACGTAATGCAGTATGCCTGTTTGTTTGACTTTTTTAACTTAATCTCAAGGTGCGGAATTGTTTCATGGTGAGATTCACAAAATCTGTTCAGCATTCGATAAGAATATTTTTATGGATTTTTATAACTAAAAAATGGATTGTTCTGTACATCAGTGCATTTGTGTTAAACACCACGGTAGAATACTGATGAAAAGTTGTAAATAAATGTAAATATTTGGTTGTTTTGTCTGACTAAAAATGGTTCTCTTCAAAATAAAGATGAAAGCCAACTTAACACAGAAAATACATTTCTTGAAGACATCATCGAAATAAGGTGTAGCTTAGGAAAATCCAGTTAACTTCAGAGAACAAATGCTTCACAAAATATTTTAGTATTTTTATTTGTATAAATTTCCCTTTTAAACTAATTTCTTCAACAAAACTTGCTGATTTAACAACACAGAGGCAAAAACACAGACATGTCACTTTAAACAACAATAAGTGCACAAATAGGACCAATGTACACTTTAAATTAAAAACATTTAATATGCATTGAGAACATTTTTTCCTCTAATCTCTCCTGGTCCAGGAAGACGCTGGGATCCGGTTGTTTTTCTTCGAAGTTGCTCGGACATCCCAGGAAGCCGACTGAAGTAGATCCTCGCCAATGTGTGTTTGTTCTTCACTTTTAGTATAAACACTTGACCATAAGCCTGTTAAAAGCAACGTAAGAAGTACAGAAGTTTGTCCACAAACTGAAGCAACAATTTTGGCACAAAACAAACAGCTAACTATCAATATATGGTCACATTATTTCATTTAAAAACAAATTTTAAAGACGTTATACTTAAGGATGGGCTCCTGAAAAATCTGCAACCAATACAGTGTACTGATAAAAAATGTACATTTGTGTTAACATGTGACGTTAAGATGTGAGTATATAGAAACAAATAAGTATCAGAGATTGAATCTTAAAGTTATTGTTATTACAAACCCTCAACACAACCCTAACTGTTTGCATCTAACCATTGTTTGTTTTTTAATGGATTGCATGAATTCCTTATTTTTGAGTAGCCCCTTTACAGATATGTGGATGTACATGGTACACAGGTTTCTTACAGATCAGACATAGTGTGATTTGCATATTTCATATTAGTGTGCTGTTACAGTTTGCCTACATTGACAATTCAAGCATGAGCCTGATACGAAATACACTCCAGCAAATATATTCACAGCTGTTCAGTGGCCCATTAGACAAATTCCTTTACCTCATTTAAGTGATCCAATCTGGCATGAGCGATCGCCTCATCTTTGGTGAGTAGGATGCAATTCCATGGCGACCACTCCTCATCCCGATCCCATCTCACAAGCACAAGGTCGTAGAGGTCATCCCATGCACTCAGGATGCTCTGAGTTGCCCAGATGTTCTCCACAAGATACTGGAGATCCTTCTCCTGTCGCCCAAATAGGTTTTTGTGTAAGTTAATACCGTTATGTTGTTCACAAAAAGTTTACTTTTGCTGGGGATCTAACACATTCCTAATTGTTTGTTTGTTTGATTTTTATCCTCGGTGGGCGGGCAACACGTGAATGTGTTATGCTCACAAGCATAATTTTTATTGCTAGTTCATTGGATCAGTTTTTATTTGATTTTTTCGACGTTAGCAGTTAGTCGCCTAATTTAGTTTAACCCATCGGACACCTCTGGGTTGGAGCAATGCCGCTCAAGTTTCTTGCTCAGGGAAACACAAGCGACAGAGACAGGATTAGAACCAACAACCTTGTGATCACAAGCTGGTCATGCTAACCACTTGGCCTCTTTTTTTTTCTGTCCATCTTTAGTCAAGTTAGGAGAGAAAACATGTTCTTTAACTAACACTGAAATGCATATTTAGACAGTTATCAACAACCAGCCATAAATACATCACAGGATCAACTCACCTGTATAAGGAACGCAATCTTGCTGTTGTCGTTGTAAGTTTCCTCAGTTCTTCTCAAGTTCCTCAACATGATGCGATAATGCGAGAAATCTTGTCGAGTTCGAGCTGCATTGTCAAGTTCCTGAACCCTGAAATATTTGTAAATTGAAGTGTCAGGGATCAGCAACACAAGACTTTAACCCTTTCAAATGGCAACTAATGGGGAAAGTCACCATTGTCGAGCCAACTTTAGTAGCGAACATTAGTTTGGCAGATGAACTATTTACCAGTTCTCAATTGCTGACCTTGTTACATGTTATTTTAGCTACAGAGCTGGAAGTTAATAGTGAAGTGAAAAATAATAGTGAAGCATTTTTTGGTTCTTGGGTCAGACACAGAAACTTACTTTCTGCATTTTCCGACTGATCGTGAGTTTGCTGTAATCTTAAACTCAGTTGATGGAAGATACTGATTAGCTGATGGGCAGAAGTAGATGTCTTTGCGCAATGTGCTTGGATCCTGAGGAACCTGGAGATGAGAGATGGGATTTTGTAAAGTTTTGACAAAGTACATGGGATTGAATTGAGTTGAGTTTAAGTTGCATGTTAAAAAAATCGACAAAACAATATGGCGAAAACAGCTGCACAAACAAGTTTGTAGAGCTCTTCTGTTTGCCAGAAGAGCTCTTCAAACTTGATAGTATGCCTGGCAGCAATAGCTTATATAGCTACATAATATTTAAAAAGTTCTGGGAAACGTAAAATATAATGGCAATATATATAATTTAAAACATTTTTTTTTGTAAATTTATGGCTTTTTTAGCCATTACACAAATGATTAAAAAAAGGTGCAATGACAATAATCCTTGCAAAGATCAAACCACAAAGCTAAAAAGAAGTTGTTTGTAGAATGTTTTGGATGTCACCTATGGAAATTGAATTGAACAAAATTTATGTTGTACCTTGAGCAATCGTGCAGCTTCAGGGTTGAAGAGAGGATTCTTGCAATATTGAAGAAACAAAGTTGAAATTCTTTTCCGAAGTCCCTCCAAATTTGTGTCGGAAACTCCACGCATGAGTAGGTCTGCTTCACGGTCGATTAACTCTGTTATTTCACGAGTCAACTTGCAATCGTGCTCCTGAAATTACAGAATAAATAAATCCACATCACCTAAATTAACTAAGCTGTGTCTAATGCTAAACTTAATGAAATATTGGCTGTAAATAATGCAGTGTAATGGATCCTCTGGAACTGATTATTATGTGCAGGAATTAATCATATAATTTTTGAGAAATCAAGAAATTAGCCTTGTTGTCTCCCAGCAAAAACTGATTTTGCGTTATTCTAATACAGTAAACTTCAGCTAATCCAGATCTTTGCTTAAAAGGTGCATGTGATTTATAACGTAGTAAGGCTTCAATTAATCAACATCAGTTAATCCGGATCTTCATCTAATGCGGACAAACTGTTTGATCCAAATGGGTCCAGATTAACCAAGGTTTACCGTATTTGTTATTTTTAGGTGCTTGACAAATCTCTGACACACATATTCTATCACACTGTTTCTAATATTTCACCATATTGTTTAGGTTAACCAGCAATCTACGTGAAAACAAATGAACAGTTCCTAGAGTATCTTTACCTTCACAGTGTGTTTGAGTGTGAGTAAAACATCGAGTCTCTCATCTTGGGTCAAGTATTTCATGTTGATACTGTTGTAGATGTCCCTCATCTCCTTAGCTCTTATGGTATACTGGGTGTCCATCTCCGTGTACCTCCCATCGTAAGCCTTCCACCGCTTCGGTGCAGCAGCCTGATCAAAAAAACAAAGTAGTGTTACTAATAACATTACAAAGTTTAAGGTAAGTCATAGAATGTATGAGGTCAGTGGTTCAAATCTTGATGCAAGGCAACGGTTGGATTAATTCAGCAAAATTGTGGTACATTGCTTTCTCATTTACCCAAATCCATCCTTTTTTTGTTAAACATTTTCTTGTCACTTACTTTATCCAGGAATCTTTGTATATTTTTCTCCTTGTTTTCCTTCCCAGCTTCAATCTTGTGTCGTCCGATCGAAGCAATAAGTTGAGTTTCTTGTTCAAGCAACGAACACAGCGCTGCTTTTCGTTCTGGACCATCCAACTCTGCATCGATGTGGCCCAACTCCTCCACACGCCATTCTAAAACACAAAGTTGTTCAGCTCTGATTGTCAGCAATACAATAGTCATTATATGTCGTGGTGTATCTGTAGTAAAGCAGAAAACCTATCCTAAAACTGACAAAGGATAATTATTTCTACAAAGTGCTCTTCAAACATGTCTACAAAAAGTTTGTCCCACAAATGTCCAATCCGATATATTTTTCTAATTTATACATTTTGTAACAAAATTATTACAAATACAAACACAATGTGTGCAAATACAAACTATTTATTTCTCATTCTTGCATAACTAAAGATGAATTCACTACTGGGATCAGCGTTAGAGCGTTCATGCAGACCAGCGATCACGGCATACTTGTATATAAATCATAGTACACCAGGCCTGTCAAAGCCATTGAACCGAATCAGCAGGTCACCAAGCATTCTGCTCTGCATAAATTGAGTCATTTAAATTCATCTCACAAACTTACTTTCCAGTGCAGCATACAACAAGTCAAAGTCCTCTTTGGTTTTTGGTTTCATCCTTCTTTCAAACTCCTTCTTGATCCTCTCCTCCTTCTCTCGCCTCTTCCGGATCTCCTCCTCACGTTCCCATGCCAACCGGCGATCCCGGTCCAGTTTCAGCTCGTTGACGATGTTCCTCGCTTGCCATCTCCGGAAGTAGGATTGCAACACAATCACCTGCAAGACACAAAATGTTGCTTGAAACAAATCTGTAAGAACAATGGGACCAATGAGCATGTCAGAATACACACAGTACAAAACACAGAGTGGATTTTCTGTTAGGGCAATTTTAACATATTTGTAGGGTAAGTAAAAGTGAGCAACATTTTGTGAGATATGAAATTTAGGTGTGTTTTTTTCAGAAAATCAAGGTAATTAAAATCTGCAAACAGGTAAAGGAGAGATAAAAAGTTTGAAAACCCATGCCCCATGCTAAGACATTGGTTCTCAATTAGGACCCATTGCCCCCAAGGGAGGGCATGAGCTGTATTCCATGGGCCCACGGGTATAGGTGCATTATAAACATTTTTTTTAATAGGGGGGAACAGGTTTTACTGGGTTACTTTTAGAGGGCCAGGAGTCTCTTAAGTTACGTTTAGGCGGCCATGGTGCATGAAAGGTTGAGAACCACTGCTCTTAAGATAAATGTGGGTACTTCTACATAAATTATAACTTCTCTGTGAATTATAACCATAACTCACAGCTTTGAATCTTTCATCAAAGTATTCCTGGTATGTGATGTATTTTCCCGGCGACATCAACTTATCCTCTTGAGTTGAAACGTAACATCCGATCTTCGTCATTTGTGTTGAAGTTGTGTTTGTTGTTTGACTCGTTCGATTTCGCTCAAACACAGTCTGCAAAAATCGTTGCTGTTTTTAATTTGAGAAAAAACCTATAAATTAGGTTATTTAATACATACCAGATTTTTTTTAAATAAGGTGGCCTCGAAGTTATTGTCCTAAATCCTGTGTTGTATCCACTTTATTCAATGAAAACTTACAATTAGGGACTTAAAAATTCAAAATTTGACAAGTTGGAAATACAAAACATAGTTATATAAATTGGAGCAAAGTATAAAGTTCACAAGTTGGGAAATGTTTATTTCCAGGTTAAAATCAGCTGACAGTGTTATAAAGAACAAATTAATTTCGCTAAACAAGCATCTTCAGTGTCTATAAAGTGCAATAAAAGGGATTAACATTAGAAAAAGCTAATAGTGCCATAAACATTTCCCAACTTGTGATCTTGATAATGAAAACTGAAAATTGTTGCAACAATGGCAATAGAACAGGAAATGATTCACAGAATCAATTTACCAGAAAGTATAAAGTTTTTGAAAATATTTGCTACCTGGCAATCCCGGTTAAATCGTTCAACATCTGTCTGCGGTCGTCTCTTCGTCACAGTTTGTGCGCTGGCATGGTGGAATTCACTGCCAGTGAGTTTGTTGCGAAACCCACCGAGGAAAGGTTTCTTTCGGGCAACTCTTTCTATTTCCACTACAACGTCTTCATATTCATTGTTTTCTAAAAACCAAACCTTTTTGTAAATTAAAATCCAACCCATGTCTGCCAGAACACTGATACTTATTTTAAACAAGTTTATTGATGGTTTGATGAAAATGCTACCTAAAATTTCTAATCAGTGTTAAGATTTGACAAATGCAGAACCAAATCTTAATTTCAATCAAAATCCAAAGCATACCTACCAGAAAACACTGGCATTTATTTTGAACACATTTAATGATTGTTTAATTTTGTTCCTTAAACTTTATGTTCAATATTTAGATTTTACTTTCCGACCTGATGAATATTTTAGTGAAATTGTACTTCTACGATTTTGCCTGGTGAAATAAACCCAACTTAACTCACTTATTACATTAAGTTGAAAAACAACAAACGGAAAAAAGTAACCTACCTTTAACTAATCTGACAGTGATGACATCGGACGAACTGATTTCTTGTTTTGCTTTTGGTTTCAGGGGAACATTGTCAGGATCGTTTGAAACAACGTCGAGTTGGACAGTTCCGTTTGGAGTCACACCAAGTTCTGATAACACTGCGGTGGTGGGTAATGATTTGCCTGCAACGCAATCATAAATGACAATCATAAATCTTGTAATATTGTGTTTTAGAAAAAACTGGTAAAAGAAATATTATCACACAATCCCAAAACAATCATCAAGCTGTTATCTCCAGTGGTGGGATTCAACCGGTTCGCACCGGTTCTATAAAACCGTCTCAAGAAATTTTATGAGATTAGCGAACCGGTTAGCATTACTGGTTACTGTCAACAGACTTTTTGTAACAGAACCGGCTGAAAAATATGACTTTTTTGATAGAACCGGCTGACAAAAAAATTTGAATTTCACCACAGTTTACATGGTTGGAATATTGTGGACAAAAAGGAGGAAGATACAATGGATAAAACAAGTGTTGAACATCCAAGTGAGATAACAGCCGACCTGTGTGTGAGAACTGAAGAACATTGATTGGAACTTTAAGTTTGGCTGCCAATTGATCTTGCAATTCCTGCATTGAGTTCTTCAGTGATGATGCAATGGTGATGAACTGCTTGCTTGGAAGCAACTGGAACTTAACTGTAGAAACGAAATAGGTGAAAAGTACATAAATTCCTGTAGTTTTCTTTATCGTTGTCAGAAATAAACAAAAATAATGACTGAACTGAGGTACAAGGTAATTTTTTTTACTGGAAATCTTCTAATTTGTTTGTTACAATGTTGTCTTTAAACATTAGGGCATTTTATATGGATCACATTCAGGGGGGAGCAGTCAAATCTTAATGTTATCTTTAAACATTGGGTCATTTGCATTTATTTTTTTGTTTGACAAGTTAAATCTCCACAAACCAGCCTTGCCATCTTGGCAGCTTTATTCAAACTTTATTAAATAAATAACATTTCGACAATATTTTACCTGTTGCAGTTGGATCTTTTTCTTCTTCAGTTTCCGCTGCTGCTGTTATTTCAACATTTGCTTCTTCAGGCACATCTTTCTCCTCAGCTTTAACAACTTCAGGGAATTCTGTTTCACAAACAAAGATTTTGAGAAAGAAGGTCAAAGTAAAAAATGTGTTCACAAAAGTAAGTAGTTATGTTGCCGAATCACTTAGATTGCAGTCAAAGAGGACCACAAATTTGAAATATCATATTTTTTCACAAAAAAATAAAGCAAAGCAAATAATTCAAACACAAAATCAAATTTAAACACATTGCCATTTAAGCTGCAGACAGTAAACACTGTTTCAACCGATAAGGTCTCATTAGTGCAGCTTTCTTGTCACGAGCTGCAGCTTATCATGTATTGACTCGATGATTTCATATTAATCAACGCTTTTATATTTTTATACGACGCTTTTATACTTTTATATTATTTTATATTTGTAATGTCATTTTAAATTACAAATCTTACCTGATCGTTCAGTTGTAGCTTCTTCAGTTAAACTTGTTTCTGTGAGTTTGTTTTCTTCATTTCCAGGTTCTGCTTCAGTTGATGTGATTTGGTCTTCGGGAGCATCTGCTAAAAAGTTACAAAACTTGTATTAAAGATATCCGAAACCCAACACAGCTACTACATAACCCCCAACTTACCAGCTGGTATTGTTACTGGGGTTGTCACTGCTGCTGCTTCGGAACTTGGCTCCTCTGTCCCAACTCCAATAGCTTGTTCTGAAATTATGCAAGATTCACAATTTTGACAAAGTTTGATTCTTGTTTCAGAGTTATGCTGATGTATGGGTATCTCATTTTGGAGACTATCCTGCTATGGCAGCTATGACAAGGGAAAACATTTTTTTTGTTAAATCAGTCTATGTTAAATATGAGAATGATTTAGAGCAAGACTTCCAAACATTCTTGTGCAAGACATAAGCCAAAAATAATCACATACAACAGGGTTGTAACCCATGAAAACAGTCTGTTTGGAACTGATTTTTTAACAATAAAGAAGTGCACAGATTGGAAAATGTTGAATAATGGATATTTTTGTACTTTGCATTCCGGTTTATGCACAGTTTTTGCACAAAATGATGCAATTTTTTCCAACCTGTGTTTGCAGCAGCTTCTTCTGGAGCTGGTTCCGACATGTTATATTATTTCACCTTCCAAATATAGTTTTAAGGTAAAAACAAATTACTTTCGCAGCAAATTTTGTAGGTCTCCAAAAATGTTTACAACGCGAATTATTTTGATCCGCACCAGTGTGGTGGACTTTGTTTACACAACACTTTGTTGTTTTTTGTTCTTTTAATACAAATATTTTGAACACATGACAAATCTTATTTATTTTCCTGTAACATTGGGTACAAATATGCTATCTTTAGTTTACCAAACACAAAATTATGTAAAAACCGTCCGACTTGTGCTTACAAATTGTAGGATAGAATGTGTAACCGTTGCTTAGCAACTTTTGCTATCTCAATCTGCACATAGAAATCGATGTTTTTGAATATCGAAAAACTATTTCACAATTTCACATGTAATAAAGGTTCGTGGTAAGTTTATTTTTCAACAAAAAACGTTGGAAATAAATGAGATGCTTTTTGGTAAAGTACGTCTTTAAAAAACAATACGACACAAGTTCATGCAAACCAAGAAAGGCTTCATAAAAACTGATGCTCAACAACATTGTTTTAACTCTCTTTGAAGTAGAAAGAACTGGCACTGTTACATGAACAAAAAATAGAAGGAATAGTGCGACTACACGTAAAGTGCAACGATTGTAACGATTTGTAAATTCAGAAGGTTAATTGCGTATCCAAATCACGTGGGATTCACCAATGTGGCTAATAAACTGTTTCGTTCATTGTTTTGTTTGTTAGTTTTCTTGTTGGTTTATTGCGCTTGCCAGATAAGTAGGCTATTTGTGATTCGACGTAATTTGATGCCAGAAATACGCCAGTGGTCGACAACGCAATAAAAAAGTTTTCAGAAATTATGGGATGTTGAATGCAATTTCTAAAAACCAGTGGAAAAACGTTGCAGAATTTACCAGACTGCGTAAAAACTTCCTCTATTATTCTGGAAACTTTTAAATATTTCCGCTTATATTAACCAGGTCAGCTCAGTTTATTTTAACCCAGCGACGTTAAGTATTGAAAATTAATTTTAAAAATCTATTTGAAAAATTTGAAAGAGAATCGGCCACCAAACAACCAAGATTTTTTTAAGAAAAAAAAACAAGAAAAAACATAAAATTGCACTATAAATTTCCACCGATTTGCGGATTTCGAATGAACGGTACTTTACTTTTTTTTAGGCAGCAAAAGTCTGGTTGATTCATTTTCTTCATAACCGAGATCTTTTTCAGCCTCACGTCGCTTTTTTGCTGGTTGAATTAATCCAGCAACAATCACAGAAATAATTAAACACACAACTTGATATATTAAAGTCTCTTCCCTCCCAGTAGCGTTGAACACGACTCGTCCCACTTCGGCCAAGGCTATGCTTTCAACCGCTTGAATCGCAACATAGAAACTGCCAACAAACGCTTCCCTCATTGGATAACTCGCTTGTGTTACAAGTTCAAGTACAGGGACAGCGCCAATGCGAATCGCGAAACCATAAAAAAAGTTCGAAGTCCAAATAACCGCGATGCTTCCGTAGTGAAATCCGAGCAGCACTCCAGTAGCAGCTACACAACACCCGAGGGCGCCCATGAGAAGTTGCAGTTTGCACCGCTGGAATTTATTAA
Source organism: Phallusia mammillata (assembly GCF_965637545.1). Lineage (NCBI taxonomy): Eukaryota > Metazoa > Chordata > Ascidiacea > Phlebobranchia > Ascidiidae > Phallusia > Phallusia mammillata. The sequence goes on along the minus strand of NC_137257.1, from coordinate 713,735 downwards.
CCAGCCAAGCAGAGATCGGTGCTCCTATCAAAGCGCCAACAGCGAACAGAGCCACACAATCTCCGCTTATAACATCAGGATTTAGATCGCTGTGGGTTTTACGGAATAATTCCCTAAACATTTGCGACATTGTGAGGAATTCAATCACTCCGGTGTGAAGCAGAAGTCCACCTGCAATGGTTGAAAGCAGGAAAGTTTGGTTGCTAAACAACGACTTGACCTCGTTGAAATATTCCGATATTGTCCTTCTACCAGGTAGGTTATTGTATTCTTCAACTTGGCGAGCTTGCACGAGAGTCGGTGGACTCGGAGGTCGGTCCGTCATGAAACAAGCAAACAGAGCTAACGTAAAAAGCGACAATAAAAGTGGAACGCCGTAAAGAAACAAAGCAACGTCGCGATCATACAACAACCAATCACTCGACGAGTCACTAAGGTTACTCTTGGTCATATTTGAATAAATGAAGTTATTCAGGGTTATACTCGAATGGCTGAGGTTACTCGTGGTCATACTCGAATGGCTGAGGTTACTCGGGGTCGTACTCGATTGGCTGAGGTTACTTGGGGTCATACTCGAATGGCTGAGGTTACTCGGGGTCAGGTGACCGAGGTTACTCTGTGTCAGATGTGTCACGTGACTTAAATTCTTCAGAGGTTGATACATTACGTGACTTGGCAGAATGACCCCGAGGATGAGCCCGGATGATCCGCCGAAAAGAAACATCGCAAAAGTCGATCCTACTTCGGTATCTGGGAACCATTGCACGGTGAAGGCTGGGACAAGAGCGAGTGCGACGGCGTTGCGGATTCCGAGGATGATTTGACCGAGAACGAGTAACGGAAACAGAGCCGGGTTTGCGAGTGAACAAGTCATCAGTCCCAACCCGACACTCAGCAACAGGGAGCACGTGATTGCGAGGTGTCTGACTCTGAAACTGTTGTTGAACACAAACCAAGCTGTGGGTAAAGTCGCCATAATTTCCCCGGCGAAATTCCCGATCGAACCCCAATCAACCAGGGCATATGAGATGTGGAAATATGCCACAAACACATTGTTCACTTGGGTGATTGCGAGGGTCGCGAAAGTTTGAAGTCCGTTCATAAACGCCAGAGCTGCGAGGAAAATCCATCGTCGTTTGTAAAGTTTCGGTTTCAATTCACTTCCATTCATTACTGGTTGATAATAATACGATTTCAGACAAATAAGTTGTTTTTTTCAAATTTATGTCACTTTATATTATTTCAAACATTTATTTTCGAGTCAACTTTATTTTATAGCCCAGTGTGCTTGAATATCATATCAATAAAAAATAATATGGTCATCAAAGCAGCAAACACATTCATTTACAACAAAAACGCATTTTGTTAGAAATTGCAATTGGCATATATTCCTGTATTTAAAGCGTGTTAGACACAACAATCTATTCCAAGCAGTTCTTACACTTTAAAAACCTCCTCATAGAGGTTAAATTTTAATGCCAAGATATTTTTTAACTGATTAGGACTATTTTATAATACTTGGTGTGGTGGATTCAGCCGGTTCACACCAGTTCTATGGAACCGTCTCACGAAATTTTATGAGATCAGCGAACCGGTTAGCATTACTGGTTACTGTCAACGGACTTTTTGTAACAGAACAGTCTGAAAAATATAAATTTTGTGATAGAACCGGCTGACAAAAAATTGAAAATATTTCTCACCACTGCTTACACGCCACTAACTAATACTCGCTCAGAAGCAAGCTGCAAGTTTTTTTTATATCTGCAGACCAATAACTGCGTATTTAGCACTGAGTTGACCGTAGTGGAAGTTGGAATTCAGTCGGTCCAGTTTATAACGATCACCGGAAACATGTGGTTTCAATTACCCAGCTGTTTCGCTCAATCAGTTTCTCTGCGCTTATTTATACAGTTTGTATCAGGTGTAATGAAGTTAAACACAACATATAGAAGTAAATTGATTTCATCTTGTAAGTGGCCGAGCAATGTCATGATATTATTCCAATATGTAACACTTGAGTTTTGTAGACTTACGTAGCTTCAGGTTTGTACGAAACAGAATTCAACATTTAGTAGACGTTTGTTACAAAAATGAAGTTTCAAGCTTTCCATTAATATAGCTGTAAGTGGGACAGGTCGAGTTTGAATACAGTGGATTTGATCCGTTCCTCACTTTACACTGGGTCACATTTTATTTTATTTTAAATTGGTAATATTACCTTTCAAGTGTAATGGTTTCCTTGGAAAAAAAACATCAGGTTTTGGCCCAATGTCGGGCCTACTCCGCATTATTATTGTATGGCTACGATTTGTTCAACCGACCAAAAAAAATCAACTAGACGCAACTCACCGTGAAGATCGGGTTCAAAGCTATAATATTTCCAGCCTTACGTCATACAGCTGTCCAAATGAGGCAACTTTTTATCACGTAATTCGACACACAAGACACTGAAGTACTTTTTGGTTACTATTTCGTTACAAGATCCTGCAAATATCCCCACCAGCATTGCCATGCAAATTTTACTTGCCGCAAGAAGTCGCTGAATAGCAAGTAATAACTTTGCGGCTTCATTTGCTTTTTACGATGAAATGCACCAAATTAAACTTGTCACAACATTGGTTGTGAAACTCATTAACAAATAGTAACATAAATATTATGGTAGTGAACAAAACCAAACACTTGACAAAACAATTCCAAGTTTAGCATTTATTTTCCAGTCAGTTTTTCAAATAGGATTTTACGTCTAGAAAAGTATTCATAACAAACATATGTTGGGATTAATAATTTCCAAGTGTGTTTTTACAACAAATCGTTCACTCTGTTTTGCCTCAGGTTAGTGCTCTAACCTTTCACCCACATTTCGCTACCAATCAAATTTCAGCCTCTCTTCTCTTCAAAGTGAAAAATTTGCCTTTTTCTTCTTCCATCTGAATTGTCCATCGCTTTCTTCGTCAAATCACGGCCCACTGCGGCCAGTGATTCACCGCCACAATGTTTAATGGACATCGGAATAAATAATTCAACATCTATAGGGAATAGGGAATGAGCCAACGATTTTGTGGCCCGAGTATCGCAGGGTCGATGCTGAGGCCCATTATCTACGAGTTCGAATGCAGAATTTTGTCCGATTTTTTTGCATTACTTTGCATGTTGTTGACCGGTTTCTTAGATTTCAACCCTTGCTGTGTCGTATTGCAAAGCTTTTTCCTGTAAGATTAAGGCCAAATTCCAACGGTTCGTTGCTAGTAAACAACGGGCAAACATTTCACTAGTGGAAACTCCATTAAATCGGCACAAAGTAATAAAACTCAATATTAATACCTTACAATTCCATATGAATGTTCAAACTACAATAAATTATATTGCCTTTGTGTATAAGTGCTTGGTTTACGTTTACGAACTGCTTTCAAAACAACAACAACCTTCATATCACTGATGATGGCATGAGCATTTACCGAAACGTTTGAACAATAAAGCATGTCGCTTTTTATGTCTATTTGGGCCGTTATTTTCTTAACAAATCAACCCCGAAATTTCCACTATTTAAAAAGATATACTGGAAAAACTTTTACCGTGCTTTCTACCTAAACGAAAATAATGTTCAGAAAATAAAGTAAATCAAAAACTGAAACCCCGAAATTTTAGCGACGGCACGATCAATTTTTTCGCTAACTTCTCTTGAAGATATTGAACCAGTTTTCATGTCATGATATTATTTCATTTCTATCACGATTTGAATCTTTATCTTTCCGTTCCTGTCTGTCCGAAATGCCGAACACATATCAAGATAAACAAATCGATCTGTCAATTATTTCATCTCGGCGGTTTGCAAATAAAATGAAATAGAAAACTTTAATTATTTCAAAATTATTTCCGAAGTTTCAAGTTACTTTTTTATCCGAACAATTTCGTTGTTTTTCCTTTTGCTAATTTTCAATTTAACATGAATAAAACAGAAAACTTTACGTGACTAAAGTGGATATAAACGGGTGTAACTAATGTGTCCTTCATATCACTGATGATGGCATGAGCATTTGCCAAAACGTTTAAACGATAAAGCATATCGCCTTTTATGTCTATTTAGGCCGTTAGAAAAATCAGATAAGCAAATATAAACATGAGCCACACGATGTCGCCATATGTTCTTGATTGACAGTTGACGCCGCAAATGGCCGAATAATCTGACACGTGGGTAAAAGGAAGCAACAACACCTTTTTAGGATTTTTTTAACCCTGACATATTCCCTAGATCCGCTACCCCTCACAACATACAGGACATATTTTAGTAACATAGGCTATATGTTTCAGTGGAGATTCTTGGAAAGGAATTTGATATCTTCCTACGAACAAAAAAATTCAACGAATCGTCAGTTAAAGGAAAATCGGACATTTTGTGTCAAAGGGAGTTTCGTTCGTGGCAACGCGTCGGCAGGTTGCCATGGTGACCGCAACGTCACCGCAAAAACACAACAGACATGCTTGCATGCCACTTGCGTCGAACCTTTCGGCGGAAATCGGCATCCGCGCCGTTCACTCTCGATCAATCACTCACAGTGCGTCAGTGCCAACTGCCGACATCAATCAGTGTCAATTGGCGTCATGCCGCATTTTCCCGGTAAACGTCGCCGTCATTGTTTCGTCACGCAAACAAACACCTTGGCATGCTGATAACGTGGTAGATGCATGCTTGCCAAGATAGAGAATATTATGATGCTGTTGACTGCACAAAGCTGGTTTCTTAACCCGCTTCGAACGGGCAAAGTCGTGTTCGCAACAACTGCTACAAAACTTGTAAAGGCTGCAAATAATAATATTATTTGCAGGAATACAACGTTCTCAATTTAGGGGAATCACCGAAGGAGGGTTGGTTGACAAGTAGAAGAGCATTGATGTTGGTTACGGTCGGGCATGGCGGTAAAAATATCGATGAGATATCGAAATAAACGAACCACATTTGACGTGAATGGACAACTGAAGGCTCTGGGCTTCCAACAAACCTAGTAATCAAATAAAATCACTGAATATTGTATTTTTAATTTGTAATTGCTTGTTGTTTCGGCGCCTATTGATTTCAATGTTTGATTTATCGTGTTTTCGAAAAGTGTAAGATAGGAATTGTTCGTTACTCTAGGATAGGAAATGTTACTTCTATCCAGAAATCAAATCGTTCGATTTAACAGCACCCGTCGGTTCCACTTACTTATTTATTAATTCGGTATATTTAGGTATAACACAAAAAAACAAAGTTAAATGATGAAAATAACGGCCCAAATAGACTTAAAAAGCAACATGCTTTACTTCTCAAACATTTCGGCAAATGCTCATGCCATCACCAGTGATATAAGGGGCCACATCAGTTACATTTTGCAGTTTAAGTACGAAGAAACTTTTTGGGAAACCCGCTTTATAGCGAGCAGAGTGGTACACGTCACGGGTGCCTACGTCGAATTGGTAAACACCCAATTTCTTCCAACTGATATCAACAAGCCGAACACGTGGTGTCAACAAGTAGACCTTGGAGAAAGTCTCAGTTGTAATTGTGCGCTTGGTGACCCAAACTCGTGGTGCCTGTCCTTTATTTGGCGCTGATTGTGCTAAAAATAACCAAGCCGTATAGAGTCACAGCGAATATAAGCGACGACAGCACTCTGGCTGAACGCGAATGTTTACAGGCTCAGACGCCGAGCTGTGTTTGTGTTCAAAGCAAATACCTGACGCATTTGCCCGGGCAAACCATTTGCTACCATGGACATATGCGCCGTTTGTAGCTGAACCGAAAATTTGCATCTGAAAGTAAAAAAATATTTTTGATTAACTTTATTACAAAAATGTAACAAACCAGAACCTTCTCACTTCAACGTCTTGCCTAAATATAATTGATTTTGCGCACAAAATTATTCCAGCAAAAACGGACATCTTTCTTTCTTTGTGTTAAAATGTTCGAAAGAATTTTTGTGGCCAGAAATATTTTTGGGAATTTCATCACATTTCGGAATAACGAACGTCATGATTCAGTTCAACGAGCTACAACGAAGTAAATTTACGCGCTGGTCGTTCCGCTTTTCAACGTTCGGCTATAATAAGCAAATGGAGTACAGTAATCCACTTTGAATGGGCCAGTATAGCGCGGAGAGAGGCCGTACCGCCGTCGTAAGGTTTACTGCCTCTACAGTTCGCTTCTGAGCACGACCGTTCGTGTTTTTTGTTGTGGGGGAACTGTCAGACAGAGCAGGCATCGAACGTTGCTGGGTGCGCAACACAAAAGCTTCGACAGGCAACAGACCGAGCCAGCCTGGCTGTTCGCTCGCTCAACTGTTTCACTCCCCGCGCTCAAAACCGGTTGAAAACCAGCACTTCACTCCCTCTTTTACCGCTGTTTTGGCCCCATTTTAGACCCTTTAAAGGCCTATAAGTCCGTTTTTGATGGTACCATCGAATGCGCGATGAAATTTGCCATCGAATGACCACATTTGAGTAGGTTTGAATGCGCCAAGGCCGCGCGATTTTGTGCTTTGTTGATGAAGGCACGCTGTGAGTTGTGGTGTACGCGGAACAGCCGTTAGAACAGCCGCAGAGACGCGGCAGGATACGGTGTAATAAAGCTGGCGTTTCCCTATTGCTCTGCCCGTCGAAAGGTCGCAGAACCCGGGAGGCAAACGCTGGTCTGTTTATTTTTCTCTGTTTTCGCTGGCGCGCTTATCGAAAGAGTGCTGCCTTTTACGCTCGGGGCCCTTAAGCAATAAATCAAGCAGGCTTTGTGCTCGCCATATCACAGAACTGACGCGTCAAATACTTTTACTAATTTTTCAACCACATTTTTTTTCTTGAACAAATTATTTTAGATGTCACACATTTTTTTTTCCAATTTTATTTTGAATATTCAAGCCCTGTGTAAGTTATAGCGTGTACCTCGTACTTTATCGCTACAATAGAAGTGATAAGGTTTTGCACGAGTAACAGTCAGGGCGGTCTTCTGCCGTGACAGTCGTCAATATCAGTGGGATGCGCGGCGGCCTGGCAAAGTGAGATGTCACGAAAATGCGTGCTACTCTAGCCTTGTACACACTAGGTTTGCTATCAGAGCCAGGCGCTGACGACAGGCAAAGCCCATGTTAGGATTATCTTGCGAGAGCACCAACGTAATTACGAAAACACATGACCCGTTGCGAGGGAGTAAAATGGAACAGCCGACACTTATTACATCGGGCCGCGCCTCGGACGCTGCGCACCTCGAATCATCACATTTTACTAGTGTTCTTCCGCGCTCCAACACTGCCGCGGTATTTTATACTGTTTATTACAGCAAAATGCTACAGTAAAACTACTAAAAATATCTTTTAAACTATGTTTTATAATAAATCATTGTAAGTGTTTTGTGTTTTATACCGTTAGTGGTTTAAATTATGAAAAGTTGAAACTAATTTGAATGCGCATGAATATTCAGAAGAAATCGGTGGTCGAGTCGGTCCAAGTGTTTAGTGCAGTTGTGCATTGTGCAGTTCTCGACTCCGAGCTCTTCCTACACGGTGTACTTACAACACGTGCCAATGTCTCTAGTATTCAGAAACAATTAGTGAAGACGCTGGTTATCAAAATAAGGGGAGAAAGCCAATGTCGCCCCATTCATTCAAACTGCGAAAGGTTTGCATGGCGGCGTAATGGCGCGCTTTAGTTGAGCAAGAACAGGCTAACCAGGCTCGGCCATTCGCGTTTTAGGGATGTTTTTAAGGTGTACGCAGACGGTAATCGTGAATTTTTGTTCGGACAGGAAGCATATGCAGAAAATTGACGCTGTTGGCGCAGTGGATTAGTCTGTCAGTGACCTGTTCACCGCGTATTAGGTATGGTAACCAACACTGGCACTACTGCCGAAACAGCAAGCATCAAAGAGAACGGCGAGTGCGTAAAAGACCAGCAAACTGATAACACTGTGAACGATGGTGGTGGCAATTTGAAACAAAGTAGTGACGAAGCAACAAGGACACCACAACCGGGCAAATCGTCAGGTCTACAACAGAATGACCCCACCAATACGATGTCGAGCACAGCAAATGAATCGACCGAACATTCGGAACAGCTTCCCGCAGCAAACGGTTTGCCAGCTAATCAAGTTTATAACAGCTCACGATCGTATGGAAACGGAGTTCCTACAAACACAGCCCCCATAAATGGCCCACAGCCTGGCCAGGGTGCCCCATATCAAAACTATGGCAGCTATAACCACAGTCAGGGTGGATATATGCCTAAAAATGGTGCAAGGCCAATGCATGGTGGGCCAAATTATCCACCAATGGCGGCAAGGTATCCCAATGCCAGTGCAACACCTACATTAAACCAGTTGCTCACCACACCGTCGAGATATCCAAATCAGCAACATTACAACAACCACAGCAGCACGCCAGGCGAATACAACCAAAATCAGCCGCAGCAAAATTGGCAAGCGAGACCCCAGGTACACATTTCTATGGTTTCGTAAATAATTTTGTGGTATGAATTATCAAATTGTTCTTCAAGACTTAAATTAGGTGAAGTAATTCTGGATGTTCAAAATCTTTCTTGTTATTTGGCTAATATTAAGCTTCAATGATGGTAAGATACAAGCACTTATTGACAAAATGTGGCTACATATTGTCAGAGTAAAATTGAGAGCACAAGTCTTTTACCGTGTTCCATAGATCACTTGATTGTGGTTGTTTTGTATTTGTATGTCCCACATTAAACTCAAACTACTATTGTACGGCAAGTACATTAAAAATACACATACTCTAGAAAGTCCATTATACAAACCAATAAATGTTTTCAGTTAGGAGGCCTTTTAGATAATAGTAAGGCTGTAAGCATAAGGTAAAAGGAGTTATGTGAATATTTTATTTACACATTTTTGTTCTGTTTTTGCTGTCCAACAACAAAAACATCCAAATTGCTTTTCATGATAAGAATACTATTTTTGTTGGTAGATTTTAAATAATCTACTTTTAAATTTAGCCATGTCATACAACAAGTGTTTGTAATATTTTCACTTTTCTGAGTATAAAATGCAAAGATTGTTGGACATTTGTGAAGTATGTTAATCAATCCACAGTTGTCAAAAAGTAAAGAAAGCAGTAATAGATTTGTTGTTGTTATTGTGTTTAGCACATCTGTGTCAAATTCAAATAAAGAGATCCCATTGTGACATCACACTGACAACAATCACTTGTATGTCAACAATAGTATCAGCTGATTGACTGATAATTGTCTGAATGGAAAATCTTTTAGTTGCTGGTTTGAGGATTTGTTTGCACAAACATTTATTTACTTTTCTTCAATGGAATGCCAATACAGACAATGTTGAGATGGGATGTTGTGTTGATTGTTTAAAGTGCTCCAAAATATAAAAAAGATTTTATAAAATTGTGTTTTGTGATATTTGCAAAATTTTTGGTTTTGTTTTTTTGTTTATCGACAGCAAAAAAGCTTGCTGCAATCATATGTTCCGCTCAGCTAATTTGTGGGAGGATTTTTTGAAGGAATTTCTTGTTGTTTTCAAAGATCACATTAAAATATTTCATTCCCTAAAAGTTTTCCATTATATTCCAAATCATTACTTTTTATTGGAATTGGGCTTCTGGGCTTGATGAAAAAATTAATTTTGCATTATGTATCTGTTTTGAGGCAGGGTGTTGGAATCTTTGCAAAAAAAGCACTTTTCCATGAAGCACTAAGTGCAGTAGTTTATGTATTCACTAATTTTGTGCATTCAGCGATCATAGCCACTTCGCGATGGAAGGTGTTATTCGCTCCAGCGAACTTGTCACTCATGTGTTTTTTGAAAAATGTGCCAGATTGAGATCACCAATGAAAGGGCACCCAGCTGATTGAATGCGTCCGCACGCACGTTCGCATGTGCGCAGGCGCCCCAAATTGTGTGTGCTGCGCGCGGCCTTAAGTGTTACTGCGGTGTTGCGTGGGGCCGCTGCAGACACTATACATCTCTTTTTTTCCCACGCCTTTACTACAAAATCCGTTATTTTTGTCACTTTGTGTTTTCTGGAATCGAAGCCCGTCAAAAAATCCCCCATACCATCCGGTTGCCCGATGCCCAAAATTTTTAAACTGTGTTTGAAAACGCATTGGTGGCCTTATAGCTAGGTTCTACGCATGAACCACCACCGTATTTTAATTGTTTAGCGGTTTTGCATCGTTTAAGCACCGCCAAAGCTCGTACGTTGTCGGCAAAAATCTCCCATATCATCCCGCGGTCCGCTATCCGTAAACTATGTTTCGAAACGCTTTGCCTTAGTGCTAGGTTCTACACCACCACCACCGCCTTTTAATTGCTTAACCGTTTCCATCGTTTTAAGCGGCTCCCTTCGCCAAAGTTCGTTACTTCGAACATTTTCTTTGCTATCCCATTGTTTGTAAGGCGGAAAATTTGAGATTTCATTCGCAGCAGGAAAGGGATTAAACAATTAATTTTTGTAACCAAGTCAATCTTGTGTAATCCGTACGGCTTGTTTTTGAAGATTTAAAATGATTTTGCCCAACAAACCGTGGAAAATGTATGATAAGCGCATAAATGCAGTCAAGCTTAAAGTAAAACTTATCGTCTTGGCTCCAAACTGGAGACTCAAACGAGCTTCTCCGAAATTTAAACTACAAAACCGTATTAGAAAGGAAAATAACGCGCTTGTGTGCAAGCTCATTTTTGGGTTGATTAAAGCGGACGGCGTTTTTACCAATGTTTAAACGTAGCCGATTTCGACAAGTAAAAAATGCTCGTCGTCACTTTGTAGTTTATCCGTAAGACTCTCGTTCTGTGCGGCAGGTAACGATTATCGTGCCATTCAGGCAGAAAAAACCTTCGAGTTTTGCGGCTGCAAATTGCACACTTATTCCAACTTGTTCGTGTCGTCGCTCGCCCGCGGTGTACAACTCGAACTCAACGACGCAAAAGAACGCCATCGGTGCGGGTTACAACATTGGGGATTTTTTAGCGCCAATTATGACGCAACACAGCCGGCGTCGACATATCAGAAGGTCAAATGAATGCGACCCCTGCTCGCGAATGCAACACCACCAAGTTTTATTTTAATCTTTCAACGTCAAACGCAGGTCGTCTCTTCACACGCCACCTCACGCTATTGCTACGAACGTTGTACGTTTTCAACCTTAGCTCTTGTATCATTCACTTTAAACTTACATATGTTGCGTTTTTTCTTTGATTAAATTTCATATGTGCATGTTGATGTCAGTGGCACGCTTCAAACGAACAAACGAACATTTATCGACGTTTTTGGCGATCCAAAGCAAGTTTGTTGAAACTCGTGGAAAAAAAAAACTTGTTTTCATGACTGCAAGTTCGACCATCAACGCGTTATGCAAATTTTTTCCTCTCAAATCGCGGTCAAAATCATTTAATGTATCGGTATCTCCACTGTAACACAATGCCGATGAACAGCTAGGCAGGTTTGCTTGGAGTCGCTGAGAGCGCAACCGCCAGCCACATCCCACATTATCGCCCTTGTGTGACCTTCGTACGCGGTCCGCCGACGTAAACATGGGTGATTTCATAACGTCATCCGGTGTTTCCCCCACTTAACTTTCTCCACACATACCAGCGGTGAATTGATATCACATTCAGATTGAGACCGGCTATTCTATCAATCACTCAGTCCCTTCATGCTGACTGGCGGGCTTACATCGCAAAATGTGTCCGTTGGATCAGTCGGGCGGCTGGATTGATGCAGAGTGATTGCTTTAAAAAATTTTATTTCCAAAAATTTAATTTTCTAAAAAAAATGAAACATTCAAAAATCTTTTTTTTCTGTATTTCTGTGGATATTTTTCGAAACTGTCAATTGATTCTGTCGTTTTACATAAAATCTTTTTGCGTGGAAGATGATGTTTCGTCTGTTGTTTTGTTGAACCTAAGCTGCCTTCATGATCTTATATCTTCTGTTAGATGTAATGTAAGGTCTGTGGGTCTGTTGGCAAACTTAAGGTTTACCATGGTAGCTTGGATTGTTCGCATGTTGTCTTATTCAATGTGTGGATGGCGCCATTTAAAATCAACAAAGGCTACATGTTATTGCATGTATCTCGCCATGTTACAGTATACGCTGTTGTTGCACCATACGACGTTCGGTTATCGATTTGTGCTTCATGTTCTAGCAATAATTAATCGACGTTTTTTTTTGCTTGTGGAACGTTACAATGACTCTTTAAAACGCAAAAAGTAGTTTGTTGCGGAAAAAAAACTTGAAATCGCTCAGCAAAAAAGATCAGCAAAGTCTTAATTCCAGCATAACAGGATTGTTAAGTTGTTCGTAGCTGGAACGAATTCTCTTACTTCATGCTTCGGTCGAGAACCAGTCAACGCTTCACTTCCTTTCATACCCGCTCCCTTCTCCCGTTTTCTCTTTTTTATGCTCCTTTGCTCTTTCTCTTCTCCCACTCTCTCTTCGTGGCCTGCTTGTGACGAGACGTTTTTCCCCCTCTGCTCCTCTTGTTTCTTCTTTGCTCTTGTGCTGCTCTGCTTGCTTATGGCGTTTCTCGTTGAGGAAGGAGCTTTCGTTTTAACGTCTCGACTTGTTTTTTTGCCTCCCTTCGTTGGCGAAAACACGAATTTTGACGAAAACACGCTGTTTAGTCCATAATTTTACCACTCACAAATTTGCTTAACCTTGGTTCGCTCTAAATGAGAATCTCATCATCACTTTTTTTGTTTGTGAGAATCGTTTAGAAATAAAGCGTTCAAATCAGCCCAATCAAAACACTTTGTCAACAGTTTTGTTTTTTATTTGTAGTCAAGCGACTTTTCAGACAATTTTAAATTTCCTTCTTTCCCTCAAACTTTATTTCAAACCAGCTTTTTTTCTGATGTCAACATGTGTTTTATATTACATAATTACTAACGTACTCTACTGTGCTGAAATTGCTAAATTCCAAACGGTTTTAAACCATTGTACTTTCTAGCTTGGACTTCAAATTGGTTTGCTTGAAAAGATGAAAAACAAATTTATCTGACTGTAAAAAATTATATTGAAAAAAGTATATGTCAAAATATTCCAGTTATTTTGCAAATAGCACTTGCATGATTTACGAAGTCAACAAAATATAAACTGTTTTGTTTTTGCAAATATGTGTAAGACACCATTATTTCTGCAGCGCTTGCCATTTTGTCCTTGTCATCGTTCTGTAGGCGAATCGCGTCTTACAAGTGTTTTCCCCGTCACATAGACGTGTTTTATTTACATATTACGCCGCAAATTCGAACTTGTGTTCGCGATGACGAAGGTTATCAATCGCTATACATCAAATTTGCATTCAACAAATCCGTGATGAACCCCGTCACTACCTCTCATCCAACATGCCCGGCGAACTGCAGCAGAACTCATCCATTATCGCCGTCGGGTCACGTGACAGTTTTCCGTCAGCAACCGGCATTTGTGATCACGTGACTCCTTATTTACATCAGATTAAGCGCACGTGTCGTGTTGGAATGCCCAACGACCGTTTCTCCTTTTGCAGTCACAATATTGTTTATTACATGAAAGGAGCCGAACACGCCCGGTGTCGTTGGGTCGTCCCCCTCCCCCCTTCGCGCGCGGCTTGTTTCCTTTCCGCCTGTTACGTCATAATCTTGTATTGTTTCCACAACATGTGCGCCGTGCATCGGTGACCACGTGCTGACACTTGAAACTGACATTTCCCGCCCAAACATTTCCGTCACTGGTTCGATTTGTTGACTTAACCTTTTCACCGGAGTTATGCCAAACCACTTAATTTCCTGGAATATTCCCATACCATGTGTTGGACTCATGTTGTCAGGTCATTGGGCTTCATTGCCTAACGTGATAAAATACCTTTTGGCTTTACTATAGCACACTTTATGCTTTCTTAAGAAAACAATTGTAACAAGCAATGCTAAATGACGTAAAGAAGAAACAAATACTTCTAAAAAACAAACAAATAATTGCAACAAGCAATACTAAAAGATGCAAAGAAAAGAAAATGCAAAAAAGATCTGTAGAAATATTGTTGTTTTATATTTTGTTCACTTTGAATAAAATCTATTTTGTTTTTGTTTTTTCAGTATCCAGGGGCTCCCCCTTCTCACCCACCCAAGCCAGAGATGGGTGGATACCCCCAACAGCAACCCCAGTACCCATCTCAACAACAGCAACCAGGATACCCCCCTAATGCCCCGCAGATGAGATACCCACCACAAGCGGCACAAGGGGCTCCATATAACCAAGTAAGGGTGTTAAAAGACTGTGATGATTATCATGACTTTGTTTTGCAATTACCCGATTTTTAGTTCATTAAAAATGTTAGACAATAGGTACAGTTAGTGGTTTTATATATTCTCCATGGATTTATGCTAGCTTGTGTCTTAGCATAAAAAAATTTGTGGACATTTTTCTATTGTGTGCTTTTCATATTAAGTTGAAATGGTGAAGTAGTTTAGTTTTATGAAACAAGCAACTTTTCCTCCTAGTGGTGTTTTATGTAACAGATTAAACAACAGAACATTGAAATGCCTTGGTGGCAATTGTTGAAAGCTGTAATTAAAATATCATCTGTATTGTGTTATCGAACAAGACAGTTTGGGCCATTTGGTTTTTACATCTTCTAACATGATTGTTATATTTCAGCAACAACAGTATGACCCTTATATGCCACCTCCGGGTTCATCTGGGTATCCCCCTTCAAGTAACCCATCTCGACACCCAGGATACCAGCAAAGTTACCCTGGTTACATGCAGCAACACCCACAGCAGCATCAGAATTACTACGGACAGAGACCACCGCATTCACACAACTATCCGGTATGTTACTTTACACTGTTCTAGTTGCTATTATTCTTTTGTCATTCTTCAAATGAGTGAGAGTGGCACAAGGCGCTGCGTCATCTTTCATACAAATATATTGGCTTGTTGTTTCTTGTCAGAATTTCTCGTGTGCTATAAATTCTACCAATGCCCAAGCTTGAATAAAAATGGACCATACCAAGCATAGACTTACATTTTTTTTGGTGTAAAAGTTTGTGAAAACCCCTATTTTGTTTGCCACACATTACAGCAGCTTTGCGTTTAGTGAATGTTTTGTTTCAGTCTACTTCATACAGACCAACACCAAGCATAGAATAAAAAATAAAAAAAAATTTTAATGTCAGAAAATCCCTGTTTTCTTTGCCACATGTTTAAGCAGCTTTGCATTTAGTGAATGTGTGATTTTGTTTCAGCCAACATCATATGGAGCAACGCAAGCCAATCCCCCTAGTGGTGACTCCAAAAACTTTGGAGCACAGGTAAAGAAAAAATCAAAAGAGGTAAAAAATTTGCACCAAATCTTCATGGATTGTTTAAACTTCCCAGTGTTTACTGTCTAGGTTTTGGAGTTTTTTAACTTAATGTACAAATCAGCATTTGTGAATGTTACATTTTCGCTTTAGAATTTTTTACTGATCTCAAAAAATGATTTTTAACAAACCAACATCTTTAAATGTATGGAGATGGAAACTCATGTCCAATTTTTATGTTTAAACTTATCTGACCCTTTTGGGAACCAGTTTCCGTATTTAGAGTTCTTTTTTTTAATTTCCTTTCATTTATTAGGAACCGATGCCTGGCCCTACCCCTGCCCCATCCCAACCCTCATCGGACCCGTCTCACCCACATGGGGTCGAACAACACATGATGTCACCCAACCGTCGAACCCCACAACCCATGCCACCGTCCCACTCTGCTTCTGGTTTGTACACATGTTTGTTTTTTAGAACCACTGTGTAATACTTTACGGACATTGTGATTTTGTTACTGCAAGTTTTTAAGATATCAATGTTGCATTGTAGTCGAACCAAATCTATGCAGCTTTCCATGAAACAAAACAATTAAAACATTTTTTGCACACCAAACGAACAACTGATGTGTTTGCCATGTAAAACTGACAACCTCATATAGCTCTTCTGGCAATTAGATTTTTGTACCGATGTTATGACGTCTTATACAGGTTGCCTTCATCGGGTAAAAACTATGTGTCGGTACAAAAATACAATTGCTCGAAGAGCTCTATAAACTTTAAATTATACCTGGCAGCAACAGCTTGTATGTCAGACTGACTATTGTAATGTTGATCAACCAGAATTTTTGTCAACTTTAGTTTGCTAATGGTAATGATCATCAACAATTTTCACCATGGCTTAAATTTGCAAAAGCATCAAACCAACAGACGATAAGCTGCAGACAGTGCACACTGTTTCAATCTAAAAGGTCTCATCAAACTTAGATTCGAGTTTTTAACTTTCAGTGCAATCCCCAATGACTGCGTCCCAGTCGCCCCATGTTCACCCCTCTCACCCATCAGTTGCCCAGCTTCGGGGTCCGTCTCCTGCTCCCTCCTCACCCAGCTCAACTGGTCAGCCCCGGGTAAATCCCCTCTCACCCCCATCGGTTCGACCGAGCACTCCACACCAACAGGGGGGCATGCGCCCTCCCAGTGAAACCTCTGAATCAGCTGGGCAGTCTCCAATGCATGGTATGAATCGAATTTGTTTGATTTTATTGTTTATTGTTAAGTTTGTGCAGCCAACAATGCAACAAATAATGTTCAGTCTTTAAGTACATGTTCACTTTAATACTCATCATCATCACAAATCCCATGCCATGCCAGTTGAAGGCGTTATACCAAATCAAACCAGTCGCCCAAGCATTCCTATATGGCTGGGCCTAAGCTAGAAAAATCCACAATAATTTATCAATGTTTCTTTAAAGTGAAGAAAGAACTTTTCATAATTCACTCGGGTCATGTGGATGCTTGTGAACTGCCTTTTCCGGTTTTTACCTTCTTCCATAGTTTTCTGACTCTTACCTTTTAAAATGACCACTACATGATGTCTGATGAAGGAAATACCTCACCACATGACAAGTTATAATGACAAACGTGTATGTCTTTCAGGTTCGGGTTATGGCCACTACCGGGGTTACCCACCCCAACCCCACGGACCCCAGCAATCACCCTACCCACCCCAGCATAGTAACCAGGGGCAACCTGCATACCCCCAGCAGCAGCATATGGTGTCGCCACAGCAACAGCAAATGTATCCTAGCAACCAGCAGTACCCGACCACTCCCCAGCATCACGGTGGCGCGATGATGAGACCAACAGGTGGGAAAAATACTTGTCACAAACTGTATAATACGACAGGAGTTTTCTAAATTAAATGTATTTGACGATTGGAAGTGAAATTACAATGCAGCAACTTGCTCAAAATTTGCCCAAAATTTCAATTCTGTTCCTTTGTTGTTTGCATTTTTTCCCAGTAGTTTGTATGAACAATATTTGGTGATTGCAGAGATTTAGTTTGTCATTTAAATTGCTTGAACTTTATGAGACACATAAGTTTAATGTTGAAAATAACAGTCCAAATAGAGGTAAAAAGCGACATACTTTATTATTCAAACGTTCCGACAAATGCTCATGCCATCAGTGATATTGAGGAGTCACATCAGTTACACCCGTTTAAATCCACTTGAGAGTCACATGAATGGGACACATTAATTAACTTTTGTACTTCTAGGTCCACCTAGTGGAGGCAAACCAGCCGCGGCTCAACAATCGTTACAAACTCCGAGTTACAGTCAGAACCAACCTTCTCCGGGTTATCAACAACCAGGTAATTTTCAGTGGACAAATTTGCATGGTTTGCTGTGATTATTTGTTTGCTGTGTTGTAAGTTTTATGTTGCACCTGTTTTTGACCACTGTGCATGTTACGCAGGCAACTGTGCTCCCTACTATGACAGTATGGCTCAACAGCACCATGTCATACACCAAGGTACAGATCTAACACTTGGATAATTAACACTAATGTCTAAAGATCAAATTGTTTACATAAGACACCAAAAATATAAACCTCAGACTTCTGAATAAATTTAACACAATGGATTAACTAATATACAGTAAATCTTGGGTAATCCGGCTCAGTTTGGACCCAAAATTTTGTCTGGATTTGTCGAAGATCCAGATTAACCGATGTCGATTACTTAAAAGCCTTACCACATTACAAATCATTTTCACTTTAAGTTTTGTTTGAATTAGGTAATTATCCGGATAAACCAAGGTGTACTGTACTTGTTGTTTTCATTTGTGACAAAAAATTCTCCTTTCTCACCTATTGTTGAAATACTGATCATTTTGTGTGGAACTTTTTGTTTGGATTCTGTTTTTGATTTACTGACTCATTGTTGAGGTGGCTGAACAGCATGGATTTTGCAGTTTCTAATTTCTCTGAAAACTCAAAGTGATTTCTGCCTCTAAACAATAATATTGGATACAAATTTCAAGTTTGTTATATTTCGACAGGTTATAACACCCCGTCACCTGCCCCAAGCGAGAGACGACCATCACGTCAGGGGTCGGCAGGTCTTCCACCTCAAACTGAGGTGCAGGGACGACAGGGAGCAGCGGCTGCGGCGGCAGCAGCCATGGCAGCGGCGGCACACACTGCACAACCAGGGTTAGTATCTTACATTTTTAGCAAGCTTTTGAAAACTGTGGTAAGAAACACCAGAATGTTAACAATGTAAAACTGTTGAAATATCTGTCACAAAACAACTTGTCCTGGTAGCAAGACTACGTACAAAATTTTGTCAACATAATATTTTCAAAACCTCAGAGGCCAATTTACAAATGTTAAGTTTGTAAAGCTCTTCTGGCAAATGTAATTATATTCCGACGTTTCGACGTCCAATCTTCATCCGGGTAAATAACACTGGATGCGACTAGTACAGTGCACAATAAACAAAGAGAATGTTAAGTATTAATTTTTGCAGGACTACTCCTGTTCCACCACCAACGAAACCTGGGACCCCTTCGTATTACCCCCAACAACAGCAACAACAACCCCAGCAACCAAATATGCGACGTCCCAATTACCACGGTGTGCAGCAGGGTGGGGAAATGTACCCCTCAAATATGGGTTATCCCCGAATGCCCCACCCAGGGCCCCCAGGGCCAAACCACCAACAAAGATTAATGGGACCCCAAGCAATGGGAAGCCCTTCAGGTGAGCCGGGAATGCAGCACATGCCCCCACCAGCATCAAACTACCCCGCTGGGTACCCACAGTCGGGGCCACCACTTCAAGGACATTACCCAGGTTACACTGGAAACTACCCACACCCCCATGGTGACCCCAACCAACCCATGCACCCCCAGGGTTACCCTGCCCCTCCTGTGAGTGGGTACAGTGGATACGATTCGCAACCAGCTCAACAACCTGTGGAGGAAACACCAAAACCAAAAGTAAGTTGCTTTGCTAAGGAACTATACATGGACTTGAAGAGTAATTTAATCAAAAACTTAGCTGCCAGAGAAGTTGTGAGCAGTTGAAACGTCTGCATGATGTATTTTATACACACAAGTTTTCTGGCAGTTATGTGTTTGATTAGGTTGCTTTGCAGTTATAACTTTCACTTGTGCAAGTTTTCAACTGGCTATCTGTACTGTTTGCCATAAAAAAATTGTCAATGTCTGTTCATTTGGGCATTTCTAACCAATCTAATACATATAATTCCGGTCTGAATGTGCTGTGTTTATTAGGAATACTTGTTTATCTATGGAAGTCACTTTATTTGTGAAACATTCCATGTGAAATACTTGTACTACAAACCTGAAATGACAATCACCAATATGTGGCTTGGTGGATGAAGACTTCTTACACTTAGTAAATTTAATATCATGAAAAACGTCCTGAAATTTTGAGAGATATTTTGCCCTAACAGCCTTATCAATATCCTATTCAAATACAGCAAATTTATGTAAACTTTTTCCCCTTTAGTCCACAGCAAGGTCAGCTTCCCAGAAACTCAACGCATTATTTGAGCCGACGGATGAACCTGGCAGACGAGAGTTCATCGAAAGCGTCTTTAAATATTGGGACGATAAAGATTTGCCGCTGAAAAATGCTCCTCTCATGGGACGAAAGACTCTCGACTTGTTCCGTCTTTATCAACTCGTGAAGGAACGGGGATTCTGGCTCAAGGTGAATATATTGACCAATGTTTTGTTGTTTGTATTGTTTTAGATTTTACAAAAATACAGCTGCTTCTGTACATAAACTATTGCTGCTAGGCATAATATCAAGCTTATAGAGCTCTTCTGGCAAATTCATTTTTTATTCCGACGTTTCAAAATCCTATACACTGGATGCCTTCAGAGCTATTTACCCTGATGAAGGTGACCTGTATAGGACGTCGAAACGTCGGAATAAAAATACATTTGCCAGAAGAGCTCTATAAAGTTAACGGATGCTTCTAGTTACTCAAACTACAGTTTTGTCATGGCTTTTTATGTATTTCTTTTAATCATATGATTGGCTTGGTATTCGGAATATTAATGCAGTCATACAGAACTTGGCAAAACTCGGCATGCTGTTTAAAAACTTGTCTGTCTATGTTGAATCATGATTTTGGCGTTTCAATCCAATTTTGAAGCTTACTTAAAACTATTGAACTTAGCTTGTCCTAGTCTTTTTCTTGACAATGTTACTAAATGAAATAGAACTACTCATTACGGCACATTAAAAAAATCTTTTTGGGCCATTTTTAAGTTGTTTCACCTTAATAGCAGTGTAGCAGATGTAAAAATATATTTACGGAGGTTTAAATGAAGATTTGTTTAACAGGTGACTGAGAGCAAGCAGTGGACGGACATCAGCACACAGATGGGACTGGGATCAACATCTACATCAGGTTTTACACTGAAGAAGCAATATTGTAAGTATTTGTACGGGTACGAGTGTCGGGTGGAAAGAGGTGAAGAAGAACCACAAGAAGCAATGGCAAGGTACGTTTCGAAAACTCTAAACATTAAACTGTTTGAATTGTTGCGAAAGACCAACGTTTTGTATGGTTGGTGGCAAGATTACATGGTGAAACATAAAGCATGAAGTATTATCAGGGGTTTTCTCACTAAAATCTAAATATGAAACTGTTTCAAATATTGCTAAGTCATTTAATTACAAACCAATATTTGGAAACAAAAATTTGATGATAAATATGCTTGGTAAAACATAGAATATGAAGTTATATCAGCGTTTTTTGAACTAAGTTTACCATTTTAAACCATAAATTGTATAAGTGAACCACAGTTAAAGCGAAATGAGTTAATTCAGATCTTCACCTAATTCGGACAAAACTCTAGCTACAAATGATGTGTAATGTGGTAAGGCTTTATCGACATCGGTTAATCCAGACATTTTTTGGGTTTAAATAGGTCCTGATTAACCAAGGTTTACTATACCAGGTTTTGCTCATTGTTTCATATGACACATCATATCAATTACCAACAATTTTACTTCACAGAGTAATTGAGGCAAACCGTAAGAAGAAGCTCCAAGCTGAGCAGCAAGCACAAAAAGATGAGACGTCAAAAACCCCAACTCCAAGCAGCCAGCCAAGTGGTCACCCACCTCAACCCCCACATCCGTCTCCAGGACAACCACGGTACCCCAGCCAGGCTTACCCCCAGGGACATTACCCACCCCAGCCAAGTGGACCCCAATATGGACCCCAAGGATATATGCAACAACCCCAAACTTCAGATGCTCCCCACCCAGCAGCATACCCTCCTCCCCATCCTATGCAAAGGGGTGTTCCTCCCAGACAGGGTCCAATGCCAGGTTACCCACCAAGCCACCCAAGCAGTGCTTATCCTGGACCTCAGGGACCCACTCCAGCCCCTTTTCCAACTTCACAAGCTGCCCCAGTTGAGAAAGCCCCTTCGATGTCCGGGAGCCAGACCCCACAAAGCATCACCCCAGCCCCTATTCCTGATGAAACAGAGCCATCTAAAGAGAGCACCCCAGCTTCAAACCCATCTATAAAACCCCCGGTCCCATCAGACGCATCATTAGCAGCTGGGAACCCGTTCAACGAACCATCAAAACAACAGGGAACTCCCCAGCCCCCACCGGGGTCGTTCGGTTATCCACAAGTCCCACCTCCTTCTCAGCACCACCGACCCCCACATGACCCCTATCAGAGAGGGTATCCCCCAAGACCAGGAATGCCCCCTAACCAGCCTGTCTACTCTAACAGGTTGGTTTATTTCTTGTTTTTGAAGTTAAATGATGGTTAACATTGCTTTAAAGCAGGGGTGTGCAACCTGTGGCCTGTGGGCCAGATGCGGCCCATCGATTTAAGGTTGTGCGGCCCGGTTGGATTTTAATGTACTGGCAAACGAGTCCAGTTATTGTATATTTTTCAGCACAGATCAATGTGCCCGTTAGAGATGTGCCGAGCCGAGCCAGAACCCGAGTACTCGGTACCGAGCATCGCTGTTTTTGATGCTCGGTGCTCGGCCGAGCAGTTGCACAAACTGACCCGAGCATTAAATTTGCATATTCATGTCCTGCTAACATACATAACTAGTTTTCAAAAGGGTGTCAAGAACGAAATTGACCATAAGATGGTGTAAAAACGCGTACTCCTGGGGCCTATTCAGCTTACACCGCTGGTTACGTAAGGGACCTTGGAAAGCTACAAAACTAGCGAGTAATAGGGAATGATTGTGACGTCACAATGCACCGAGCGTGCTCGTAAGATCACTCTGTGTAATATAAAGGTGCAGCCCACGATCTAATTCTGGTAAATGTATTTGGCCCCACAGTGACAAAGGTTGCACACGCCTGTTTTAAGTTTAAATTGGTCACATACTTACCTTCCTATAAGTTGACTACCAGTTTACCCAGATTTAACACGAGCATAATTCTTCAGCCCTTCGCCATACATGCGTCCCCAGTCTCATCACGGTTTAACCCCGGGAACTCCACACCAAGCCCCATCTCCGAGAAGTTCACCTGCTTACCCCCAACCCCTTCCAGGCCACCCTCTACCATCTCGATCATCATACTCCGGACAGGTGGGTTTCGCTATTTCTACAGCAGATCAGTCCTTGTGTTTTCGATGTTATGATTTGCTTTCAAAAGTCTCAATGTTCAATTTTTTTTCCAGCCCCCCTACTCGGCAAATTTTCACGGCAAATCAGTTTCGTGCTTTTGTTTTTATAACCGAATATTGCTCATCCGGCCGTTTTATTTGAAATAATCATACAAGACATCCTCATCAGGATTTTGGCATATCTTGCAAGACAAAATTCAAATGCTAGATTAGCAATACTTAATTATACTTTATGCCTTGCAGCAATAGCCTATTTTTGTTTTTATGTTTTAATTTTCATTTCCATTCCCACAGCCCCCCTACTCTGGCCCGCACGGCAGTTACCATGCCAACCAGCACTACCCGGTGAAGCGACCTTCGTCTGACGTGCTTGGTCCACCCAATAAATACAACAGACCGGTAAGGGACGCACGTGTGTATGAACAAAACTATTGTCCGTTTTTTTACCAAACTTTAATAATTTAATGTACAAATATCAAGCCAAAAATTGATAAGCTGCAGACAGTGCACACTGTTTTGACCTATAAAGTCTCATCAGTGCAGCTGGTGACGAAAGATAGGTCGCATTGGCTAGTGTTGCCATCCAACGGTTTACTCTGGATTGTGAGTCTGTTTCCTGTGGTTTATGTCCAGTTGTGGCATCGATCAGACTAGGTGAGGCATGGGTTTCTACCCTGTTGCTCCCAACATACTAGAATGCTATTAGATGGCAAAATACTCAATAGAGCCAATCTTTCGTCACCAGCTGCACTGGTGAGACCATATAAGTCGATGCATTGTGCAATGTGTCTGCAGATTTATTGATTTGAAAGTCCAATTCGACCGCATTGTAAGTAAAATCAACTTCTACTTGCAGGACATTCCCTCCCCCTCAAGGATGGACAGTCCCTACTCCATGGGTCACTCATACCGACCCGACCACGACCCCAGGCACCGACACCAAATACCCCCGAACTACTCCGGTTTTAGCAACCAGCGATCTAGGGGAATGTCCCCTCGCCCCCACACCCCCTACGACCCCCGTCACGTGTTCAACAGACGCCCGAACCCAATGTCGCTTTCTTCGAGTTTTAAGTCTGACCCCATGAGAAGGTGGGACCCACATACCCCACAAAGAGGGGCCAGTCCCGTCCCTTACCGGAAAGTTCACAGGTCAGTTAAGATAAAATATTTTAAAGGCGTTTCTGCTGAAACCTGTAAGTTTTAAATTACCTGTAAAATCTGCGAATTTATTTTTTACCAAATAAGCATTAAGCATTTGAAAATGTTTGCAAGTCCCTACAACCGTCTTTGTGGGTTTGCTTGCCCAAAGATTTGCCCGCAATTTTTGCGACCGCTGTTAAACCGTGTTTTTTTAACCTTTTCAATCATATAAATGTTTCTATTTTTCTTGTAAACTATCGCGCTTTTGTATTGTGACGCCATTATTCTTTTTCATTCCAGATCCGTGTTTCCTCCTGGTTCTGTTGAAGCGACGATGCCTCGTTTGGGGAAGATGCTGAAAAAATCCGGCAAAGATGGTGAGTAACTTTACCCAAGTCTGTTGATTTGACTAAGTTAAAACGACTGTAAATCAATTTTGAAATGTTCCGTTTACTGAAAGAAAAGTTTATGCGATGGAAATGTTGCAGTTACGTACAGTGGTGGGATTCAGCTGCTTCGCACCGGTTCTACAGAACCGTCTCACGAAATTTTATGAGATCAGCGAACCGGTTAGCATTACTGGTTACTCTCAATGGACTTTTTGTAACAGAACCGGCTGAAAAATATGACTGACAACCAATTTAAACCCCACCGCTGGTTATGTACCACCATGTTTCAAGACATGCAAATATAGCTATGAATATTGGGAAGCCACCTCAAACGTATCTAACTCACGTGATTTTTAGTGGGTGTGGTGGAGGCGTGGCGCGTAGTGATGGCACTAAAGAGTGGACTTCTGGTGGAAAGCACGTGGGCACTCAACGCTCTTACAGTTTTCCTCTACGACCAACAAACCGTTGCTCAGATGAAATTGGCGCAACTGCCTGGATTGCTCGATGCTTTGGTTGAACACTACAGGTACGTGTGTGGTTTTGCGTGAAGCGGGTTGCGAACGATCTTCGTTACTCAATAAGGTTGCAAAAAACCACTGTGAAACCGCTTTAGTTGAATTTAACGACTCGGCTGATAAAAAATTTCTGCTTGCAAAGTTACAAATCATGTAAAGCAGGTGTGTATCCATTGTCACCGTGGGACCAAATACAATTATCATGATTAGATCGCGGGCCGCACCTGTATATAACACAAGGTGGTTTTACTTTATTGCGTATCAAATATACTTAACTACAAGTAAAATTCGCATTTGATTCTGGCCGCATTATTGTCAGGTCGCAGTAAAATAGCACCGGGCGCATTAATCTGTTCAAAAATATCTAATAGTTGGACTCGTTTGCAAGTACATTTAAAATCCAAGTGTCTCTGCGGGCCGCACAACTTTCATCAAAGGGCCGCATGTGGCCCGCAGACCCCTGATGCAAAATATAAAAATCCCTGTATTTTGTCAAACTTCGCTTGGGTTGACGTTAAATAATGTTGCGTACCTCTACAGGAGATGTTTATGTGAGCTGTTCTTCCTTCCGGGTGAAACTGAAGCACTAGGTGTCGCTGGTCACACGCTAACATCGGATATTGGAAAAGAAATCCCACCTTGCGCCGAGTTGGAGCCGGATTACACTTTCACCAGCAAACCTAAAAACAGGGGACGGAAACGGAAAAGTAAGTTTTAAGTGCCACTGCAAATTATTCCACCAATAGCTGTACGAATTATCTTTCAAGATTTCATAGAAGCCAGTCAACCGATTTTACTCGGTGACAGAATAACAAGTTTAATATCACTGATGATGGCATGAGCATTTGCCGAAACGTTTGAAATATAAAGCATGTCGCTTTTTACGTTTGTTTGATCCGTTATTTTCATCATTAAACAATTTTCATAGTTCCGTAATAAAACAACTGTTTGTAACGTTTGTGGAATACAGTACAACACTCTTATTTAGGGGTCCGTGCCTTGCAGAAACGGTGAACCTCTAACGTGTTTTGCATTTAATAACTCATGTTAAACTCTAAACCTGTTTTTCACATCAAACTAACAACGTCGGGTTTCAGATTGCGTGCTGTTGTCGAAACATTGCAGCCGGTTTTCATCGATTCCAGTAAAAGTTGAACCGAGGACGGATCCCTTCGTGATAGACAGAACCGATTCATGGGAAACATCACATGAGGTGAAAACTTGTTCGTGAACTTTCACGCTTTTCACGAAATATATTTAGTTATATATGAGCTATTGCTGCCAGGCATAATATCTACTTTATAAAGCTCTTCTGACAAATGTATTTTAATTCCGACGTTTCGACGCCCTATACAGGTCGCCTTCATCAGGGTAAATAACACTGAATGCAAAAATACATTTGCCAAAAGAGCTATATAAACTTGATATTTAGTTTTGCTGGAGTTCACATCTATTTTCGTGTGCAGGTTGACCTTCAGGATGACCTCAGCCACATCGTCCTCAATATATCACGTGTTGCTCATCCAACTTCCTCCCAGAAGAAGAGTCCGGATGTTGATCAGTCCCTTGTGGTTGTGGAGGCCACACTGGAGGACGTCCTCTCGATCCCGTGCTCCGTGCTCTTCCCTGATGAGTACGACATCCACGGAGGCTCCACCATGGATGAGGACACAAATGAAGTCCCGAAACCTGCAGCTGATGAGGATCAGGATAAATCCGAAGAAGCCCCGAAACCTGCTGAAGAAAAAACAAAAGAACAAACTACGTCACTAGACGATGACGTCAGTAAGAGTGACGTAACTGATGTTGACGTCAGTAAGAGTGACGTAACCGATGTTGACGTTGCAAAGAAAGTCGAAGAAAAAGTTAACGCGGAGACAAAATCTTGCGATGACGTTTCTGATAAACTGAACGACGTCACAAACAAGTCTGGTGATATCACAGTGAAGTTTGACGTCATAAAGAAACACAATAACGTCACAGTTGAAGAGGGAGGTGAAGAGATTAAGATCAAGGAGGAAAATGAGAAGGACGGTTACCCGATGTGCAACGGGATCCAATCTGATGAAAGCTCCTCTGATGCGAAGTCGAGTAATGATGCGGGGATGGAGGTTGATCCTGCTCCCGTCGTGGAAGATGCAGCGGGAATCAAACAGGAGGTTGAGGAGGTGAAAAATCCAGAATCCGATAAAGAGAAGCCTGATGACGTCATACTTCCTCCTCCTTCGTCACGCGTCACTTACCGCGTTGAGAAAGTGCTGGATGAGCGGAACGTGATCCTTTTGGAGGATGAGGCGCTCGCAAGTGACGGGAGCATGTCGGAAATCTTCTCTGGAAGTGTTGTGCCTTCCAAGACCTGCAACAAACTGGAAGAGCTTTCGAACAGACTCCAGTGCATCTCAAACATCATCCGCGGTCTCTCGTTTGTTCCCACGAACTCGCGCAACATCTGTCAGCACCGAAGTCTCATGCGCGCTGTGTCCGGCTCGTTATTGTTGCGTCATAAACACAGGACGCGACCTCGTCACGTGCCAACAAATGAAGAGGAAAGCTCAAAAGATGAGGGAACCGTCTTTAAGGACCATCGGGAGCAAACGGATGTTGGAGGAAGGATCCCAAGCACCAAGTACTTCCTAAAGTCTTCCGACTTCGCTGCTAAAAAGACGCGGACTTCTGAGCTCTTTGCTCCGGACACCGGGAAGAGTGATTTCTCCGAAACGAGCAAGAAGCGGCCGCTCTTTAGCGCCACCGTGTTCGATGAGGACGACGAAGATTGCAGGAAGGCATACAGCGACCCCTGGTGGTGGGATTGCGTGCATCGGATCAGGGAAGACTCGCTGGTGATCCTCTCCAACGTTGCTCATGCTCTCGACCTCTCCAAACTCCCGGATGACCACACAGCGCTTGCAGTGATCGAAGCTTGCTTACATTGGTCGGTTTGTCCTTCATCAGATGCCAATGACACTTTCTACGGGAAACTTCGGTGAGTTTCAACTATTTAAACCCAACAGTTTGTTTTTACATCGCCTTGTCTTATCTAGCAGCCCGTTTGTTCACTGGTTTTGATCAAAAAAATATAATTGTTGGAATATATATTAGTAGGATTGCCATCGACATGGACCCCAAAAGGACAGCCAAAATTTATTTTTTATAAGAAACGAAACAAACGTGTTTAACAAATCTTTGTATTTATACGAGCATTGACATATCACATGCCTTAATATTGCCAAAAACAATCTGTTTCAGCAACTCCTTGTAATTTCAAAATAAGGACTCAAGGCAATCAAGGACATTTGCTTTTGTTTAAATAATAGTTGAGTGTTGTTCATGAACTGAAACAAATTGCTGTTAAACTTCCAGACATTGGTATTCGATCTGTAAAAAGATTAGATTCCAACCTTTTGTTTTTCTTTGCAGACCACAATACATTTCACCGCAGCGATTATCACTGGAGATTCTCACCAAGCTGACAATCAAGGAACACAACATTGATCTTATTCTTGCCACGAGACCTTTCAGTCGAATTGAGAAGCTTTTCAACTTTCTGGTAAGTTTCACTGAAGCGGCGAAATACAAAATTGTTTGTTGGAATTGTTACAAGTATCTTAAAAGTCAACGACAAAACTATATTGATTTTAACTTTTTTGCAGAAAAACATACAGCTATATTTATGTGTAGCAGGGGGAAAGTCTTGTTTACAGCGCAAGTGTATAGTTGCTTCACTTAACTATAATGTGCTCCACATTTTACGACAGCAAACCTCGGTTGATCCAGACCTGTTTGGACCCAAAAAAATTGTCCGGATTAACCGATGTCGATTAGTTAAAGCCTTACCACATTACAAATCATTTGTAGCCTACTTCAAGTTTCGTCCAAATTAGGCAAAGATCCGGATTAACTGAATCCAGTTTAACCGATGTTTACTTTAACCGAGGATCATAATATTCTTTAATAAGGCACATTACGCTCCTATTTTATATTGATTGTAATCCATTTATATTTCCAGGTTGGCTTATTGTGCGATCGCAAGGAGCAGACAATGCGTGAATTCGCGGTTGTCCTTCTCTGCAATCTATCGTCAGGTGACGTAACCGCTGCAAGGGCGATCGCTTTGCAGAAAGGATCATTATCGGGTCTCATCTCATTTCTGGAGGTAAGTTTGCTATACATGTCTTTTGTGGAAGAATCTATGTTGCATGGGAATAGTTAAGCTTACACGATTACTGATCAATCTGGCGATTGCATGCTCGTATGCTGCACATGTCAGCATCGTAGCTTGTGATTCGACTTCGACGGATTCACCACTGAGCCTGTGTAGCTCAGTTGGGAGAGCGCGAGTCCCGGAAAGACCCCTGTCGGGTGTTCGAATCCCAGAGCTGATCCCAGTTATGAATTTATCTGGCTTTTGCGGGGCGAAATAATGTACATTATCTGCAGCAAAGATAGCTGTTGTGGGATTACTTCCCTATAGTCATTTGATGTACATTATTTAAATTCCTCGAGTCAACTTCTTATGTTGTGATTCATTTGCAGGAATCAGAGGAATACGGGATCAACCACAGACGCATGTTACCGTCGGCTCCCATAGATTGCCACACAACTCCATTCATGATGTTGAAATGCGCTAAAACATTGCTGGCCCTCGCTCAAGTTCACGAAAACAAGTAAGTTCTTCCCCATTGAAAAGTTTAACAACTTTTGAGTTTGGCAAAAATAGTTTCCATGGTATTATTATGTTATATTGTGAACAGCGTGTGTTTGTTGGAATAGAAACTCAAATTTTCGCTCAGTAAACCCAATCAAACTATTACTTATTGCTGCAAAATTTGCGCGAAATTTTCGGCTAAAACGCTTTCCTTTTTATTCCAGACCTGGTTTTGTGAAATTTCAACTTCGTTTGTTGTCATTGTCGATGTCACAATTCCTCGCACCAAACGTCACTTCCACAATCACTTCCGTCCTTTTCGAAGTCAGCCACTGCGCCACGTGACCTTGATTCAGGGGTCATTCGAGGTTACACGACCTGGGTGCGGTGTTACTCGAGGTCAACTACAGCATCACGTGATCCCGGAATGGGGTTACTCGAGGTCAAGTTTTTTTGCGGTCACGTTCAGGGTTCGATGAAATTTCCGTTTTTGCCTTTTTTGTCGCGTTTCTCTCGCGTTCACGTGATATGCATAGCCGCCTTTTTCTCTTTTGTGTGCTGCTTCTCTCGAATTTCCGTTCGTCCGGTAAATCCCCCCTACTGTGAACTTTGACCCCGTGGCCGCCATTCAGTTTCGATGAAAATTTTTCCGCCTTTTTTTCTGCCAATGAAATGCCGAAAATCATCGGCCGGACTTTCCCCAAATCGAGAATGTGCAATAATACGTTTCGCGCGATCCGCACCTTCAGAATCAGAGCCAACAATTTATCCGCAACCGCACAGTGGCGATTACTTCTGTACGGCGCCGAGCACGCAGCCCTTTTTTAAGTTTTCTCTCGCAGACAACTTTTGCGATTGTCACCCCATCTAGCGACGAGTTGCAAATGTTTCGTTTTTGATTTCTATTTACCAGAATTAGTTCAATATCCCGTGGGCTGAACCAGCCAGTGCCATTCCGTGTATGGCGCCCATTCTTATGTTCGGGTTCATTATTTCGTCGTTTATTTTTTTCCCTTTTCTGTTTTTGTACCTCATGTCGCATTAATAAACCGTGCAGGACTTGACCTTTTGACCTTGTGTGATCGACCAGTTGCCGAAGCTGATAAGTGAGATGAAAGAACTATTCCTAATCGATCGTTTTGTAATTATTCAATCGATGCTACATAGAAGCTTGCTGGAGGCGTAGATGATCAAAATACGAAAGTGCTTGTTTCTACAAACATCTATTAATCTATCGTAAAGTCCTTACGTCGGCTTTTTAATCACAAAACGACAATTTAGGAACTTGTGTGAGGTAAAGTCGTTAACCTTCAGAAATTGTGGGTTTTGGGTTGATGAGGTTCGACGCTGTATGGCGCTGTGGAGCAAACCACAAAATCACTAGAGCGAAAACTAAAGTGTTTTTTTGAAAATCGTCCATGCGTGAATAGTTTAAGCTCACTTGTATCTTGTCTGTGGGAAGATTTCTCTCGATTTCGATCAGTTCAGGCCCAGGGTTTCAGACCTCGGGGCTCGGGCTGCGTTAATATTATTTTGTCTGATAAATACAGGAAAAAGATGGAAAGAAAATGTCTCAGTTTCATGTTTAGGAATTGATATTTAATTATCATTTGGAAACTATCTATAGACATGAACTGCGAAGACGCCAACTTCGCGTTCAAATATTTTCAGGAAATGATTCGTAATTAGGAACTCATTTAGTCAATTGGAAAGTTGTCAATACGTGTGAAGCAAAGTTGCATTAGGTTGTTTTCGTTTTGTGTCATTTTTTCTAAATATTGATTTGTAAGGATTGGAATCAGTAGGAGACGTTTTAAATTAATGTAATAGCACTTTTTGTGGACAGACTGTGTGCAGCAGAGAGATTCAGTGTCTTTTTCAATAAACCTTTGATGTAAGTATCTGTAATAAAGGCTATTATAAATAAGGGATTATAATTATTGATCTGTTTCATTTTGTCATATGATGCAAGTGAAGTGTTATAAGCTTTTTATCAGCATTGCATTGCACATAGCTAAGTGCAAAACTTGGTTTAGATTCATGTTTACAGTTTTTGAAAGAAAGGTTTTTGACTTATAGGTTACCAATGTATTGTAGTTGGAAAGCATACCTAATCACCCACTGAATAATTAATGAGCTAATGGAAAATTACTGAAATGATGAATGATTGTTAAAGTTTAATAGTTTTCCTTTTTCAACTGATTTCAACTTTATATACCTAGTTTTGAAATGTGTAGAATGTTGAGTAGGTAGCAAACTTTCTGTATTCAAACTTGTTTAACTCTCGAAAAGTGCTGCTATTTTCTGGATTTAATATGGATTATTAAAGCTGGCAGTATTTCATTGGTTATTGGACAACAAGATTTTCAACCATGCCGTTTGTTAAAAGACAAATTCAACCCTTGAAAATTCGCAAGAATGAAAACGCTAAGGATCATCCCTTTGATTGCCATGACGATGTAAGTTAATTTTTATTAATAAATAAGTTAATAAGTTTATCCAAAAAAACTTAGTTGCAATTAAAAGTAACATAGAAATGTAGAAAAACAGTAAAAAGTAGAGAAAGTCTAAATCTAGTTGAATTATTTCGCAATTAACTACATGTTATTATTAGGTTGTGAACAACTCGCTCGTGAAAGTTCTTAAACAACTGTCTTCACTCACTCATCATGCAGAAGATATATTTCGAGAAATTGAAGAGCAATCAGTTGTTGTGTATAGGTAAGGTTTGCATTTTTTCAATTTAGAATCCTTTTATTTTAAAATTGTTTTCATCAACAAACTAGAGTGGATTTCTTCATTGGTCGGTAATATTTCACTTTTCACATTTGAAATTAGAATCCAAAATTATGAAGTGTGTAAAAACATGACTTTACAATCGGTAACTACCGTAGGTTTTATTGTAGTGCGGAGGTCAATATATATATATTATATAGCACACTTCTTAACATTGTTTTTCGTGCTATTTAGACGTTGCTGTAGAGTCAGTGGGAGAATTCAGAAACTCCATGAAACTGTTTTGGAATTAAACCCAAAAGAAGTTCAAATTCGTAAGTTTATCATGGTTCTATTATAACACATAAACAGCATTAAAGTTTTTTGTTCTATCACTTAAACAAGACAGTGTTTAAAAGATATATACAGCATGGAGTTTATTTTTGCAAGGTGAAAATAAACCGGAGCAGCACAATTGTGTTTCAAACATTTACCAAAACAAAAAAAGCAATACATTTACACAAATCATTTATACACATGCAGTGTTTTTGTAAGGTGTTTTGGGGGACCGTTTCGATCTCCAGCAGTTTCCCAAAATTTGCCAGTAGCCTAACAAATAATTCGTTTAAGCTAATATGGCTATTTTTGGTATTTAAATGAAACACTTGCGGTCTCTTAAAACTACTTAGCGGTCACCCAAACCAAACCTTAAAAAAACCCTGTACACATGTATAATTATACACACAAGCAGAGTATTTTTCAACACAAATTCTGTGCTGCATTGCTAACATGTTTCACAAACCAAGTTTAACGAAGTGGAAGACTTGATTTTTCTTGCACCACCTGTTCCATGAAATTTTTCACATTATGAGCATATGGTTGAATGCACATGTCTGGCAGAAATTACTATTATTTGCTGAGATAGCAAATTTCTTGAGGGTGCCAAACTTTAAGTGACACTTGTAATTATGTTGTGCAGCAAGATTGCTGATTTTGCGTTGTTGATGGTTTCACATGACTCTGTCTATTGTGCTGCAGGCAACAGTTTGTTTACAAACTAATTATAAAGTGGCTGATTTTGTGGGTTACAATAACACATTCTTGTGAAGAGATTCTAATTCTTCAAATACTTTAACACTCAAGCTCTATTTCAACTGTTTCTAACCATTTTGACATTATTTGCTATGTATATTTTAAGTTTAACTTATTCAGTGTTGCATCAAGTGTAAAAACAACACATCTGGGTACTTGACCATCCATGAAATGTGTGGTTTGTTTTTGTGGTAGCATAATTACTGTTGTGTGAAGAACCATACTTAAAAGCACGTTGTTTTGTGAATTGCGAAAATTACTACAACATAAACAGTTTATCGATTACACTGCTTTGCAAACAGTTTAAACTTGGCTAGTTTCAGCGTGAGGATTTATGACATTGGAATTTAAACCACTTATAATGTCAATTGCATGGTCTGTTCTTGTCATTATTTATTCCACTATTTGGTTCTATGTATTGCTTCGCTGGACGTGGTTTGGGCAGTTGGTGCCACAACAATCATATACCTGATCATTCCCACCCTTACTACACTCCCATCCAGATGGCCCATTGGTTTTAATCAAGAACACTTTATCCATTACCTTCTCAGCCTCCATTTACTTGTTCCCATGGGAGATATATTGAACTTGTGGCCTCTTGCATCGATATTGCATTGACGTTATTCTCCATCGCTTAAATGAGGATGTCCGTTAATTACCGTTCGGGGATTCTTTGGCCCTCCTTAAGTTTTGTGTTTAAATTCCCACAAGAATACTTTCTCAACCTGAACTTATGCAACGCGCAGATTGGATTTTTGCAGAAGGACAAACAATGATTTGGTGATTACCATAACAGTGTTCTATAAACGCGAGAATTCGTTGCTAATCACCGTTGGCAAATTTGTGTGTGGAAAACCAGACCTCACCGTGTTTGTTCCGACTTCAGTGGCTAGTTGCTGCCCATCGAGTTAATGCATACATCTTAAACACAAAATCAATTGTTTGTGCATAGTTTTTGTGTCGAACTATGTCCCATTGAAAGCAATGTTGTTAAAGCCGTTTGAATGTTCAATTATTCCGTCTTAAAATCTCTCCAATCAAATAAGGGAACTTCGCAAACAACGCGTAAAGTCGGCTGCTGCAATTGTTATCTGTCTCGCAGACAGGAAATACTTAAACGTCTTATTGCTTCCCCTTGTAAGGATTTGTAACAAGCTTATTCCATCGGCTTCATCACGGCTGAATGCGTGTGTGAAGATAAAAGGGGTTCGGGCTGATATATCTTGGCTGTTTGTGTCAATTGTTTAACATATTGGAAAGTGGAAACATGTTCGGCCTGTTCCGTCGTTTGGCGACTTTAAATTACACCCTTGTATAGCTTTCTTATCACGGTCCTGTACACCTGTAGCGATTATAGGTGATGTACGCTGTTTGTGTCGGGTAAGGATGAATGCCAATGTATGTCTGACTGTGCTGAGTTATATATAAGTGGATGAAATGTTCGTATTTTGTGGCCATGTCGTTGAACACAAGTAAATTGCACTTTGTCAAATCAAGTCGATTGTCAGTTTTTAATTTGTTCTGCATTCATTGGATAAACTAGTTGATTTTTTCTTTCACCATACAAGCGTTACATGCAGTGACAATCACGAAATCTACAAGTATATTTTACATGGTCATGTAGTTTAACCAGGTCTGCCACGTCCCACATAACCAATACTTTGTCGCTTTTCATCTCAATGAAGAGTTTCCCATCAAGGCCGCGATGGCCACAAGTTGTTTTTGAACCAAACCTTCGCATTGTGACAAAGCGGCTTCCCCAAACTCCCATCAATACTCGACCAGATATCGGGTGTCTTCGCAATGTCGTAATGGTGACGTCACAATAGCTCTCGTGTCACGTGTGTTAAGTTGAATTGAGATGGAAGGCCGGAATTAGATTAGTATCGAGCTGGTCCAACAATCACTTTTGTTCTTCATTTCCCCCGCGTCTATTGTTCGCTGTTTGTGGATTCAAACTGCCGCGATTCTGTGGCTGTTCGGTTAAATTGATTAGTGACACTTTCCATTTCTGGAGATTTTGGTGGGTAAAGCCGTTTTTGCTTGTTTTACAAAATGTGTAAAATTCAAACCAATTTAAACGTTGCAACTATGTTTGGACCCATGTTGTATTTGTTTTATTAAATCTTGACAAGTGGATATAAACGGTTGTAACTGATGTGGCCCCTTCATATGACTGATGATGGCGTGAGCATTTGCCGAAACGTTTGAAAAATAAAGCATGTCGCTTTTTACGTCTTTTTGGGCCGTTATATTCGCCATTAAACGAGTGAATAGATCCGGGTATAGTGTTCCAAAGTCTCAACAACTATCACAAAACTTATAGGCAAGATAGTCCTTTGTTTAAACTGCCATCTTTTGTCACCAAGTCCCCACAAACTGTATACCTCCGTACATGGCAAACCAGGAATGCAGACTAGTTCGGAATCTGTCAATCAACCTTGTTTATCCAAGTCCCGCTTTTCCGGTTGAAAAATCGTCTTGTCCGAACTTTTTCGTTCGTGCAGGTTGTTTATGACCACTCGTCACGGTTCGTTAACCCCGCTTGAAACCACGCAGCGAAATGGTAAATTACAGACACCTGTGTGTTTGCAGCCGAAATCCTTGCACCAATCCCTAACATTACCTTGCGACGAAAACAAACCGCTTTTTTAGATACTTGGTAGACTTTTTTACATTTGACAGAAATGTTTGCTTGTAAAAAACGAATGAATTTCGATCCTCTGAATTTAAGCATGTACTGACTGATCTAAGTTTTGCATTTCAAGTGATTCGTTTGTATTAAGCATCCGTGGTTTAGGTCTATTTCTGTACTAGTACATCTTTAACGGCGCTTTTTATATTAGACTTCAATAGCTTTTCTAACTGATGTGGCCATCCCCTTCTTATCACTATTGATGGCAGAAGCATTTGCTAAAATGTTGAATAATATAGCATGTGGCGTCTATTTGGGCCGCTGTTTTCCTCATTAAAATCGCTTTTTAGGAACACTATACACGGACTTGAAAAGTAATTTAATCAAAAACATTTATTATATGTTCGTTATTCTCTGCACGAAAACAATTGATTTATCATTGTCAGTTGATCATGACATTGAACTCGACTCACTCAATAGATCCTCTATCCATCGATTAAATCCGCCACAAGCTTTTGTTCGAGGCTTTCAAGTACTCAAACATGTTGACACAACTCAACAGGACTTTTCCTGTCTGTGTGCAGTTACTGAAAACATAAAATACTTTGTCGTTTGTGAGATAATGTTACCGGGGTGGGGTTCATGCATTTTTGAAGACGAGTTGTACAAAACAGCGAGCGTTGTTTAATATCAGGCCTTAAGTTTGACCGTATTTTTATATGCCCAACTTTTAATAATGTAAAAACAATTGGTTGCCTATTAACGAATACTGTTGTTGCTTTTCATGGAGATTTACATATTGGTTAAAATTGGTTTCCTTTTAGTGTCCTATATTCACAAGCATTAATTACCAGGTGCAATGACTAATCTATTTTGCTTTCAAAATAATGGTTCTATTTTGACTGTTCCAAGTGGGATCTGCATATCCACAAAAACACGATCTTGTTAGAACGTGGTAAACCGCCAACATGAAGCCGAAACGACCGCATGTGAAAGTTTTCACGACACGACAAAATGTGTATTACGCCCAACCATCTGCTGTTTACCGTTTCATTTCGGCGGGACTTCGCTACGGCGATTTGACGGCGCGCTGAAAGTGTTTGGGTTGGCAAACAACAGAGGGAGACGGATATATAGAGAGAAGGGAAGGAGGGGTGATCGGACTGTCTCGGTCCAACCCAGTACTGCGCTTAATACTATGTGTGCGAGGCAGTAGAGCGTAAAGCTCAACCCCTTGAAGCGTGAAGAGTCATCGAGTGTCATCGCAGCGTGCAGAGATTACAAACAAAATTTACTTACTGAGGATTTATATTGATCCCTTCTCACCCAGAGCATTGACTCAATCTCTTTCATTTGAACTCTGATTCATCTGTTTTTACGTCAATTTTAAACCTAGTTCATTAGAACCATAGTAAGCAGTAATAAGATGCCACACATGTAGTAATAAGATGCCCATTACCTTTAAACTTTGAAACACTACCTGCAACAATCAGGCTTTCTTTCTAAACCAAGAAAACTACAACGAAAAAAGTAAGTGAAAATGGTAACAGGGCGGTCACTACTATTAAAAATCAAAGTTCGGCTTGCAACAGACAGTAGGAAACGTTTCCAAATAACAGGGTTGGTTTGCGGCAAATTGTTATTTTACGCCTCAAGTCTTGAAACGGGTCAAATACTGTGGCTCCGCAGAAAACAAGTTGGCTCAATTGAAACAGGTAAACAACCATGTCGACGTTTTTTATAGCCGCCAGATGGCGTGTTGGAGCAGCGTGTTACGTGACCGTGTTCATGTTGACGTTGAATTATGCAAGAGCGTCAAGCAATTGCGTTTATCACCTGCAAGCACGCAGTCGAATTGTGCCTGTTCATAAAACCGGTAACTTGGTAATGTAGTCTGCAGGGTTGTGGTTTGTAGGGCGAGCGTTACAGCAAAGAACGGGTGTGCGGGGATATGTGAAAGAAAGTAATCTTACTTCAATTAGGGATCAAACTCTGTGTTGCGATTGGTGGAGATTTAGGTCAACCGTTAAATATTTTACCAGTTTCTGTTGCTGAAAGTCGTAACTGGAGATCTCATCTTAACAGGGTGAAGTATATGGAGCTGCGTTTAACGTAAACATTGCAACTTGATTTTGAAACATAATACAGAACGTCATTTTTATCTGCTTGTTAGACCTCATTATTGCCGCTTGCTGATTCTTCTGGTTCGCGAAAGTTGATTTTCTCGTGCGATTGTTGCGCTTGTCGATGAGAAGATACCATGGCTTAATATTTGAACCCGACTCGTTGGTTAACCCTAACACAAATTGAAATCAGATAAACAATCTAGCGGTCCGCAACGTTATGAGCGGTTTTGTAGCAGCTTTGGTAGATCGTGGGTAAAGATCTTGTCTCTAAATCTGACACCAACTTTACGGGGATATAGATGACCTCAGTGTCAGGAAACTTTCAGCTTGTTGTGCGATCTTGATCGGTTTAAGATGAATTAAATGATAGCAGAGTCCGAACACGGGCTTAGGTACCAGTGGTGGTGGATGTTGTGATGCCGTTCCCCATGAGACTAATCTTCATGGTTGTGGCGGTAGTGTGATGGATTCACATGCAAAAGAGCTAAGAGGAGATTTATATATGCAAGCAGGTGTTAGGTTTGCTGAGGTTATTGAAGAATTCAAATTTTAACCGATTAAACATTATTTCATACTGGGTAAGAAGAGATCATTTGATAAGTATGTGTTAAACATATTTACGTTTGTTGAGTGTTTGTAGAATATGGCGTGTATGTATATTATGTATATATATATATGTATATTAGCTAAGGTAGTGAGTGTGTGGTTTTGTCATTGAATTTACAAATTAAAAATTTTAAATTGACATTCACCCAAACAAATATATATTGTTTATATTTTTGCCACAACTGGCATCTGGTGTTTCCGATAGTCGCATCATTCGCTGCCAGACGTTTCCCCCTGCTACGTCATGTATACTGTTTTGAATAAACTTGTGAATATTTCATAGCGCTGTGCAGACCCGGATCGGCGTAATTTATCCTCTACAGTGCAGCGGGTAACGGCATCTGCACTTCGACAATCAGGGACATGAGTTTCTACCTCATAACCCACATTGCTTTCACGTTCATGAATTAGTATTCGTGACTGTTCCGTGATCTCAGGTTTTCGTGATTGAACGATTGAACAACATATCTGGGATTCTTTTCGCTTGTTGTAAACATCCCTTCTAGAGTAGAGAGATTCCATGACCCAAATAACTTCATCATTTGCTTTGAATTTTTGTGCTTTGCATTTAAACAAGCCCCGATAATGAATACATTTTACATTATCAAGGATTTGTTAGTTCATTTGATAATCTGGCAAAACAAAACTATTTCCTGCAATATTCATCATGGATTTAAATGTTTCTGGTATTGGTTTAAGACCAACTAAAAAATTAGGCGACATAAACGTATGGACTGTTAGAACAAGACCTATTCTGGTATTTTTAAACATTTAGATCACAAGGATAAAATGGTTTTTTTTACCTAAAATTTGAATAACACAATACCAGGACACTTAAACAAAGTGAGCATGATTTGTGTTTTATGTAAAACACATTTTGTTTGTCAACAAACACTTTCACCCTGGCATTGTTTCGTCACAACTGCACGAGCTTGTGTCTTCCGCTGCGTGGAAAACACTTTGTTACCTCACACTGCGTTGCGTACGTAACACGTTTGTGCGTCACAATCGAAAGTGCGTTGCAGCATGATTTGCAAAACATTTGCATTGACGATTGCAGCAACCTTTCGACCCGAATACTAAAGCCAACCACGTTTCATGCGAAGAACCATTAGATGTGAACTGCAGGTATTTAACTACAGCTTCAAGAATGTTTGCAGGTTTTCAGGCGGGTTTGTCTGCATCGGTGTTCTCAGTTTGTTGGTGACTTTGTACACAAAATTTCAGCGCTATTAAAGTGTTCGAGATTTAAATCCTTGTATCAATAAAGTTGCTATCTGTGGTGTTAAGTTGAATTGTAACTTTAGATTTTGAACTGAGGCATTTGATTCAGAAATACTTCTAGATTTTCTGACGGATTTGTCTCTGTTGGTGCTATATTGTTTGTTTGTTTTTCAGTTTATTCGTGACTGTACAGTTTTTTCAGCAGTCATAAAGTGTTGTTGGATTAAATCCTTGCATCAATGCAGTTGCTCTCTGTGATGTTAAGATGGATTGTAAAGTCATAGTCTTATTATACGTTCGTCTATTTGTTCCCTACTCTGTTGTGTTCAACCAGCGTGACAACTGACTTTGTGAGTTACTTACAATCCTTCCCTTACAAGTTACTTTGCTGTGAAATTAAATTTTCGTCCTTGAAATCGTTTTGCCCGATGTTTGTTGGCGTGAATTAGTTTCAACATCTGTTGAGTATCACCATGACAACGGGCAGTGTTGGAAGCACGTGATAAAGTCACCAGACCGTGAAAGGTCAAGTACGTGATTGTCTTTGTTTGCGTTCAAGGTCAGATGGTCAAGACTTTTTTAAGTCGTTTAGTTTCCAGTATTTACACGTGATTTGATGAGTCATATTGACATGCGTGATTAAGCACTTTTGGTCAATTTGTTCAGGTTTGGAAATTTGGCAAACTTCCGTTTTGTAGGAAAGCGTCGTAAAAACGTATGTGAAGGATGTATTAGTGGAAGCAGTCTGGTGCATCAGATTGGAAAGTAATTGTGGCGCCCAACGTTGTCTCCACGTTTATTTCGGGAAAATGAAAAACAATTTTGTGTTTTATTGAACAAAACAAGGTCCAAAATAGTTTTCGGGATTTCTGATTGTGTTGATGTACGTTTTTCGTCCAATGAATTGGTAAAAGATTTAAATCTGTCAATTGCATTTAGTTCAGAATGTTACCCGGGATTTTAACCCTGTTAACCCTGATAGCTAAAGGAAACCATCGATACGAACTTGTTTTCTTACATTGTCTCAAATTATATAAATCTTTTCCATTTCAAACACAAATAAAAGTTGTTGAAGGAATTTAAACAATTTTTCAGAAAAATTGCAAAGGTTGTAGGTTCTAATCCCGCCTCGGCCTTTCGTGGTAAAATTATTGCGTTAATCTTCGGTTGACCGACTACCAATAAACAGAAATATCCAATCAAAAATAACGTGTACGACACGGCAATTTATACTGTTTGATTTACAAAAAAATCACCAACAAAATTGTGACACACATAGTTTACAAATAGTTTAGATAAAGTTAGTTAGTATTGCGTCATTTTCAGGCCCATCTTTTCTTGCTTGGGTGTTGGGCTTTTGTGGAAGTTTGATTCAAAACCATTTAACGTTGCGAGGGTTTATTCACCGTCACTTCGCCGCGCGTTGAGATTATCCAATCACGGTGTTGAATTTCCCCGTTAATTGCCCTTCCCTATTTATTCGCGCTGTTGACTCACAATTACTTGTGTTGCGTCATAAACTATTGATGCAGTGTTCCTGGTTTCCGCTGCGTGTTTAACTTTGTAATTCTCGTGACAGAACGAGCTTAAGTAAACATTGACCGACTGGTTGCTCGTGGATTCACATGTGGTGTTTCAGTTTATTTTTTCCGCTTGTTGAACTGGTGGCGTGGAATAATCTGTCACTTAAAAGTTTTTGTTGTATCTTAGCCGCTTCCAAAGTCGTTTTCATATGCGGCTTTTGAAATATCGTTAGATCAGGGCTTCTCAAACTGTAGGACGCGACCCAAAAAATACAATTTTGGGTTCGCGAAACATCATGCGTTATTAAGTCATTGTCACAATATAAATGGTAACTTTATTGTTTAAACATCATTCACGAGTATAGGCTATACCCATCAAGGGGTCGCATAGAAATTGCTTTTCTAAAATGAGGTTGCAGAGCAGAAAAGTTTGAGAGCCCTAGTTTAGATAGCAACAACACGTTGATAGTTGTGGAAAGCGTTAGAATTGTTGGTTTCATCCACTACAAAAAGGTGCTTTGCAGTTTTGAGGGAAATTTTAGTTTTTCAGTCCCAGTTCTTTATGGATTATTGGATTGAAGAGATTACTGAGTCGTTTTGCTCCCAATTACTGGATTACGTAATAACAATAGACAAGCAGACACTGGGGCGCCATCACTGACAATGCAAGCCCGAAAGGCCGTGCATAGATTCTACTGTCATTGCATGGCTGCTGTGTGGGATTCTGTAGTTGGTTATAATGTGCGGGTATTGCAGGAGGCAGGGATGTGGATACATTCAAGACACATTTTAGCGGATCAAACTGCATTGTATAAGCAGACTGTGTATGGTTTCTTTGAAAGTTACAGTTAG
The DNA here is from genome assembly GCF_965637545.1 of Phallusia mammillata. NCBI lineage: Eukaryota > Metazoa > Chordata > Ascidiacea > Phlebobranchia > Ascidiidae > Phallusia > Phallusia mammillata. Next base: position 671,322 of record NC_137257.1, on the reverse strand, counting down.
CAATTTTGCAGAAGATGGACTTACCTGGTAAAAAAGACAAATTTATTATTTCACAAGACTGCAGTCTATCGATTTTTAAGTAGAAGTCATTTTGGAACACTATGCTCGGATCAGTTCATAAGTTTAATGAGGAAAATAACGATCATAATAGACATGCTTAATTATTGAAACGTTTCGGTATATGTCATCATCAGTGATATGAGGGGCCACATCAGTTACATCCGTCGTAAACGCACCAGCACGTCGCGTTTTGAGTTTATTTAGACCGCTATTTTCCACATTAAGTCATTTCGCTGTACGATTTGGTATTCTTGTATTACATGTTACCTTTCATATGTAATATATGAAGTAGCTTTTGACAGTCTTGTTTCCGTTGTGTTTGTCCTACTTCCTACTCTGAGTGCTTGCCAAGTTCTTTCAACTTGAATCTCTCATACACGACAAGCAAATTTAGCAGCATGTAATTTGTCGTAGCTCTATAACGACTTGGACTTCAGCCGTCCGTTTAATTGCCCCCCACTCGAAAAGTCCTCCACGTTGAAACCCGCTATTGTGTGTGGAAGCTCGTCACAGGCATCGTACAGCGCCACTGCTGCCTGGAGCTTATTTACCAATGAATGAGAGTTGAGAGTAAGGAGTTAAGTTAACACATGCAGAGGTTTCGTCTTTGCTGGGGTGATGCGTGAACGTGATGTGGTTGAAATTTTGAGCTTGACAACAAAGTCGTGAGCCAACACGCCAACTGGCACCTGAGATCAATCCAGGGGCACAGTTTGTCTCAGTTCTGAGAGAAAGCAAACCGTAAAAATTGAAATACAACTGAAGCTTAAACAGAGTTGGAAAACAGTTAGTTTAAAGTTGTTTAAGACACAGGAGGGTTCGCAACTGCTTGTACTATGTTCAGATAATTCTGCATAAATATTTGGTAGTTTTTGTGTGAAAATTATGGGCGAATTTAATGAAATGGCGAAGTATTAATCTGTCGTTTAAAAGTTTTTGTTGTTTTTGAGCAGTTCCTAATGTTTTTGTCCAAGTTGAGTTTTGAAAGCAACTTTTCCGACCACGTCTATATGTTGTTTAGTTTGAGAACGACTCGATTTCTGCCTACTCCTAACAATGAAGCAGTTACATTCGAAGTAACCACACCTTAAACCTTTCCACACTTGAAATATTCGTAATGATCTACGCTAAGTTGGGTGACCAAACCCTTGCGAGAATCGCGTCGTTGATTCCAATTTCCGCCGAAATTTCCCGACGCCCGATGACATCGCGTCATCAGTCAACGTTCGAATGTTAAACATTGACGCGATCGCGGCGCGCGCGATCAACAATCGAGCTCTTACTCCCCACAAACAGCGGTCGTCGCTGGGTTGAGCTGTGTCTTGGATGGACGGCGAATTTGTTGATGTTTTTTGTTGAAATGTATTTGCCTCCTTATCAAACATTAGGAGAAATGTTTAGGGTGGTTTCTGCAATGAGCTGTAGACGGTCGTGGTTGTCATATTGAGGAGTTGTTTTATCATTAGCTTTATGTCTGTTGTTGAGGTAAAATGTTGCGCGTATTTGTGTTTATGTAAAGGACGATATGTTACCCACTTACCCCTTAACATGTTTATCCTAGTTTAAATTCTTGCACATACTAACAGGCAAATGAGAAATGGTGCGTGGAAGCTGCAATAAAAACATTTATACGAAGTTGAGAAGCTTTACTTGAAATTTGTATTCAATATAAGGTTGCTGTAAAAATGATATTAGAGCTGTTGGTTGCCAGAATGTGTTAAAACTTGACCTTGCAATTCACCTTAAATTTGATTCACTTATAACTGTATTGGGGATGATGTGAAGTCCCTGTACGGCTGTTAAAGGGCCGTAAAATAGAACGAGCATTGCGCAGGCGGATACTGTATCGACATGAGGCTCGATAAACACACGCCCCCATGTTTGCTTACTGTGCACGTCAAGCACACTGCCTCCAATCGTTGTGTCGATACCGGTGCTAAAAATAGACCATATAAGGTAGTTGTTTCAACACGCGAAAAAAATCAGTGATCGTGGATTTATTTCTGATAATCCTTGATTAATTGGGTCGCCTATAATGATCAGGTGTAACGCATCGGCACGGTTCGCAAACAGACGGTCACCTTACTGGTGTCAGCCTAGGAGCTGTTATCAGGCGCCTGAGTAGCTGTCTGTTGTTGGTTTAGCCATGCTGCGAAGCTGATAGTTATTCTGCAATAAAGTGAACGAGTTAGTTTTACGGCCGACTGGCAAACATCAACGTCATTGGTTTGCAAATTTCCTGATAAAAGCGCGAGAAAAGTAAACAACTTTTTGTGTCCCTTTTTATAATGTGAATGATTTCAAACAATGGCTTTTGTGGTACGATTTTGTGCTTTTGTTGGTTCCAGTTATTTATAAAATTCAGGCGTTTAAGGTCAGTATGTGTAAAGTGTTAACTATATTTGACTTATTCAAATAGAATTATAAACAAGTCGTTAGTAAACACAAATACGAAACATTTGCAAAGCAATTCACATGGACAAGTTACATAAGATATTAAGCTGTTAAATTTGTGATGAGTATATTAAAGTAGAAAACGTGTTTCACACCTCCAGCGAATTCTACAACATTAATTAAACCCATCTAGGCCGCGCCAGCACCTGTGTTTATTTTGTAACTCTCAATCATAACTATGAACGTCGCAAGCATAGGTGGTGTGTGTATTGTGCCGCGCAACCAGTTTAACTCATCCAGTGTAATGAGAAAATTCGAACAGATAAAGAAACCTGTTATGTCTGGTTCAGTGAAGAGCCCCTCGTGTTGGAGCTGCCGAAAGGAGCCCTCTCCTACTGCTTTGTGTGTTAACATTGTCAATAACTTCACCGTGTCGCGAATCTCAGTCAAGGTTGGTTGCTAGGAGTTGTCGTAGGGCGAGCTGTTTCCGTTTCACGCTGAGCTGAACTTGTTTGCTAAGCTAAGGTAGATGGTAAATCTGGTTCCGAATTAAAAAACCGTTGACAGCAAATCATATTTCGACAATTCATATACCTAGCTCCAGTCAGCTTCAATATAAATCTAAAAGGAGTAAATTTAAGTTGAACTAGATGAAGGCATCGCACTTTTTGCTGAACTGCAATTCGGTTTCATTTTAGTTTAAAATTTCAGTCGTAACATGCTCCTTAAATGGACTAGCTTTGTGGCAATGGAATGTGAAGATTTGTTTCCAGCATATTGGTAAATAGTCTGATATTCGAATAACATTTTAGCGTGTAGTAGGTATGTTAAAACATCTGTTCAAAGTATTAGACTGCAGCAGCTTTGCAAAGTTGGTCATTATGTGTTTAATACTCGTTAAAAAACACTTTGGTTGATTTCTCCGCTTCGCCCAGTTGTAACCCAATCTTCATGCATGGAATGGTGGCAATGAATTCGCGCTTTCGATGCAATCAAATACGAATTCGTCCCAGAAAACCTTCGCTTTCCCACGTTCTCAGCGCTCGGCCCATTGTGCTTGTGACGTAACAGTTGTTCGCGGCCCCACCTGCCCCCCACAAGACCCGCTATCGAACCACCATCGCTTTTACGCGCGACGCCCATTGTGACGATTGTGTTCTTGAGTAAACAGCGTCGCGACTGGCCGATTTCGTAATTTTAACGCCCGATCTTTCGCTGCCAGTTTACCCTGCGCAAGTGAATGTTCGAATTAACCTCACTCGCTGTTTTAATGAGAGTTTTGCGGCTTGTCTGATATGTCTGTGTGATTCATATAAAGTTATGGTTGTTCAACCTGTTATGTCCGAGTCTGTCTCGTTTAAGCTTTCAGTTTAGGACACAGTGTTGGTTGGCGACAGAAAGCTGCAGATGTCTCATGTGGCTTGTTTCAGGCGATTAACTGAGGTAGAATGTTTATGAAGAATGTAGTCTATCATTGCAATTTTACAAAGGGAAATTGTGTTAAAAAGTGAATAATACAAAATACAGAAATCATGGAACTGTCAAATGTAGGTTGGGACAAGAAAAGGAAAAGTCGATTGCTGTGACAATTTTCGTTGCTCTGTCGTAAATGTCAATTCTGAATTTAGTGTATAAGGGTTTAATTTCAACATTGTCGAATCCAAGTGCAACCAGTTATTTCATCCAACATGTCATTTTCTAACTTTTGTCGCCAAAGCACCTGTGTCTTTTATAACAGCCGATATAACACTAAATTACATGTATGTGTACGGGGCACAATAACTCGATATTCCCCGTTGGTTTCCTGAGGGCTGAAAATGCACCTGAATAAAAGTTATTGTCCGTCGTCTTATGCTGTAACATAAAATTGTGCGAGGTTTTAAATTATCTCAACCGCAAACATGAATTTTTGGTGATAACCTTGAGCGTTTTGTTTAGTAATATTCTTATTAATGTTTCGCTACCATCGCCTCTTGTTCACTTCACGATAACGTGTAGATACTCTGGATTAATTGGGACATGTGAGGTAATTGTTATGTGAAAAACTTGCACCTAACCATCGTAAGCGCACGTTCCCGTGAAATTATCGTTCCCTTTTACTTTGGATCACCGGCAATTAGTCTAGCCAGTGTTTACAGGGTGGGGCACAAAAACAAATACAAGTCTAATTGTGCGATGCCTCACGATCTAATCATTGTTACAGCGCAAATTATTTGTAACTATTGCTGCTGGTGAATTACTGACTGAGAGTGGTTGAAAGTTGATTTGTGATTTTTTTCCAAGTTTGTAATTTATCTTCAGTGTTGAGAAATGTTTAAGCATGATTCCAGTCATGAAAGTCTTTTTTGAGTTTGGTAATTAGTTGAAGTGAATAACAAAACTTAAAACTTGGAAATGTAGTCTGTATGATTGGACTCACAGCAATACAACTGTCTTTGGTAGCTTTGATGGTAGTTGACCAGTGCAGCGTTTAAGCCAGCATAAAAGTGTCTTGAAATTACTTAATCTCGTAGCATTAACAGATGGACAGTTACGCTGAGTTGAACTGCATTAAAATCCGCCGCACAACAGCATTGGATGAATTGAGCGCTTCACACCCGCACAGCAGGTGGGATAGAGATCAGTCTTAATCCCGACCTACAGGGTCAGTAAGGTTATCGACCGTTCCACCTCGCGTTTGGCCGAAACAGATTTACTGCTTTATGCATTGTATTGCGTTACTGGTTTTAGTGGCTTGCCACCTGTGAGGAACAAAGTGGGTGAAGAACCACTGGTTTTTACGAGGTTTAAAGTGGAATTTTGCTTTATGTCGTCGGTTTGATTTTAAATCTGTCGGCTGTTTTGGTCAGTTTTGTTGCCTGTAAAGTCTGGTGTGTTGCATCTTCAATCAGTTTACGAAAGCTTATTGGATTTTACATTGAAATTGGAGTTACGTTAAAACGCTTGACTTCAGGAGTTATAGAATTTATCTGCTGGTTTTGTTTGTCTCAAGTAAACTTTCTGTATTTGCCAAGCAAATTGATGTCTGGACATTAAATTGATCAAATCTGTTTCGTCTTCAAAGGTTTTGTTTTATTTGTTTAAATTTTGTTGCTAAATGATTTGAGTTTGTGATGGGAAATAATTCGGCAAAGCAAAACCGGGACAACTTTAGTCGGAGTCCCTCGAAAAGATGGAGAAAAAGTCAGAGACCGAGAGATTATTACAAAGGTAAGTTACAACGTTAACAAGACCCCTCAGAGTTGTAAGTCGGGCCGGGTTCGAAAGAAACGGGTTTGATTCGGACCTCACTTCACGTTTTGTGTCCGTAATTTAAAAAAAATACCTTGCTAAGTAGCTAGTTGCTGGACTCAGCCTAATGTCCAACAGCCCTAAAAGGTCTTGTGCATGCCTGTTTTATTGTAGGCCTGTCAATCAAAAGGGTTAAAACGGACTTCTCAAAAACAATTCGGGGTTGGGCCGCTACACAAGATTACCCAAAAACTGTTTTTTTTCAGGGCAGATGTGAAAACTGAAGCTTAAAACAACCCGCTTGCTCGTTGAGTAAAAGTTAAACCTGCGATTGTTACAACGACGTGTTGTTTCAACAAACATTACAACAACACGATTCTTGTCAAGGCGTTATGCGTCACACTTTATTGAAAGCTTGATCAATATTTGCAACTACTCCGGTGAATTATGATGTAATAATACGAAATCGACAACTTCTGTTGGTTTTACTCGCTATTAAACTTAACTAGGGGTGTTGCCTGCCTTGTATGACGTCATTGTGTGAATTTTCGTCATTCATGTGTGCTAAGGGCGGTACACTTGGTTGACCTTAAGTAACCTTTTCTTACAATATCTTTTCAAGACAAAGTTCAGTTTGGGTGTTTTGGAATTATTACGTCACTTTGGGTGTTTTTTGGAATTATTACGTCACTTTTGGGGTTTTCGAATTATTTCGTCATAACTCATAACAAGCTTGTTGGCGAAAGATAAGTGGATTTAAATAAAACACTTGAGTGGTTAATGACCATATATTTTTCATGTTTGAGCTTTGTTAGATAATATAAGTTTTTGTAAAATGTAATCGATACCTGAATTGTCGTTATCCCAGTTTCTGTTTAGCAGCAAATATTTCAATATTTGTCAGTTGGTTTATAGAGCAGTCGAAACTGCTGGTGGTTCGAGCTTATCGCGTTCAATTATTTGTTTTTCATCAACGATTTCAAGTCATCGAATCCACTTGATAGTTTGAATCAATAATCCCATATGTTGAGTGCTGGTTCTCGTCACATTGTGTTGACCTGTTCAGTTTGTCAAGCAATCAAGTCAAATCAGCGATATTGATCAGCTATTGTGAAATTTATTCACACTGTTTATTTTCGCGCCTCCCACACGTGTTTGGCTGAAGGTCATTTGAAATGTTAGAGGTCAAATATTTCAAGTTTCTCTCAGGCAACTTAAATATAATAAGAAAAAAATAAAACTCGAGTTGAATGGCGAGTTTAATGCTGTTAACTTATTCAAGTCTCTTTACTAAAGTTGTTTTGATTTAAGTTAAAGTTTATTGTGTAGGCGTAAAAGTTCAATTGTTCTGAGTTTATTCCAAGTTACTCGAAACTCGACGAAACACATTGATGCGGATTTTCCAAAACTTCAAACAGAAGGAAAAGTTTCTCAATACTAGTTTGCACTTTCCTGGACATTATTTGAACTTAATAAACAGCAACCAACTTACAGAATGTTTTAATCGACGTTGTCTTTGTCCGGAAACCGTGTTGTAAATGAATTGTTTGTCGTTCTTAACTCTTACTTGAAAAACAACCAGTATTTTGATTAGTATTACACCAGTTGAACGACAATTTTGTTAAATATGCAACCTGGTGGACGAAAAGCTTGTTCAGTATTTTCTAACTCCTACAATACCAATATACCATAAGATTATGCAATATATTCCAATGATTTTGTTGTTTTGCAGCTGTTTCAAACTTGGAGGAGGAGCAGAAGATCCCGGTTTATCTTCACTACCACTCCAGTGATTCGATGGAGGAGGATTTATTCATGACCGACTCAAGGACTCCTTGTCTCATTCACCTCCACAAGTTGGCTGGAAATGTAAGTCAACTTCGAACTTGGTTCTCAATTTTTCGTGTCGATTTTATGATAGGATAACTGCACTGTTCCCAAACAGCGACATGAAATGAAAATGTTTATTCTGCTGGTGGTTTGTGCTAGATTGAACTGAAACGTATAAAAAACATGTCTTACGTTAGCGCAGTTTCACCTGTTTAAATTATTATAAAATTTTACAAATTTGTTGTTCAACTGGTGGAATGCTAATCATAATAGTAGCTGTTTTTTCAAGAACTTGTATTTTTGCTGAACGAATTTGCTAAATATGCTACCTGGTGGACGAAACGCTTGTTCGGTATTTTCTATTATGAAATTGTCAGTGTATGTAGTGTTCGCAACTAAAATATAAATTAAAGGAAAGTTTCTCCAACCTAAATGCCCAACTTCCTAAAAAAGAACAAAATGCTAGATTCCATTATAGCACATATTTGTGTGTATTTTCTGACACTTCACATACTGTTGTCAATATTACAGTAAATATCAAGAAACAGCATCGTGGTAAGAGCATGGTTGATTTCCCAATGTTTTGTTGAAACCGTTTTGCTTTTGTTTTGACGTCATTGATTGGTGACGCAACTAACACGTCATACACAAACGTCACAATTCGTTTTTTTATCAAACTCTTCACAAGACTTCATCTTCTTTATTGCAACGAATTTATCAAGGTCATAACCGTTACTTTTCGTCATACCTGCCACCAAATCCTCAGTGGTTGGTTTAATAAAAAACATTTAAGTTCCAAAAGTGATAAAAAAACACATGAAAGTAAAAAAAAAACTTTTGTTGAAATCTGTGAAATGTTATGCAGATTTCACGTCATTTTTGTCACCTAAAATTTCTCGACTTTATCATGTCAACTCGATAAACAATACTTCAGATTGATCAGATTGAAACAGAATAACTTTTATTGTTGAAACCCAGTTATCAATCCCAATTATTTACTGCTTCCAGGATTGGAACGGGATGTTGCGGGGATCACAAGCCTTCAGTAAACCCTCCCGGCCTAAATCATTCGATCCCAATGTTCTGCTGCAAGATCCAATGTCGCCCAGGAAGTACAACTGCTCAAAGTCAACGGTAAAAATGTTTAAACCAAATTATCATACTGATTGTGTTTTAGAGTTGTATTTGTCAGTATGTAGTGAAGATCTTTAACCGCATAATATTAAAATCACGTTAAATGCAAAACGTCAAACATCTTGTCAAGTGAAAGAGAGTATACTCTCACTTTATATATAAAGTGAATATGTTTACAAGCGGTTGTCAGAGCGTAAAAAGCATAAAATTCAAAATGGCTTTAAAACTGTATACAATTTTGACATTTGAAACAAAATCTGACAACTTTTGTAAATCTGTAATAAATCAAATTAAACGTCTACCGTCATGCTGTTTAGGTTTAAGGGATTTTGGTCAATTTTTATTTCATATTTAAAAAAACGTCTATGCGAGAGATTGATCGCCAAATGATAACCTAAGAACGGAGAGTTTGTTGTAATAAATACAATTTAGTGCAAATGAAACAGATACAATCGCTCGTTATAATTATATCAAAACAAATAGTCAGAAAAAATGTAAACCCGGTTGCAATACCAACATGAGAGAGGCAAAATAAAATTACGTTTCTCTAAAATAGTTGTCTGCAGTTCCTATAATGCTAATGTCTGATAAATTGAAGAGACTTGAGTAGCGTCGGGGTGGAGTGACGCATAAATGACGTCAGCCTTACAAGTGGCGTTTAAAGACAGTGAAAGGACTTTAAACATTTCGAGGCTGATTCAAGCTTATCCAGAGCTGCTTGAACGCGCAGGCCTTGAAACCCACTTTAGCTTGAAAGGATTTTGTAGCTTCATGTTAAACTCATGCCGCTTGTGATTTGTGGGCAATTGGACTTTAATTACACAGAGTGGACCGACCCTTTCGTTTCATGTTGACCGACTTGTGTTTTTGATCAACTGGTCGGTATCTGTGTAGTTTGGACTATCACTTGTCCGTAAATAATTTGCAATGTTTGTTCAAAAATCCAGTTTGTCCATCAAATAGATTGATGGCAAATAAGAGTAAAGCTTAAGATTTTGACATGTTTGTTTTTATTTATCTAGCTGTGACAATAAAAAAAGTGATTCGTTACTGAATAATGAAGGTAAACAAACAATAAAGGCCCAATTTTATAAAACGTTCTTTGCAGACAAACATATAATACAGTAAAACCAATTAAATCCTTGGTAAAACAGAAAAATCAGTTTACCAATGATTTTATAGTCCATTGGTTTTACTGTATTGCAGTTAAAAAGGCAAACAGTGATCGTCAGTTTAAGCGATGTTGTTGATGGTTTTGATCTGTTACAAAAACTGTCATTTTGATTTCAGACAAACATAATCGCGTCTCCGGAGTTAAACGATCTTTACAATCCAAAAGCTTTGCTTCCCACACCCAAACAGAAGATGGCGATAGAGAGTTCACAACATGTCGGGGAAGTTGTTCACATCGGTGAGTAGGAAAATAAACAAAGTTATCCTCGCAAGGTTGTTGGTTCGAATCCCGCCTCGACATCAGGCATTTTACTGAGCAAAACCTTTCTTCGACCAAATGAAAATCCTATATAATGAAATGAACTAAAAATCGGGGGCATTAAATGGAAAAATTAAACAACGACGGCTTTCTTAACACGACCATACCATGTGCATGTGTTGTTTCGTTGATGAAACGTAAAATATTAAGGTTTAGTATGTACTGCTGGGAGCGCTACAACTTTACGCGTGCCGGTATCTTGTACTACACAACAACACGACGATGTAGTAAACACAACTGCGCCAAACACGTGCTTCTTTCATTGATCGAACCAACAGCAGCAGACAGATGAAATATGCTGGCGCGCCGGTAACCGGTTCAATGCACTTAAGCACCCAGACATTCCTTGAATTCCATCAATCTAACCTCTGTTATTATAAATCACTGACCTGCGTGCCCGGCCAGATACGTGATAGTCGCCCATTATTACGTAATAACGTTCGGTTGTTACGCCTCAATCGCTAATAGAGTGCTTGGATTGTCTGGTAGATTTGCCTCTGTGTGATTAACAGGCAAATGTTGCCGCGAATAATTGGGGAATTTAAGTTGATTAGCTGTAAGTGCTATTCAACGCAAAAAGGAGAAATGGTTGGAAGATTTACAAAAACTTTTACGGACTGAACAACTATGTCTTACGTATTTCTTCTAAACGTTTGAACAACAAAGCATGTCGCTTTTTACGTCTATTTGGGCCGTTATTTTCACCATTAAACTTATGAACAGATCCGTATGGCGTTGCAAACTATTTCTTATTTTTAACTTTGACAAAAACCGAAGGATTTGTTTTAAAAATTTTTTTTTTCTATTTGAATAAGGTTTAGGCCTAGGGTTTTGTTTTTGAGTCGCACCATTCGTTTGTTACAAATTTACGATTTTTTTCAACAGACACTTCCGGTTGTCAGTTCGACCGGAAGGTCAACCTCCGGCGATCACAACGTTCATCCGTTGGACTTGTGAGGCGAAAGAGCCAACAAAAGTTCCGGGATCGTCATAAAACTCTCACGGGACTTCCGGGTTGTATTTCCCACGAGATCGGTAAGTTGGGTGATCCCCCAACTGTGAAACTGCTTTGCGTGTGCGCTTGATCGCCCTCTAGTGCTGGCATGATTGTAAATTCGTCATGGTGAACTGGATTTTTGGTGGTGGCATCTTTCATTTATCGCAATAATCTGGTTTAAAACTTTGTCGTCGATTAGTTTACAGCTAATGCCATGTTTAGTCACAGTAAAACACAAAAATCTTGTTAAATCACATAATTTCGCCCTGATGAGCATTTATATTGTCAGCTTAAACTTGGATATACATTAAACCTCGGTTAATCCGGATTAAATTTGTCCGGATTAAGCGAAGATCTGGATAAACCGATTAAGATTAGTTAAAGCTTACCACATTACAAATCATTTGTACCTCGATATTTGTCCAAATTAGGCGAAGATCCGGTTTATCCGAATCCAGTTTAACCCAGGTTTACTGTGTGTATTGTTGTTGTGTGATTGTGATTATTCATCCGCTTGGAGTTCGTGCAAGAACGAACTTCCAACGTAATTTCTCATCTCTGCTATCATCAGGATTGAGTCCTCCCCGTCCAAGCAGCTTGCACTCTGATGTCAATTCTGTTTCGTCGTTTGTCGGTGATAGCTCGATTACAAGTGGTACGTTTTCATATCTCACTGCGATTAACGCTATACAGCTGCTATGCGCGATTATAACTGGCAGGTTTAAAGCGGGTTTGCCAACCAGCTTCGGGCATTCAACCTTGCAAACTAATATATAAGCTATTGATACCAGGCATAATATCAAGTTTATAGAGCTTATCTGGCAATTATTTTTATTCCGACGTTTCGACGTCCTATACAGGTCGCCTTCATCAGGGTAACTAACACTGAATGCGACCAGTACAGTGCACGATAAATTTACCCTGATGAAGGTGACCTGTATAGGACGTCGAAACGTCGGAATAAAAATACAATTGCCAGAAGAGCTTTATGAAGTTGAACACTAATATTTAGGAAATACATAAGTTCGTCTAAGCATCTTTCAATTGGTGGTTTGAAATTTGGTGTGGTTGACTGCACGAAGCTGGTTCGGGAACCCGCTTCAAGCTTGCACAATTTTGCATGTAAATGTGCTTGTATTTTGAAATTCGTGACAGCATGACTTGTTGGTGAAATATTTGTGTCCAATCAGCGCAGCTTTAAATGTACGGATGCAGCTTGCTATAGATCCGAATTCTTCTTATACAGCCTTGGGCTAAATCGTGGTTCGTTTTCAAGTGTTTAATGCTCTTGTTACAAGCCACAATCCACATAGCTCTTAGTGTGTTCAATATAAATCAGACATTTTTGTTAGTTGCGCCGTATCATCGACGTAAAGCTATTGTTGAAAACTTTTTACAAGTTTATAATGTCAGCTTAGTTGAGGTACCCAGTAAATTGTGAATAGTAGCTTAACTAACAATGAATTTGACATTGATTTTGCATAACTTGCAACTCTTAATTGCAATATAGTTTTGTCGAAAGTTTTGGGTTATAAAGCGAATACGTTTTGCGAGTTAATGGCAATTTTGTTTATAGTTAGGTATCTTGTTTCGATTTCAGTTTTATTCAAATATCCCCTGCTAACATTTCTGTCATTTAACTCGATCATAACTTTGCTGCGAACAGAAGCTTCTACACCTCGCGAAGTCCAGAATGCTGAGATCCAAACTGACGACGTAAAAATCGTGTCAGCGTCACCAGTGAAAAGAAGATTGAAAAGTAAACATTCAGTAAGTTTCACTTTTTACGCGTGATAATTACTCATGTGCATCAGATTCTGTGTTGCTTAAAACAATTTATGTAAGAATTTGGGATTATCTTAACTTTTAACGCGATCGGATATTGCTGCGTGAAGCATGTTGGCAAACGATTTTCTTAACCCCCTGCACTAATTAGGAGTCATGTGGTAAAGTTATTTGGGCAACTGTATAAATTGTCCTAGCAGGTGAAACGACTTTTTTTGCAAACTACCTTTTTTGAACTTATAAAGTTGGCTTAAAAAATGCATCTTATCATGGATTGGCTCGATGCTTTTAAGACTCAAAAATATTTTGTAAAACAGTGGAAACAATATCTTACATGTATTGCTGCGATCGCTGCAGGTTTGTTTTGCGAGTAAACACGTTTGATGAATATGTTTAAACCTCACTATACCGGGTTGCTATCTGGCGTGTTAAACTTTAACCTGAAGATTGTAATGTTTCGTCGATTAAATATTAATCTTTACAACGTGGTAGCGCGGATTGCAGGGGTTTAAAGCAGCAGGGAATCTCCACTGAGCAAGTTTGACACTCTATTTTTACTAACATCGTTGCACAAAATGCATCCAATTTTAACCTTCCTTGGCTTAAAACCAACTGAGCTCTTTTGCTCTACGCGAGGATTTCGTCTTTGCTGAGCTAATTTTAGGACTCTTTCGGTGCTCTTTGACAGAAGTTTTGCCCCAAATATGTTACAAAAAAACTCTATTTAATTTCTACGTAATATTTTCAAGAAACAAACGCGTTTAGATTAAGTTACAACCTTGTGTCTATTTATCATTGTGTTAATTGCCTCGTCAAAACTTGTCTGCATGTCAAAGTTGATTAAATTCGCGAAGACCACCGCTAAAGTTGTCTGACCTGTCAATCAACTTACTGTGGTCTCGTAACACGTGTTTCAAACCGCGTCGAATCCATCGTAAAGATTGTGGTTCAATTCGATTAGGTTTGACATCAGCATTTCGTGTCCAATGTTATTAAGTTGTCAGCCAGATGTTTTCGTGGCTCATGACTTGATTGAAGTGGTACACGTGATCTTTTCAAACTTTTTAGACTTGCATCGCTCAAACTAATTGTTTTTTTGCGGCAAACTTTGCAGACAAACAAAACAAACTGTTGTTTAAACGTTTAATGAAACTATTTCGCATCTTTAATGTGGCGGTTGAGACTGTTGTTTGGTGACAAATAACATAAAAAATATACATATATCTAAATCACAGCACGCCAGGCTTAAACGCGTTATTCCTATATGGCAAGGTGTAGGCTAGAAAACTGCGGTGGGATTCGAACCCACGACAGGAGAATTTCCGGAAAACATCAAATATATTGTCATGAACATCCGTAATTCGTTATCAATCCCAGTAACACAAAAAGAAAAGCGAATATTTCTTAACTAAAACTAAAATCTAACTAAAACGCTCGTTCACATTTAAACATGTTTGCAAGTGGTTACAGCGCCGCCTGGTGGATCTTAATAGTGTGTTGTTTTGCAGAACAAGTGCGACATCCCGCGGCGAGGAGCGCACGTGTCTTTGCCAAATATCGACGATCTGGAAAATTACGAAGTTCGGGAGGATTTACTCACAACGAGTGAGGTAAAACGCAACACTTAAATCCAACTTACGGTTAAAATTAACGGGTGAATTTATATGAGAGTTTTAAATGAACATCGAAATTGAAAAGTCCCACTTGTGGTAATCTTTTGTTCTGGGTTCGAATCTCACCGCATATAAAGATGCAGAAAATAACAACGAATTGTTGCGTCAAATTAAAATATTTTTTTACACAATCAGACAGATGGCGATCGTTTTTTTATCTTTGCATAGAAATGTGACCTTGCTATTTATTTCTACAGTCTGAGGATAAGCCAATGGGCGTCCGCCATTTTAATCACGTGACAGAGAAGTCAGCTCAACCGGCAAAAGGCGGGAATTTTATGAGGGACAAAAATGCAATGGTAAGTTTCACGCCACTTAACCCGCAGAATTCAGCTGTCACTTTGTCACTTGTGGTGAAATGTTTAATGTCAACTGTACCAGGCTGGTTGGACTAAGGGGCTGGCGTGCAACATGTGCGATTCCAAACAGTTAAATTGTTAAAAACCCAAGTTCAACGAAATTTACTTATTTATTCAAACTAATATATTTTAAGCCGGACACTTTTGCTTTTTTCAAACCACCATTCAAACTTTACTCTAGTCCCCTTACATTTACTGTACATTTAACACACAAAGTGGCGCTGTTCAGTTGCAGTAAAGTTTTAATTGTTCTCGTTTCCAGGGCGACGACCGGATTTCTTCGGGTTTCTGGAGCGGAACGGAAAGCGCACGTCATTCTACGACGTCAGAAATATTGCTTCAACATCAGAATGTAACGAACGCTCTGCAACAGGTGACAAAAAGTTAAAGTTAGAAATGTAGAAACTCAAAAGTGGTGAAATCTGTGGGTTGCAATCGTAAAGTTTACTTTTTGATGGCAGAAGTTTTTAGTAAGTGGTGAATTTGACACGATTAGAATACCATACACGGGTCATTCCATAAGTTTAATGGTAAAAATAACGGCCCAAATAGACGTAATAAGCGACATGCTTTATTATTCAAACGTTTTGGCAAATGCTCATTCCATTATCGGTAAAATGAAGGGCCACATCAGTTACACCCTCTTCTGGCAAATGTAGTTTATTCCGACGTTTCGACGTCCTTTACAGGTCGTCTTCATCAGGGTAAATAGGCGAGTATATGACGTTGAAACGTCGGAATAAAATTACATTTGCCAGAAGAGCTCTGTAAACTTGATGTTATGCCTGGCAGCAATAGCTTATATATCAGTTACACCCGTTTATATACAAATGTTGTTTCTTGTTTTTAACTTTTCGTATTTCCCGGCAGGTTTTGAAAACTCACGCTCCTTACAACTCCCTGAGTCGCAACCACGAGCCAGCTCCTCCGATGTCTGCTTCCACCTCTTCACTAAACTCTCGACTCAGCACCTTCGAGAACTCGCCCGGATCCTCGCTACTCTCACTCAGTCACGTGAGCGGGTACAATAACTCCGCAGGGAGGACATCTACTCCGGATAACTCGAACTTTGTACCCCGTTCTGAGATGGGGACTCCGCATAGATTGACATTCGCGACTCCGGCTGGGGCTTACGGATTTATGAACCCGGATTATGTTGAGAAACAACACGAGATTAAACGCGCCCGCTCCCCCATGGATTTGCTCGTGTTGGGCAACAGACGTGGCAAGGATGGTTTAATACGGGACGAGTCGAGTTTGGATGGGTCTATCTTCTCGCAGGACCAGGACGGATACTTCACATCTATGCATGAGGACAGTGGGTTACAGAGACGTCAAACCGCCCCAGCTCGACCCCACTATGCGGCCCCACAGACCCCTGATGTTTTCACCCCTGGGGTCGCCCCCAACCATCTGCGCACCCCCCACATTTACAATGTCCACTCCGTGCAATCGTCTACACCCAAGCAACTTGACGATAAACGATTTTTCGGCGACGACTTCGGTGGGAAATCCCCAGATATTGTGACGTCACCGAGTGACCTTCAGACGGAATTGAAGCGAAAATTGTCGAGACGGAGTGAAAGCACGTCACCCGTAAAACCGAGACGGACGTCAAGCAAACCTCCGCCTCCACGCCGCGATTCGAGTCTGCGATCCCCGCGGATGGACGCCAAGGAGATCCTAGCCTACATGGAGCCGCTCAACACTTTGACGAAGAAAGCTTTACACGGGGATGTTCCAGATTCTGCACCTGTAAGGAGATCTCCCACTGAAGAAGTTGAAAGCTCAGGACAAACTTCTCCAGTGAGCGTTCTACCATTCGGACCATACACCACCGAAAACAACCAACCAGCGGACCAAACTACCAGAGCACCAACCAATACAAGTTACCAGATTCATAATGGTTCAATTTCGCCGCGACCAGAACCACAGCACAAACCATCTAATCACAAGTCGCCAATGCAGGAAAACCAAAAACCATCCCCATTAGCAACCAGTCAGAAACCAGAGCGGACCCTTTCCGTGCACCAACCGAGATCTCGCTCTGATTCACCATCTGATTTTGGCAAAAGACCACAATCAATGCGTGAACGAAGTCGCAGTCCACTATCTCCACTCGCTACACAGAACCATGTTGTGAAAAACCAACCAACCAATAAACCACCCGTTGCAAGGAAACCATCCCGAAAGCTTTCCAGCAAATCGACCAACTTGGACCAGATGAGAACCAGTGAACCAGATCAAGATGGTTCGAAACTGGTTGAAACACCAACGACAAATGGTGTCTGTGACACAGGCGAATCAGTTACCAGCCACGTGACCAGCCCGAGTCCAACATATAAGAGCAGTGTTTCCCAACCACCCAAATCACCAGTGACCATTTTTCAACCGTCAAAATCACCAGTTACTGTTCTTGGACCCCCAAGATCGCCAGTAACCGTTTCCCAACCACCCAAATCACCAGTTACTTTTTCCGAACCACTGAAATCGCCAAACACACCAACAACGGTTTCCGAACCACACAATAGACACGAAACTGTCCCTGTGTCTTCTGTGCAGGAATTTGCTAACAGAACAGCCTCGGAAAATACCCCTCGGTCCCCTACAAGAGCCCCGGTGTCCCCGGTTAAATTATCACTCTCAGTTTCACCCAGACCCGTCCCAGTGTCCCCAACACCTCAATTTAAAGCCCCAGTGTCCCCTACGGTCCAATCAACCTCCCCAACCCCACTTTCACCCCGCAGCCCAACATCGAAGCCTCCAACCCCGGTTAAACCGAAAAACTTGAGGCCGAGCATCAAACCGAAGCCGCAATTTCACAAGTCTCCTGCAGCGAGCACAGCGGGCGGGAAGGTAAACGTGGCTGACCTTGAGCAGCAGACCGATGACCTTCAACGCTCCGGTGTGAAAAACAAACGACTGAGCGAGCGCATCGCGGCAGACCGGGCAGCTTTTTTCACAGGCGCATCGCCAGCGACTTCACCTCCTCCAGTGACGGACAAACCCGCTATGGAAGGCGACGATGCAAAACATGCAGCGCAATCCGCTTCTGGAATAAATGGAAGCGATATATCGAAGGTTGAAGACGAGTTAGTGAAGAGTTTAGCGAGAGTTGGTCAGAATAAAAACGCAAACAACAGCGCCTCAAGTGTCAAACCGACCGAGGAGCCGACCTCTAACAAAGCCATCCCTGAAACCAACGAAAACGGGATAAAAAACCCGGAAGTAGAGCATAAAATTCCCACAGAACCGGTTAAAACACCAGATGTATTCGAGGAGAACCGGTTCGATAGAATAGAACCAACCAGTCCGGTTGTACAGTCTGAAAATGATACGGATTCGCACAATTGGACGGCAGATAGTTTGGATTCCTCGATCACTTCAACGCCGAAAAACGATCTTCGTTCATCGCTGCAGAGGTTAGAAAAGCTTGAAATAGGGTTTTTGATGTTTTTACATTGCTATGTTTTGTTTTAATCTTTCCATTAAGGCACAAGATAAATCATTGTCGACACAGTGTGAATGATAAGCAGAGATTTTTTTTCACATTCCAAATAAATCCTTTATTTCTGTTTCAAAACATTAAACGATTTTTCAATGTTTTTTGCATTAATATACAACTCTAACTTTGTTTTACTGTACAGATTACGAGGCACTTTACGTAGCTCTTCCCCCGATTCAAACGGAATCAAGTCGCCAACTTTAAGCCCGGTTTCAACCCTTGAACGAAATCGCCAAAACAGGTAAAAACTTGTGGATCTCGTTTATATAAGCTTACCTTGGAGTGGCAGATGTACATAAGTTCAAATTAACGTCGGGTTGATTTGTAACTGTCAGCGGTTTTCACAGCCATAAACTTCAGGCTACTTAAACTTCAAACTAAAAGACACAATAACACGAATAAAATGATATATGCGCTTGATTTGTGCACAGTCACACATAGGGTAAGATAAAACCCAAGTTTTTACACAAAAGGGCTAGTTAATGACGCCAAACTTTATGTAAGCGCTGATTGTTCATCAGATTCAGCACATCGAGTTTGGAGCGACGACGTCGTGTTCATTCTTCATCAACAACATCCAGGGATGATTTCAAAGCTCTTCTGCTACAAAGTTTCTCAAAGTAGGTTCAACATTCTTTATCAGCTGAATAATAAAGTTTATAGAACGAAATAAAAAAGATTTTTAACGTGTTGTGAACGGATTATTAGTAAAGAAAAAGAAATTGTTTTGTAAAAGATTAATATATTGCTAAAATAAAATAAAAGGAGTGTTTTTGTCCCCATATCGCAGATACGAAATAAATGTAGTGGAGGTTTCAAACTTTGAAATTGCACGTTTTTATTCCTTCACATCTGTAACAAAGTAAATGTATTTAAGAACTGGTTCGGGAAACCAAATGACAGCAGCGGAGAAACTTCAACGGAGCAGTTTGCAGAACGGAAGGTCAAACGGGTCACCACGTGAGGGCGGTGACGGGCTCGACACCATGAATGGTAAGTGTGTGGTCTAAAATATTTAGTGTGACTTTGCGATTGTTGTCAGGAAGCAAATAATAAAAAAAATCAAAAATGTTGCGAAGTTTTAAAATTAGCCGCGATTGTAAAACTTTAACTAAGTTATCGTTTTAACTGGTGTGATGCTTGACAAAAATGCTCGTTGTTTTAAAGAACTTGTAATATATCTCGTGTTTTAGAGCTTGATGACGAAATGTGGCTGTGCAAGAAAACAATAGAGCTTCATTTTGCTGATATATTTTGCCCCAAAACGGTCTTACTTAAATTAAAGTTTTTAAAACAAATCTTCATTCAGCTCTTTTTGGGTATGGCGTTTTAGTACAAGCTAAAGTTAGAAAGGAAAAATATTGTTGTACAAGTTTTGTGCTCATTTACACCTCGTCTTTGTGAGCAAATAATCGTCGCTCACCCAATCATAATTTTTCCCACAGACGGAGGCAGAAGTCGGATCCCATCCGCCGGAGATTTGAGGGCAGCGATGAATTCAGGTCGACCTGGCAGGAAAACCAACCGATACAGTCCTGATGCGAGGAAATCATTTGCCGGTTTCCCTAGCAACAAGAAACACCCGCCAATATCAATGAGAGGAAGGTAATTATCAGACTGACACGTTGTCGTGAACTTAACACGCCCGTGAGAGGTTGTATTTGATTTACCTCAAAATTAATATTTGCCTTCAAATGTTGTGGAGTAAATTGTCTTATTCTGCGGTCTTTGTAACTAGCATCAATTTTATTGAAATTTTGGTTGAATCTAATTTTTTAACAACCGAAACCGACGCATCATGCAGCTAAAGAGCCGGGCAAGAAAAAAACTTTCTAGTATAAACAGTGTGTAGTATTTTATGCAATTACGAGTCACCAGAGACTCGGTACGACAGATGGATGCAACAGTCGCATATAATAACATACTGAAAACTTTGACAAGTCATCTACCGTTTTTTCTAAGATTTATATATTTCACTTAAGTAATAGGCATCAACAGTATCTAAAAACTAAAAACAACAACAGCGATAAAGAATGGAATACAAGTTAAACTGTAAAATGCAGAAAAGAGTTGTAAATACCTAATTCATCTTGTAGCCTTGACACCGTTTGCACTGACTATGTTTCTAACGTTGAAGAATCTAACCCGAATTACTTTTGTTTCCAGACACAACATTCGCAGTCAGACTCCAACCCGACCGATGATGTCGATATTAGAGGATAGTGAGACGGAAAGATCACCTGAGAAACCGGAAGAGGAGGAATCATCCGGTGCAACATCCGTCTGAGCATCCATCGTTGCCACCAACCACGCGGAGGTTGCTGCTCTTTGAACCGGGAGGGAGAAGGAAAGAGAAAGCGAGGAGGAGAGTGAGAGAAGAAGGAGAGAGCGCTCAGTGACGTCATAATCGCCTCAGACATTTTAGAGCTTGTTCATTGTTTCTTATTGTTATCATTGTGCGTTTTTGCTGTTTCTAATCCCTTCAACTTTCAATCGCGCGTTTCATGCCCTTAGTGACGTCATATATGACCTTTCAACCTTTGGGAAAATCCCCTAAAAGCAGAAACTGCCTTTTAAGAGGGGGAAAAAACTTTAAAAGAATCTCAAGTATTTCAATTTTTTTTCTTTTTATGAAAATATATTTTTAAGCAGAATATGAAAAAGGGATTAAGACGTCACTTGCAAGTTGGTTATCGTTATTCGGACGTTTTCTGAAAACGATTTTAGTCATTTTGACCACAATGACCGCGGTTGCTGTATTGTTTCATGATACTGTGAGTGCCTGATCATCTACATAACTTGATGTGATAAGCGACTTTGCACAATTCAACGCATTTTGTGGCTGCAATTGTCAAAATTGAACCAACCAATAGAGCATTGCGCTGCAACACGTGATCTGGACAGTTTGTGAATCTGGGTAAAAGGTCTGCGCCGGGAAATGATTGTTCGAAACGAAGAATGGTTTTTATGTAGTTTTTTATGTTTATTATTCGGACAAAACGGCAGAGTAACATATTGATAAAATATTTACGATTCGTTCAAAACACTGTGAGAATGTAGGGATAAAAATACCAAAATAATAATTTAGTTTAATGTGATGGAGAACATAACAAATTCATGACTGGGATTAGCCCGGAAGTCTATGCAGACAAGCGATCACGGTACACTCGTATATAAATCACAGTAAGCCAGGCCCATTGAAAGTGGAGATGCACTGAATTAGGTGGGTCGAAACGGAATATTCAACAGTTGTGGGGAACCAACCGAATCATTTTTGTACGTTACGCGTTTGACATGAAAACATAATTTTTTTCTACCAGGCAAACAGTGGTGCTACACAACAGTATAGTTGCGTTTTATTATCATTCTAGTTATGCGGTGTTTAAGATTGCCAGCCTCCAACCGATTTCTGACTTTTTGTCTGGGGTGGGGAAAAAGCACATGCTTAAAATGTCACAAAAGTAGACGCGAGTTATGGCGCAGTTTGAAACATTGTGTATAGCAGTGCTCTTCAACCTTTTTTGGTTTGGTGAACCCTTAAAGTTGTTGTGACGAACTCGTGCACCCTGTTTACTTATCCTGTTGGCAAACTGAGATAAAAAGCGATATGAAAAAAAAAACTTTTGACGTAAATTAACGCCAATCCGCACTCTACGCAAACGTCTTTTGCCGTAGATATACGTCAACCGCACTGAAAGTGCAAGACATCAACATTTAAAAAAATACAGAGGTTTATTTATATATTAGTTGAAACCTACATATTTTTTCTAATATCCTGAGATTCAAATATTAATGGTCCATTAAAAGTTTGTGATGCACCCTTGTATACCTTTTTGTACTGGTGCACCCCATGCATATTTTGGTGCACCCTGGGTGCACCGTGCACACCGGTTGAAGAGCATTGGTGTATAGTGCCTTATGAAGCAAATAGACTCGTTTAACGCTTTTACTTTGTGTTCGTATAAGATTCGCATTCGGCCGAAACCGAATTTGGTAAATGACGGATTCGGCAAACCGAATACTCGTTGTATGTCTAATTGAAAGCGTAACACCAAATTAGGCCTGAAAGACTGTTTCAATTCAATATAACGTTTCGAACACGCTTGGTGCACTGTAGTTTAATGTCGTCCTCCATGTACTAAGAATATTCTTGAGCTTAGAACTGGCAAGTTGCTTTTGTGTGGTTGAGGAACGAAGAAAAAATCTCGAATGAAACGTTGTGAGGATAAGTGCCTTATTAGTGCCTAGGTAGTGGATTTCCTGATAATAAATTCGCCTTTTCTTTTTCCGCAATTCCGATATTGCTTTCCAACAACCCGGAGATTTTTGCTCGAAGCCAAACTCGTCATCTGTAGGCTAATTTTTATGTTTTTGCTGGTAAGTTTTGGTCCAAAACATTCCTCATCGTTCCTGAAACAAAGTTTTGTTGTATTTTTTTTTATTTGAAACTTTATGTG
Source organism: Phallusia mammillata (assembly GCF_965637545.1). Classification (NCBI taxonomy): domain Eukaryota; kingdom Metazoa; phylum Chordata; class Ascidiacea; order Phlebobranchia; family Ascidiidae; genus Phallusia; species Phallusia mammillata. The sequence goes on along the minus strand of NC_137257.1, from coordinate 648,405 downwards.
GATTTGGGCTTTCGCCGAGGAATTCAAGAAAGTGTTGCAGAGTAAAAGTCGTAGGGAGTCGAAGATTTTATAAGGAGTCTGAAATGGAGACGCATTTTGAGTGTTTCTCAGAGTCAAATATCCAGTGTCCTTGAAAATGCAGCAAAAAATACCCTTTATTTGCGATGGATGTTTTGTAAAACAACGACGAATCCTGCTTTAACAGTTCAACACACCGACAATAAAGCGGCCGCAACATGTAATTTTAATTGTTATACACTTGGGCTAGGTTGGTAGCGTTACTATAAACCCCTTTTACGAATTCGCTTAAAAACAGTTTCTCTGGAACAAATCTTGTGATTTTCCCGGGCTTGATTGCGTTTTAGTGCTGTTTGACGTCAGGTCACGTCTAGCAACTGGTTACTTAGCTAGTTTATTATTCAAAAATACTAATACGCACACAGGCCCGAATCAAGCCCAAAAAGCCTGGCTCCGATCTGCAACTTTACATACTGGCTTACTTATCATATGCGGGACTTAAAACCGAATGCATGTGGACAAATAAATCTACAAGAAACCAGATAAACTTTTATTTTCCGTATATTTTAGCCTGACAGGTGATGCTAAAAGTCACATAAATTTGCGTTATTTTCCACATCGTGGTCCAACGCTCCAGGAGGAATGTTGACGGAACAACCACTGCTGTGAATGCAACCTCCCTCAGCTCCGATGCTGGCACTTCTCGTCACTGTAGTCGAGTGCTGCAGGTCAATATGTAGGCCGTTGTTGGTGGGTTTTTCGCCAATTAAATTCATGCAAGCAATATCGAGAGGATGCGGGTTCAAATACCAGATGTGAAAGTTGATTCATAAATTAAAAACTTTAATGGTCTAAACCAGGGGTGGGCAACCTGCGGCCCGCGGGCCACATGTGGCCCTTGATTAAATGTTGTGCGGCCCGCGGAGACACTTGTATTTCAAATGTACTGGCAAACGAGTCCAACTACTATATATTTTTGAGCAGTTTAGTGCGCCTGGTGCTATTTTTCTGCGACCTGACAATATACTGCGAAAATCAAATGCGAGTTTTACTTGTAGTAAGGCATGTTTGGTATGCAACGAAATAAAATCACCTTGTGTCATATAAAGGTGCGGCCCGCGATCTTATTATTGCAATTGTATTTGGCCCCACAGTTACAAAGGTTGCCCACCCCTGGTCTAAACTTAAAGCGCGAGTCCCGGAAAGACTCCTGTTGTGGGTTCGAATCCCATCGCAGGCTGGATTTTTTTAGCCTGCGCTTTGCCATCTGAGAATACTTGGGAGACTGGCTGATTCGGTATGACGCCTTTAATGGCCTGGCGTACTGTGCTTCATAAATGAGTGTGTCGTGATCGTTGGTCTGCATAGAGTAGACGTTTCAGGACTGATCCCAGTTACGAATTTATACCTTAACCGTCTTACATTATTGCTACCCAAAAAAGTATTCGATATGTTAACTTGATAAATTTGTTTTTTTCGGGATTTAGGATTATTCAGCGACCAACCGCGAGCTTTATATTACCAAATTTTAACTTTTTTTTTGTTCGGACATCAAAAGTTTCGATTCAGATTGTGTAAAATCAAACCTGTTCATCTTTATCCACGTGATTCTGCTCCTCCTTTTCCTCCTGCTCCTCCAATATCAGATGACTCTGCTTCTGGATGCAAGGGATGAGGAGGACTTCCACATCTGGATTTGTTGGAAGAAAATCCTGGTCGAGGTTTTCTGTCGGGTTTTCTCGAAGATCGATCATCTTCAACTGAGATAATACAAAAGTGTTTGTTGCAAAACGGTGAGCACACAAGGTGAGGTTTATTGCTTATTTCAAGTGCTATTCATCATCTAAGAGGGTGAAAGGTAAAATGTTTTCTTTGTTTTATTTTGTTCGAACTTTTGGAGTCTGAACAAAAACTATTGGTGCCAAACGTAAAATGCATATTTTCTGTAAAATTTCCTCATTTCAATAGGCTGCAAATTACAGAAGCAAAACAAAAAAACTATTCTGAGGTGACTTTGCGGCTATACTGATAAAAAAGCGTTTTGGTCGACTTTTGCCTTAAAAAAATCATCAACAGGGTTTAGAAAAAGGTTTGCAAATAATTATTTCTTTGTGTTAAATGTGATTTAGAACATGACCTACGTGGGTCAGTTGCTCGTCAATCCCCTCTAAAAGAAGTTTCACAGCAAATGGCAGAACACTGCAACTTCTCAAACCCAACGTGACAAGGTTGTTGATGCACTGGGATAGATATCGTATACCCGTCAAACCGATCGGGTTGAAACTGAGATCAAGTTCCTGTAACTAAAATATTTTGTCTTGATGGGGTTTCTTTCTCAGAATGAAACTAATGATGAGGTTTTACGGAAGTCATTCACGCCTATATTTTGTCATCAGAAGATAAACAAGCATTAAATCCGCAAAAACGAATATTGTTTGTTTGATACGAACTTAAAAAGTAGTTTGATCATAAACATAACTGCCAGAGAACCTGTGTATAAAGAATACATCTTTGTGCAGACGTTTTAACAATCTCTGCTATCATCATCAGTACAGCTTGTCAACTGATCTTGTAACAACGTTTGCACCAGGATGTATTGTATAAACACAGGTTCTCTGGCTTATGTTGTTTAATTAAATCACACATAGTCTTCAGTTCAGGAAAAACAATTGGACATTTTGTTTTTTCCTTAACACTTACTCAGTACAACTTACTGGTTGTAGAAGTTTGTTAACTGCATCAGAGATAACTTGGACATCTGTAGGTTGAACCAAGCAGTGTTCGATGTAAAGCGACTCGATGTTGTACAAACATTGAGACAAATATTCACAGGATCTTCTACCGAGAGGATTGTTTCCCAAATCAAGGTATTTCATCTTTGAACAAGTTTGGGATTGTAGTGTGTAGTTTTGAGTATTCACTGCATCAATGGTTTATGAGCGAATTTAACGCAGTCAACCGTAGCGATTTGGTGCAATATTTTGTGAGGATTCTTATTTAACAGAACCAAGGTATCATATCAGCTTGTTTTAAATCATTTAATGCAAAAAAGGGTAATTATTTTTTTAATTTTGTTGCATTAAGATTTTAAAATTATTTTTTTATTAAACTGGTTTTACTTAAAATAAAAAAGCAATTCATAAAAAAAGTATTTTGAGGATCGTTTGGACCGAACCATGATATTAAAGCTGGCCATATTTTGTTACTCGCTCGTGAATGCGCTTTGCTTACGGGTTTAGAAAGTTTGCAGATAGATTTGCTGATCAGACAAACTCCAGAAGTTTGGATGTCGCATTCTGCAAGCTTGAGACTCTTAATATTTCGGAGACACCGGTGCTCACATAGAGATCGTATACCCACTGATCCGATTTTGTTTCCATTTAAACTGAGAAGTTTGAGCTGTAGAAGCAAAACAAAGCCAACATAATCTGAGGTATTTAATGACTGTACATCGTTCACTTGGTTCTAAGCCTTTGTTTTTTTCAAAAAAAAATCTATAATATACAATACCACTGAATTCGCGTAGTACAGTGCACGCCAAACATGGGGAAAAATTCGTGCACTGTACTACGCACATTCAGTTTTATTTACCCCGATGAAGGCGACCTGTATAGGACGTCGAAACGTCGGAATAAAAATACAATTGCCAGAAGAGCTATATAGTTGATATAATGCCTGGCGGCAATAGATTGTATGTTTACAATTCATTGTTTCAACTTACAGCGCTGGGCAACCGACCAATCGCGTCGGCCAAAATCCTCACGTGATGCGGTTTGACGTCACACGATTCCAGACATAACTTTTCGATGTTGAGCATGGAACGCGAGATCGCTGTGACGTCACAATCGCGAAGCAGACAACCGCGCAAGTGGAGCTCCTTCAACTGAAAAGTAACGAAATGATTATACTAAATTTCGAAATTGATCAGCATTCTTGAAAAATGTGATCATGGGTTTGTCGAAATTTGCTTTTTTAGACAGTTGATTATATTAAGCGATTGAATTGCCATTGAAAAATCGCGCTAACTGCATGGAACGCTGTATTTGAGTTATTTGAATCAGAAAAAGCCAATTAAATCTAAAGAATTATTCAAAAACGACAAAATAAAATTTTATGTTTGTAATTGCTGTCTCATTTTTATTTACAGTGGACGTCAAAAATAGAAATCAAAATATAAACGAGCTCTCCCGCCCCACCTGATGGTCGTTGTCCACGATTTCTTGCAGCAACATTTCCAATCCCGAACCAGTGAACGATGCTGAAATATTCAACACCAGTTTTTCACTTCTCCTTTCTCGAAGTTTGCGACACAAAGCAGCAACTTCATCGGCGCACACGTCACCGGTGACGTCAATATCAGCGGTACATACGCTATTAATGACGTCACATCGATTTGTGAGTTGTGGCGATTGTCGCTTGGATTTCAAAGGAGTCTTGCAACCTGAACAAAGCAAGAAATATCAGTTTTGAAAGTTCCACTGAACAATTATTAGCAGAAAATAAAAATGATCCCGACATGAGCAAACAAACGGCTAAAAAACGTTACAAAAATTACGATAAATAGGCTGTTGCTGCCAGATATAATGTATAAACGAGTATTGTTCTTTCAGTACTTTTTATTATAAACGTTTTGACGACCTATACGAGACGCCTTTATCAGGATAATGGCATACCTTGAAAAAAAATCCTATAAAGCGGCATAAGCATCAAAAGTCAAGCACATAACTAAAAAACAGCCATATATTACGGTGTTGTTTACCGCGGTGACACATTGTTCCTATTTTAACGTTGTATCCAAAAGTTGCAGAGCCTTTGTTTCTGTGTTTGACAAACGAGCTTGTGCATCATGGTAACGTTTTAAAAACAAAGCTGTAAATTCCAACTGGACAGTAGAATTCCTGTTGTATATACGACCGTGTACCAGACGAAAAGCGACCGGTGTGTTTACAGCAAACACAGACGCATGTTGGTATTTACATTTCAACTTTACAAACACTATTTATGTAAACATGAGGGGACAGACGCCCAGCAATATGTTTGAAGCTTTCCTAAGGTTTAGCTGGGTGCAAACAACTTTGTTTAGTTTCTGTTTAGCTTAGCTGGATCAAAACACTTCATACGAATTCTTTATTACTTTTGTTTTAATCTGGCATGTAGAAAACCCCGAGCGTCTCGATTTAACGAAACGCAGGCAACCTGCTGCTACTGTGGTTGACAAATAACAGACACAATCCGGCCAACAATAAATTAAATTGCCGCTTTTGAAGTTCCTTAACCTTTCGTAGGCGTCGCTTACTGTGGTATAGCGAATCCTTCTAGGGCAGGGGTTCTTAACCAGGGGTGCGAGAACTGTTCCTTGGGGTGCGGGGAGACTAAATCATTAAGGTTGGTTAGGTCTGTTATATATAAATACAAAAACCCAGCGGGGTGCGAAAATTGGTTGGTGATTGGAAAGGGGTGCAGCAAGGAAAAAAGGTTAAGAACCACTGTTCTAGGGAATCAACAATCGTTGAATTTTGCCACACACCGTTTACAGTAATCTTTAAACACAAGGCAAATCTTTAAACACAAGGCAAATCTTTAAACACAAGGCAAATCTTTAAACACAAGGCAAATCTTTAAACACGTTAACATAAGGTTGCTGCTTTCATAACTTTGCATTTAAGATGCTTATCGACATTTTCTATACTATTCTCATTTATCAGTTGCATCAAACGCTTAAACTTATCAAAGGTTCGTATTTTCACTCCATTTGCCTTCTGGACTCACGTTTTTTGCCTGTAGGCTGCGCCATTTGGGATTCATATTTGATGTTTCAGCCTATCGTATATTTTGGTGTTTTATTTCTTTAAGCTGAAAAAATTGCCAATGCCAAAATATGGCTTTCACAAAAAAACACTCAGGACCTTTAGTGAGCAAAACTAAAAAATTATGATTATACGCTTACCAAGGTTTTCGTTGTTATAGGAACTACCATGACCGTGACCATCACATGACCTTTGACATATTTCCGAGACCGATCCTTCTGGCATTATGCATTCACCAAAGCATTGCAGACATTTAAAATCGCACTAATGACTGTAACTACCACAACCTATAGCTGCGATGTGTGTTGACGGTCGACCTGCGTGTTGAACGATCTCGGTCTGTTGTTTTGTTGAACCTGCAAACTATAAGGGCGAATGCCGGTTTACGCTTGGCGGGTTTTTGCAGCCCTAACAACCGCTGATAGAAAGGTCGGTACGGTTGCGGGTGTGAAAAGGAATTCAAAACAACAGTTAAAGCTATCAATATCACTGTTTGTTAATTACTTTATAAAGCACATCTTTTACTGTTGCTGCAAGTATCCGACTAAATTCGTTTAATCTGAGGCTTTTTGCACCCGAGAGGTATACCGCCCAAGTACGAGTAAAAATTGAAAAATAAAACATTTGATACAACGCAGCTTTCGAGGGAAGGTGACTTCTTATTTCAACAGTGTGTAAAAAGTTCAGCATCGCTGGTTGAAGCAAATCGATAAAAACTAGTTGGTATCGGCTTCATAACTAAATTAATGCGACGGGACGTTGCCATATAGGGTCAAACACTTTAACTTTTAGTGCAACAACAAAATTCTCTTATTTACAACGTTCTACCACTGGGCTCATTCGCTTTTGCTTAGCTGCATGATTTTGACCTTTAAGCTTCATATCTGACTTTTGCCATAACCATGAAATTCTGGGCCTAATATACACCTGTTATAGTGATAGAATTCACTATGTCTAATTTTTCTTCTGAGTGATCTGCGTCTGGGAACTAGGCTATTGGCAAAACTGATGTTTGCTCGCTAAGAATCGCTTCAATGCATTTTGGGTGGAAAGAAGCTTTTGACATTTTGCTTGAAACATTACTGGCATTCCCATGGGAACAAACTGTTAGCAATTACCCTTTGAAAACTTCAAGCGATGAAATTAAAGTGTTTGTCTGGCAAAGTGGCTAAACCCGCAAGTCTAGCAGACATGTTTACATCACAACGTAAAGTTACAGGCCAACGCGGATTTGAGTTCAAAATTTGTGAAATCAACAACAACTTTTTAGAGCAGGGGTGTGCAACCATGGCTTGCAGGACAAATGTGGCCCATTGATCAACCGTTGTGCGGCCCGCGAAGACATTTGGATAACTTACAAATGTACTGACAAACGAGTCCAACTATTATATATTTTCAAGCAGATTAATGCACCCGATACTATTTTTCTGCGACTAGGCAATATGCGGTTAGAATCAAATACCAAACTTTTTTGTCAACTCAATATAGGCATATTTGGTATGCAACCAAGTAAAATCACATTGTGTTATATAAAGGTGCGTCCCACGATCTAATCATGACAGCTGTATTTGGTCACACAGTAACAAAGGTTGCACAACCCTGTTTTAAAGCATAATCATGCAGTTCTTTCACACATTTGTTTCTGAAAACGCAATTCCATTTTACCCTTACCATCCTGTTTTGGTCAAACTTAGCTTTCCATTGCACATATGACCGATCTCAATGGAATGTATTTTTTGGCTTTGTGCCACAACAGCTTAGGAAATACCCTTGAACAAGTGCCCCCAAAAATATGGGTACTTTCTACCGTAAATTCTTTGTGTTTCTATCGCCATTCGGTTAAAGTTTTTTGTGAACATGAAGTCATGGATGTGAAATTTTGTGCCTGTATTTTCCGACCTCAATGGAATGTTTTTTGGGGCCCTTGTGCCATTACAACTTTGGAAAATACCCTTGCACCCATTGTTCCCCAATAATATGGGTACTTTCTACCGTAAATTCTTAATATCTCCGCAAAATGTGTTAAAGTTTTTTTTGCGAACATGGATGAAATTTGAATTTACATATTGCGCCTGTTTTTCTGCTACACAACAGTTTTTTATGTCCTCTGAATATTTCTTCATGAAGCTTGTCTTTTTTCTCAACTTATTGAGTCATCTTTGCACGTGACATCGCATAATATCACGCTTGATTGAGCACAGAATCAGCAATTGTTTGGAAAAAATTGTGAAGTTGAATTTATTTAAATTAAAGTGTTTTTGGTAATTCTAGATGCTTAGGTGATGGTTAAACGTCATTAGTGCAATTAAATGCAATAATTTCACGATGCAAAAACTTGCAACGTTTTTGTGTTTGTTTGCAACAAATCTAATCTTGTTGACTTTTACGGAGGGAAACGCAATATTTCAAAGTTGCAGCAATGTTCATGGAAGGAATTTAACAGATTTACAAGGGTAAGGTTTGCCACAAAATATTTCCTACCAACTTATGAAATTTACCACACTCAAATTAACTAACTTTTTAAGAAATACTTCCACAAAGTGCCCAAAAACACCATATTCCTGTACTAAATTTACATCTAACCAATTTTAAACATTTGTTCTAGACAAGTTACAACCAGCTTTAGAACTTATGATTTGACAAAAAAAAAATGTCATTAATATCTCGGATCTGTTCATAAATTTAATGGTGAAAATAACGGCCCAAATAGAAGTAAAAAGCAACATACTTTATTGCTCGAACATTTTAGCAAATGCTCATGCCATCATCAGTGATTGTGTAGATTTTATAATTTATATTTGTTTATTGTATCTTCATAGTATTTGGGAGGTTCATCATAAAAACAATGATGGTTCAACAAACATTTATTATCTCAATCTTTGTTCTTCATTGCCAAACTCTTTTTGCACTGGAACCAGTTCTGTCTGTTTGAAGAAATCCACAACAGGCACAGGTTCGCTTTTTATCTGATACCTTAGTGTAAATTGATGTAATGATAAAAAAATGTGTTAACTTGGCTTATTTTTTATCTTAACAGATTGATAAAACACCAGTCTAAAGTTTAGTATTAGTTTTGTTTGAGTTTAAGTAGCATTGCACTGTTGTTCTAAATTCTCCTAAAGTTATGAAGTTATAACAGCCGATCTGTGAGAAAAAAATGATCCAAGTTTATGCAAACTATGTTTTTATTTTGTACCTAAACAGAACATTTTGTGCTGAGGGTTGTGTTAATATTTGTGACAGTGTACATAAACATGTATGAATGGTTGACTTCTACAAGCGGTGGTGGGAATATTTTGTCACCCGATTCCATCACAAAAGGCATATTTGTCAGCCGGTTCTGTTACAAAAAGTCCATTGACAGTAACCAGTAATGATAACCGGTTCGCTGATCTCATAAAATTTCGTTAGACGGTTCTAAAGAACAGGTGCGAATCGGCTGAATCCCACCACTGTCTAGAAGAATCTATTAACATTACTCTGTACTTACAGGTTTATCGTTGGGTGATTTTGACAAACCACCTTCAATAGTTGCAACATCAGATGATGCTGTAACATTTTACTTGGAGTACAACACAACAAGACACTGCACAACTAATACAACAGAATATTCATATAGAAGCAGCATCACATTTGAGTGTGCAACTACTCTGGTAAGTTTAATCTTGCCAACTATGGAGTTATTATCAAAGATCTGCTGTGCACGAACTGGACAGAAGTTTGCGGTCATGTTATGTCAAATTTGTTTCTTTTCATTTCAACTTTGGGTGCATTGTTATAGTTACCAGAGATGCAGTATGAGGGAAAATACAAAAATCAAACATGATGTAAACGCTACTATTAGGTAAACTTAGATAAGTCATCCAAGGGTTTATGCCTAATATGTAAAATGTAAACCTCAGTTGAGACAGCTTGGATCTTTGTCTAATTCGGACAAACCTTGAGGTACAAGCGGGTCCAGATTAACCAAGGTTTACTCTATGTGTCTTTAAAAAACACTTTTAGATGTATCCAAGTTTACTGTCTTTTTTCACTTGTAAATATGTTTTGTTTTCACGCAGGGCTCACCAGAAGTTATTTCAGCTGACGGATGCAGCGTTGATTTCCTCTGGGAAACAAGTTTAGTCTGTCGACCATCCGAATATGATGCCACAAAGGAAGTGCGTTGCTATGGATATGATACCGATGATAAGAAACGGGATCTAAACAGTCTGATTAAAAAAGTAAGTTAATTTGGATTTTTTTCCAACTGAAGTATATGTTTGTGGAATCAATCTGTTACTTTGGGCCCCCTTGTACAAAGGTTTTCTACTAAAAGAATTTGAAACATGTATGAAATTTGAAGCATGCATATGAAAACAAGAAATCTAAAATTGTTATGCCAGATTCAAAAGGTTTCTGCTAAAACAAATCAGCAACATTTTTTGATGATCTTTTGTAGGTTGGAGGTTACTTTATCACTGACCCTTCCTCCAGTGGCCAAACAACTGATGGACTTTATATAAATGTTTGTCGTGACATTAAGACAGTACAAGGTGATGAAATGCATTCCATGCTTGGTGATTGTCCACAAGAAGCTGCTGGTTGTTTAGTGAAGGATGGACATTCATATGCAGTTGGGATTCCTGCTTCTGCTGTGAATATAACGAACGAAAACCGGTACACTTGTTACTCTGATTTGTGTCCAATGTTGTTTGATTGTGTAAAACAAGGCTTCTCAAACTTTCTTGCTCTGCGACCCCATTTTAGAAAAGACATATCTATGTGACCCCTTGATGGGTATAGCCTATACACATAAATGATGTTTAAACAATAAATTTACGCATGTATACCATTTATTGTGACAATGACATAATAACACATGTTGTTTTGTGACCCCAAAATCATTTTTGCGACCCCAATTTGGGTTGCGACCCACAGTTTGAGAAGCCCGTTAAAGACCCTTTTCATGCAGTTTTGCTGCAATGTCGCACAACTTTACTACAAGTGATTTTAACATCCTACTTGGCAAGAAATATTTATGGCATTTTGCACTGGCTTGTGATGTAGACAGCTATTCTCTGTAGGACACTTAAATACTTAAAAATACTTTTTGAAAATACTCACATGAATCAATGTTCTGTTTTACTTTTCAGACTTGTGTTAAAATACGAATCACAACCAGGGTCTGCAAAACCTTCAAGTTGTTCAAGTTTTTCTCCACAAGTCATCGTAACTTTTGTTTGTCCGGGAAATACTCGAGGGGGAAGCAAGTAAGAGACTTTGTACAACTAGAGTTAAAGATGTTTGTGATTAATCATACTAGGATTGTTGTACTAACTTACCAACCAATATGTGCTGCATGTTTTCAAAGCAGAAATTATTTTCAATTAAATCAAGTTTTTAATTCTGAAAGGTGACTTCAATAAAAACATTTTACCAAAACCTTGTTAAGTTTTATTAAAAACCCAATTGCCAGCGATGTAGAATAAAATGTATTTATTTTATTAAACAGTCATTTAGACAAAAACAAATTTTGTCATCATCAGTAAAAATATAATATAATATACAAGCGGAAACAAGCGCACCATTTTGGTTTTTATTAAAGTTAGATTTAAGTCAGTGTCTTACGTACCTAACTTGTTTTTTAATGCATTTTATTCTAAAGTTGGATTTTATTCTAAGAAAAACGTCAGTCTTCCTCGTTTGTCAAAACTTTGTTAGTTTGAGTCATGTGACTACCATCATGTGACGAGCAGTTTTGCAATAGACAAGCCAACTGTTTAGCTGTGTCTGGCCAAACCTTTCAGGAAATTGTTAGTAACCTATTTATTGTATTGTGTGGCATGAACAATCTAACATCCATACAACTCATGTTTGAAAACCAAACCATATGACTGTTTAAATACAATAGATATAATTTACATTACCAGCAAATTTGTGTTTTACAAAGTTATGCAAAAAAAATACTTTTTACAAAAGTAATTTCAACCCTAGTTGCGAAAGCCATATTGTCTTTTTGCATCATATTTTTTTAAACTAATCAACAAATAAATAAAAGATTAAGAACCCCTACTTTACATTCCTTATTTATGTATTTAGCAATATGTTTTATTAAATCCTTGCACTTTAGAGCTCCTATCCTTACCAGTTCATTAAACTGCCAATACACAGTGGAATGGTGGACAGAAGCAGCTTGTCCGGCTGATTTTGTTACAAGCAATAAATGTGGGTTGGATATACAACGGCATGGAATAGAGCTTGACCTTTCACCTTTAACCTCAACAACTAAGTGTAAGTTGTTACTATGGCAATAACCTCTTATTGTATTTTTAGCTCAGAATGGTGTTATTACTAAGCAGTGTGAATTTGTGGGATATGGCTTTTCAGCCTGTAGGTTGTAACATTGTGCACTGCCTGCAGCTTATCATTTATTGGCTTGATACTTTTGTATTATAATTGTTGTGTGAGGAATTTGAACATGTTTTGTATCCAACTAAATATTTTGCATCATTTAGTGTCCCAACAAAAACAAACAGTGTCTGCAACCTCATTGACATAGTGTAAAACTGTGTAAAATCATTAAACAGGAAAATAATACTGACGTTGGTTTTATTTTGCAGATACTGTTTCAATCAGTAACGGAGGCTCTGCTTCTCAAACATCCTATTTCCTGAATGTTTGTGACAGAATCCATGTTCCATGTTCAGCTGGTGACACGAGCGCAACAACTGAAATCGGGGTTTGCCAAGCTGGTATGTGAAGAAACAGTTTGGGGTTTCCAAATCATGCTGCAAAAACAATAAAATCTTACAAATAATTCTACTTGAAAAAGATGAAAACTGACTTAGGCCCTCAAAATTAATGTTTTTGTTTCACGAATACAAATAAAGATTTCACTAGCACTGATTGTCTGCTGCTGTTTAAGTAATTTGTGTATCTAACAAGTGATTTGTTTTGTGCTGTTGACATTTAGGGGTTACATAGGTTAATAATATTCTCAGACCATTATTTTTTCGTATCCATTTCGCTTGTGTGTTTGCAATATATCATTCATTGCTCTGAAGAAGCCCTACCGTTCTGGTGGGCAAACGTCAGCAAAAATACAAGTTCTTGAAACAACAACTAGTATTTTGTTTAGCATTACACCAGTTAAACGACAAATTTGTTGAAAAAACATATTTTGTTGTACAGTTGGTGAATCTGGTTACAACGCTGGTTCATCTGCTGATTATCAAGTTCAGTACATTGACGAGCAACTCTCGATCACATACAAAAATGGAGGACGATGTAACAGTAACGGACTTCGTAGAAGATCGATAATTGTGTTTCATTGCAACAAAACGGCAGGTTGGCACAATTACTATGGACAAATGTTCCCTTTAACAATACAAAGAATGTTTCCATTTTATTTTTCTCCATAGTTGAAAAGATTTACGTATAAATGGCTGTTTGTAAGTGCTGTATAAACTGGCCTAGCTTTTCTAGCAATTTGTGTATCAATTTTTCTAGTTTGAGTTGCCTGTTTTATGGTAAATCATACAAATAACATACTTTATCTGCATAATGTACATACAGATCAAGGCCAAAACACTGTGTACAGTCTGAAGCTGACTTAATTGTATCCGAATGTTGCTTTGCTTTTGTAACAAACATTATGTTTGAGCAAAGGGTCAAAAAGAGTGTGTTCTGTTGTTTATGTTGTCCACTGTGTATTTTATTTCTTGAAATTGATGCTTAACACAAACAATACCACAATAATTTGATGACAAAATGTGTTGCTGCATGAAAACTTCTTAAACATGTTAGGTACAATTTACTTCATGCCTAAGTTTAAGTATAAACGTGTCAATTTGTTTGTTTGTTCCACAGGAGTTGGTCAACCAACTTTTAACCATGAACTTCATTGTGTTTATTACTTCGACTGGCAAACTGAGTACGCCTGTGTTAGTCAACCTGTTTGTCATGTGACCGACAGTCAAGGTCAAACATTTGACCTTTCACCTTTGACCAAAATACAAGGCAAGTTTCAGAATATTTACATTGTGGTAAAAAGATTAGTTTTTCCTGATATTTAACCTCTTATTTTCAGGTGGAGGTGATGAGAATTGGGAAGCGTTAAGGAGCGATGTAAAAAGTGGCGTAACACAACCGAGATATTTTGTCAATGTTTGTGGGTGAGTTGAAATGAAAAAAAATTAAATCACACTGCTATATGTTTTCACGTGCATGTACGTGATTCTCTCCGTAGCAATGCACACAAAAGTTTTACATCAAAAATTTTTTTGAAATGTTGACATACTTGCTATGTACACATTTATGTAACAATCGAAAGTGTTGCTTAAATGTTGGCATATTTTCCCTTTTTTGTATACAGGCTGCTTTTCAAAGCTCTATTGATTGCTGTTCATAAACATGCTGTTATAGAGTTGCCTTGAACAAAATTATAGTTAACTTAAACTATGAGATTTGTGTAGTACTTATTTTCTGGTTCTTGGTGTCTTTATCAAACTGTTCCCTAATTTTCTTTGTAGTGAAATACTCCGGGATCAAGTGACAAATTCGTGCCTCGCTGGTTCCGCTGTTTGCCGAATCTCAGGAAGTAAACATGTTTCGTTTGGGTCGTTTGCTCATTATAACATCACAAGACAGGTATGGAATATATTTATTCTCCAGTGTAAATGGCAAAATTGCAATTACCCCTGAACATCGCATCAAGGCATAATAGTGTATTAAATAACCCTGGATTAAAATATGGCAGTTTAAGTAAATTGAACTTAATTGTTGCCAAGCAAGCAGTGTTTTTGTGAGATAAGATAAATAGATAAATTCACAATATTATCATGCTGAAAATTTGTGTTTGTTTTTAAAAGACCACTTGACAAGGTTAAAAGCTTTATTTTTATTTCAGAACAACAAACTTATTTTAATTTATTCGTCTGGTGAAAATTGCCCAGAAACTGGAGTTGGCCGAACAACAACAATCACATTGTATTGTAGAGCAGGTAAACACATAACATGGAAATTTCATTTTAAGAACAAGACTTTCTACTAATGATATGAGTAGTTATGTAACCTTAACTATGCTAGATGGATCCAGAACAACCTTGAATCCCATGCATTCGTGAACTTAAGGTGTTTTTTGTGTTCACTTAACCATGCTATACTGGCTGAATTAACAGCACTACGTCATGCCCTGGAAAGGCTAATGTTGCAAGCTTAAATTTAATCTCAAGCCACTTCCAGAGCTCTTTGCTGAATTACCTCTATGTCGTTATCACAGTCTTATTTTATGTTTGTTTAATGTTAATTTCACTCATTAACCTCATGCATTTATTTTTCACATGTGAAGGTGAATTAGAACATTTGCAGTTTTGGCCCATCCCTAGTAACCAGTAATGCTAACCGGTTCGCTCATCTCATAAAATTTCGTGAGACAGTTGTATAAAACCAGTGCTAACCGGCTGAATCCCAACACTGCTTACAAATACACTACATATATTTTCACATATAAAGGTGATTTGGAAGGCAGTCCAGTGGTGAAATACATGTCGAGTGACGGTTGTAATCTCCACTTAACTTGGTACACGGCAGCAGCTTGTCTGATGAAAGCCGTAACTGGTGACAACTGCATTGTGTCAGATGAAGAATCAGGACTGACCTTCGACCTCCGGCGTTTGACAAAATCTACCAAGGAGCCAATGTACAAGGTGCAGTTTGAAACCTTGCAACGTTTTAAACAGGGATTTTTTGTTTAAACCTTGCAACGTTTTAAACAGTTTTTGCTGAGCTTGCTTGGTATGTGGTAAAATGTTGTAACTTTATTAGTTGTTTATGGTAACACAAAGTCATGTAATCTTGTCTCAAATGTTTGATACTTTGTAATTTTATTCATTTTGCTTGCCATGTTACTTATGCTTTACCTTGCTTTGGTATGTCAGGTCCTTTAGCAACTTGTGTGTATGTTTTTGATACAACTAAACTAGTGGTGGGATTCAGCCGGTTCGCACCGCTTCTATAGAACCGTCTCACGAAATTTTATGAGATCAGCAAACCGGTTGGCATTACTGGTTACTGTCAATGGACTTTTTGTAACAGAACCGACTGCAAAATATGACTTTTGTGATAGAACAGGCTGAATTTGAATCCCACCACTGTATAGAAGTGACACACAAAAATAAATTGCAAACAAATTTTTCACATAATTCAGGTGTCAACTGCTCAATATGATTATTTCTTGAACGTGTGTGACAAGTTGTCGGGTACTCCATGCAATAACAACGACAAGACTGGTCGCCCTGCAACTTGCCAGGTGGAACAGAGAGGGGAAAAACATGCCTACACCACCGGACAAAGCTCACGTTAGTTGAAATTGTCATTTATTAAGATTGTTAAATTAAGTGCTTGAGACAGTTTATTAAACTGTTGTTGGTGTAAAAACTTCTGGAAGATTAGTGTGTTGTTCAAACCATGAGTATTTTATGTTTTGTTGATCGTTTAATTGAAGAAATTTTAAGTAGACCTGTTGCTGGCCTAAAATAGAAAAATTTGAGGTTTTGCTTTCATTGGTATTTACAAATGTTAGTAAAACACTTTGATACACTTTTAGGTTAATATCTCATGATAGCTTAAGTGGTATAATATATGAGATGATAGGTACGCCCTTTATATCAAACTCAGGAAAAAATACTGTTTATATTTTGTATGCAGAAGTTCTTACCTACTACAATGGATTTGTAAAACTGCTGTACAAAGACGGAGACTCTTATAGAAATCATCTTCACAACCGCTCCACCCAAATATCATTTCTATGTGACACAAAGGCTGGAGCCGGTCATCCACAGTTTGTCAGCGAAGGAAATTACACATATCTGTTTAACTGGTCAGAAAAATATGATTGTTGATTTAATTTGTACATATTCAAGTTTAACATTGATGAAACACTTTTCTATTGTTTTGGCCTAACCTCCTTTTTGTCAAATTTGTCCTAAAAGGAATCGAATTATTCTGCCAATTTAGAATCTTATATTTATTGTTTCCATATATCAGAGTTCTCCATGATTTGCCCAATATAGTGCTATGTTTTGTCGTCAAAGTATTGTCAGTGGTAACCAATATCGCTCTTCCAGCAGTTTTTATATACTACTGACGTTTCAACATCCCATATGAGACACCCTCGTCAGGACAATGGCATGTCTTAAAACAAGTCGACAAAAGCATAAAAACACAAAACATAACATGCTTGTGTGGCTACTAGCTTGTGTTATTAGTATATTAAAGCTATAAGTTGACATCTTAACAACACAGCCTTTCAACCGCACAACACAACACATTTGTAGGTACACATCATATGTTTGTCCTGCCGCATCAACACAATGCATGGCGACCGACCCATCGTCAGGTGATCAGTACGATCTATCGAGCCTCGCTAAATCAGAAGATGATGAGGATGAAAATTGGACGGTGATGGGAGACAGCCAGGATGGACAGGTTGGGAGTTTGGGATGTTTCGTAACTTGTTTCTTGTTTTTGGTGATTTCTGTGCAAGACCAATTGTTGAAAATATTCAATTTACAAAGGCTTGAGATCTAAAAATCAATATTTACATTGATAAATAGGAATCATTTTATTTGTGCAATCAATTATACAGTTTCTCAGAAACTTTATTTTTTAAATACTATTAAATATTTCAGGCAGATTTTGTTTACAAGTGCATTATAATATGTACTACTCTCTTCTCTATAGCAGTATACTGTGATCATAAAGCCAACCACAGTGTTTGTTTTTTTGCAGCCACGTAAAAAATATTACTTGAATGTTTGTCGACCTGTGAACGAGGTTCAGGGCAGCGGTGAAACTGGGTGCGATGCACTCGCTGGAGCATGTCAGACCACTATTGATGCACAAGGACAGGTGAATACTAAACAAGATTTAATGCACATTTTGTTTTCCTAGCATTTTTGGCAAATTATCTCGCAAAGTTAAACTTTAATTATGAGTTTTCTCACAGTTGATCATTGTTGAATTATGTGTTTTAGCACATTAAAACCTAAATTGTCAAAACATAACAAAAATGAGAAATATGAATTTGGTTTTAGTCAAGCTGGCAACCATTTTCACAATTGTTCTAGATGGTAATTTGATTCTTCGTTACAGGAGCGAATTGGGGTGTCGAGTCTCGGTCGTCCGACTTCGCCGCCTGTCATCGAGAGTCCAGGTCACTTGTTACTGAAGTATGCAAACGGAAGTTCGTGCGTTGACGGAGGAAAAGCCGGAAAGTTTGTCACCAACATTCATTTTGTCTGCCAGAAAGGTGCTCTCACCAGTTCACCAAGGTAAGATTTGTTTTCTCCCACAATCTGAATGCATCAATGATAATGAGGAGAATTTTTCAAACCAATAACATTGGCTCAGCTTTTATATCTGCTGTTTGTTTGACCATTTTTTTAGCACTGATATTTTTTGTTGCTTGGAAACTAATGTTGTTGATAGTGAAATTAAATGTGGATTCAATGATCAGAAAAGTCTCAAATGTTATGTTGAAAAATGTTTGGAAAAACTCGATAAACCATATTAACTAGTCATGTATTATGTATTCTTATGTGTAAAAAATATCTCTTTGTGCATTAAAGTGTATAAGACTGGTTGCTACTATTTTAGGAAAACTGCTAAGATGGTTGACATATTTGGTGGCAAATTAAGTTACTTGAAAATTTTCCCACAGATTTCTCTCGAGCACCGCATGTTCTGCCACATTCATGTGGGATACTGAGGCTGCTTGTATTATAACTTCTAACACTGGAAATAAAACAGAATGTGAAGTTTCCAGTAAAAACTCACAGCACATGTTCAATCTGCAACCACTCGTGCGTGACGCTGCCAACCCGTATGTTGTTACGGGGACGCAGGGAACATATGAGGTGGGTTGAGTATTTTGTGTAACATGTAATAAATGGATGCTTGGTTGATGTATTTTGGCTTTGCTTGTTTATCTTGTGTTAATATGCAATTAAATAGCCAAAATTTCACTGACTATACTAAACTGAAGCTATCAATACACTTAAACCAGTCTGAGTTATCTTTCATGCAATTTGATACATAAACTTCATCACAAAATACACAGACTGATGTAAGTGTTATGAAAGCTTTAGTTTATTATATAGTGCATATTATCCGCAACTAGCATCATCTGTAATGACACACGTTGGTTAGGATGATTCCTACATAAGCACAGTTGTTTAATTTCAGTGATGACGACAATAGTTTTGATGGACTTCAGAATTTTTAACTTGTGTGCTATTTTAATAGCAATTTTGTTTTTGGTTAACCAACTGTGAACATCAAAGACATTTGTTTTTGAAACTGCATCCAGCTAATGCTTGTTTGAAACCTTCTTATCTGCACTCCAGTTGTTTCTGATGTTTTATGTCCTAATGACTTTCTCTATTTCAGATCAACGTTTGTGGAAACGTCACCGATTGTAAGACTTCTGACTCGGCTAATTTTGCCGCTTGTAAAAAACTTGCTGCGGATAATTTCACACAAAATATGCTGAGTCATACCGCTCCTACATATTCCGACGACGGAAGTTTGTCAATCAAATACACAAGGAGGTAAAGCTGATGTAGCAGATATAAAACTTTCAAACGTTGTAGTACTTTTTTAACATTTCTGATTTGAACCTTTTTACTGGAAAGTTTTGTCCAAAACATTATGCTTGTTGCTTTAATTAACTTTGTTGCAAATATGTTAGTCATTTGCCATTGCTTTTTTATTTGACACACAAAAAAACAGCAAACTTGTAAGTGCAATATAGGCAAGAAAATTAAACGTAAAACTGAACCGTTGTAGAAAAAGGTTTGTATTAATTTTGGTTTGATAACTACTTGTTATTCATCCCTTGCATAACATGGCATTGTATTTGCAAATTTATTCATGCCCCAATTTATTTGTTGCAGAGCCGTAACAACTGGTTTTGAATTTTACAAAATCTCATTTATTTGTAACCCGGTGATTGCGAAAGGGAAACCTACGTTAAATACAGTTGGAAGCAATTATGTTTTATTTGACTTTCAAACATCGCTGGCTTGTCAACCCCACCCGGTGGATTGCCTTGTGACAGGTGAGTGGTGTTTGCCACTGAACTAAAAAATGAAAAAGAAAAGAAAAACATGAGCCAGTGTTCTTGACTTGTCTGTTTTGACAAATAATACTCACTTGATTTGTGGTTTTCACATGTTTTTACTGACGACCCACACAATTACTTTGAAAAAATACCAAGTATAAATTCCAGAGAGTTATAACTTGAAGTTTAATGAGGAAAATAACAGCCCAAATAATATGTCAGAAAAGTGATATCACTGATAATGGCAGTAACAGTTATTTTATCATTAAACTTACGAACGGATCCATGTATAGTGGTCCAAACTTGCAATTATTCAAGCAAAACTTATTGTCTACTGCATTGACTTTACTACCAACATGCCTCACTAACCATTGGGATTTCTTTTTTTATCTTTTCTGGCATGTTAAGCTACTGTGGAGTGATGGTCTAAGATTGAAATAATGTTTTGCAGATGATTTTGGAAACCAGTTTGATTTGACTCCGTTATCCGAATCCATCAAACCGTGGACATTTGTTGACGACCACCATCGAAGTTTTTATCTTAGTGTTTGTCGTCCACTGCCACCTGTTGATGGCTGCACAGGTGAAATACTGTGATCAGGAAAAGTTTAACAAGTCCAAAATAATTTGTGATAGTTGGCTGTGCAAGCTAAATCGAAACCTGAACTTATGCCAGTAAATTCAAACCACACCTCTGAGAACGAAAGTCTTGGGCTTTTTGAAAGACAAGTTTTATGCAAGATTAATATTAAATTGTTGTTAATTGTTTTGCTGCGTCCTAATTTTTATGATCTTTGTATGACAAACTGTGTGCTTGAAATTTGACTTCGTTATCAAAATTTGTCATAAAACTACTAGTTTAGTGGTTCTCAAACTTTAGGGTCAAATCCTTACCTTAACAATTCAAAACATTTTCATTCCTCCCTAATATACTACATAGTAGATGCTAAACCATACAAAGATCATTTAAAATTGGGTCTTTTGTCAAGCTTTACAGGTTATATTCCCAGAGCTAAAGTGTTTATTTACCAACCACATGCAAAAATTAAAGTAAATTCCAAGTCTTAAAATTCCTCGATTGGGAACACTGCACTACTATGCTCCTATTCCTGTTCCTAATTACTGTAAATTAAGATTTGTTTACTGTTTCAGGTTCTGGTTTTGGAGCCTGTTTTGTCGAGCAACTGGACAGTGGAAAGTTCAAAGGTCATAACCTCGGGCTTGTCCAATCAAACCCAGAGGCTGTTAGTAACCAAGGTCAAGGGTCGGCAGTCAGCATCACATACATGGGGGGCGATATTTGTAAGAGTGACACCAAGCGGCGATATTCAACACGGTAAAATGTTTGAGTTCGTTCTTAGCTTGCTGTGTATTAAACCAAGTTATAAAAAGTTTTTTGGTAGGTATTTACTGAATATATGTTTGATTTGTTAAAATTTTGCTTGGAAAAGAGAAATACAGTAAACTTCGGTTAATCCAGATCTGTTTGGAAAAAAAATACCCAGATTAACCGATGTCAATTAGTTAAAGACTTACCACATTGCAAATCATTTGTACCTTGAGTTTTGTAAGAGTTAGGCGAAGATCTGGATTAACCGAATCAGGTTTAACCGGGGTTTCATGTAGCTTTATATTGTTCACTTTTAAACTTTTACACAATGAACTATTAGTATAAAGTGTATTTGCAACAAAACTGTTTTTGTAGTAAACCATAGTGCTTTGATAGTTGCTCAAACTAAATGTTCCAACTCCACAGAATCATTTTTCAATGCTCCCAAGAAATAGGTGCTTCCCCTGTGTTGCAACCTAATGGTGACCCGTGTGAATTTCTCTTTACCTGGTTGACCCCTGCAGCTTGTCCTGTGAAAGAGGTCAAAGGTTACAACTGCACAGTGACCGACCCACTTTATCACATGACCTTCGACCTCTCGTCGTTGAACAAAGCCACTGATTATTTAGTGCCAGCTGGTAAGATAGAAATCTTATAAACAGAGATTTCAGCAAATTTTGCAATTATACGGAATTGTTTGAAAATTAAAGTCCTGATTAAATCTGAATTTCAAACACTGTTGTTTTATAATGGGCAAAGTTTTGTGCCAAGTTCTTAGCTAAACCTAGATCTTAGCTAGGTAAAAAACATCAGAGCCAATATTTGTGTATAAAGCATGACTATGTCTCGAGCATTTCATTTGTAATCATCAGGTCATCGGAATTCGTTTGGCTCTGATTTTAAAACCGTGCATAGTATACTTAGATCACAGCTCATTTTGCAATTCTATGAAACTGTTTGACAATTTAGATCCAGATCAAATATAAATTACAAACACTGTTTTTTATGATATGCAAACTTTTATGTCAAATTGCTTTTAATTTTCAGACATATTTATTTCAGTGGATATTCATAGGTCACTTTCCCTTAAAGTATATTTAGTAAATTGTTGAATAGGACATAGAATATAGACATTTGGTAATATGTAGGAAAGCCATCTTTCTAGTTATTTTTGACATTAAAGCTGAAAATCTTTTATTTTTTTCTGCAGGTGATGAATGGAATTTCAACGTTAACATTTGTTCTAAACTGAAACAAGCGACCGGGGAATGTGTTGGGTCGGGTTCGTGTCAGGTTAAAAAGGTCGGAGAGCAAATGCATCGAGCGGGAATTCCTAGCACTAATCTAACTTACCAAGATGGAGTTGTAACACTGAAATATTTGGGTGGTGAGTGCGTTTTAAGGTGCAAGTGTTATGCTTTATTTGGTAATATTTGGTGCAAATTTGATTCAGTACATTGTGATTTAAAGTGTGATGATTGATTGGTTGAAGCAGTGGCTCCCAAACTGTTTCGACGGTTTCCTTCCTTAACAATTCAAAATGTTTTTACCCCTTCCCAATATACTACATAGTAGATGCTAAACCATACAAAGATCATTTGAAACTGGGTCTTTTTTTTATCAACTTAACTGGTTATATTTCCAGAGCTAAAGTGACTACTTACAAAGCACATGTACAAATCAAAGTAAAATCCTCCCCTAAAGTTTTAAAATTCCTCCCCGGTGTGCACCACTGGGTTAATGTGCTTCTTATTTATTGTGTTTTAACACTACACAGGTGAACCGTGCCACAACAATCAGTTCAACCGATCATCGATCTTCCGATTCACCTGCAATCATGAAGACAACACAGCTTCATCAAATGGAATCCCAACATTCATCAACGAATCAGCTGACTGCACCTACCATTTTGATTGGCCAACTGCCAAAGTCTGTCCACCAATCAAAATCGTCCCCTGCACAGCAACGTAAGATTGTGTTGAATGTTGATAATTGTTGAGCCAAGTGTAAACCTCCATACTTGCAAAGTTGCCTTTTTATATTAACGGTGCTGAAACTTGAATTTAATTTGTTGAAGTTTTGATATTGTATTTGTCACACGAATTCCTTTTTAAAACAAAACGTTTGTAGATTTTTGATCAGCAAATCATGCTTAAATTTATCCAAAACTACTGTAACTTAACTGAGTTGAATAAAAGTTTATGCAAATGTTACCAAGGAGTTTGTAGCATAGCATGTTCTATCCATTTTTCTTCTGTATCATGAACTGTTAATAAGATTTGTTGTACCAAAACTGATTATTGAATGTTAGACCGTTTTCCTGCTGACAAACTGAATATTTTCTCGATTACTTTACTTGTTTATTTCCAGCCACAACTTTGGTGAAGAGTTTGACCTTTCAACTCTCTCCTCGGCAACTTCCAATTATCAAGCATCGACCAGAGGTGACACTGGAGGGCGCTCCTACTACATCAACGTATGCCGAACCTTGCTGCACCAACCAGGTGTTACTTGTCCGCCTTACGCTGCTGCTTGTGTGAAGAATGGAAACAAGTAAGTACAGAGAATGGCATTTTAAGTCATGTCGCTTTTTACGTCTATTTGGGCCGTTATTTTCACTACTAAGTTCAATTTTGTTTTTGATTAAGTAAGCTCTTAAAACTATGAAGTTTTTTACTACTGTCATTTCGTAGATATATGAGCCTTGGAAAAGTGACTGACGGTCCGGAGTTCAACGGCGACACCATGCGGTTGGTTTACAACGGTGGAGACAAGTGTGAAAGCGACCCTTCGAAAAACTACTCAACCGTGATCACGTTTCAATGCAAGGCCGATGCTGCCATGGAAACCACGCCGGTCGTCATAACAACTGACACATGCACTGTTCAAATGTTGTGGGCAACCAGAGCCGCTTGTTCTGTGGGAAGCCAAACTTCTTCTAAGGGAGATGAGCTTAAGCCTTGCACTGCTGTTAATCCTGCTACTGGTTAGTGTGTGTGTTTACATTCAATTCAATTTATTTTTGCTTCAGAGCACATGTATAACAATAAAGACCCCTATCTACTTGTATATGGTGAATTTATGTATGAATTGTGAATGAAAGAAGAAAAAAGTAAGCACTTTAAGTTTACATTCATGTTAAGTTTGATTTGTTTCACTGAACCTGTTTCAAGTTTGGGTTATTCTTGTCGTAACATTTGAAACACCCATCGTAATCTATTTATTTGTCAGAACACGTATGTTGAAAATTGCCTGATTATTTGTGCTTTAAGTGTATGATTGGTTTAAAAAGAATAAGATAATGGCCTAACTAAAACGCAAACGTGTTAAGTTTGTGCAATTTTTTTCAGCTAAAACACTGTTGGCGATGTTTAATTTGTTTCAACGATATTGTTTCTAGTTTTGGTTAATATATGTAATTATCTTAATACCCAGCATAGTACGAGTTTATTTAGAACACTTATTTTGACAATTCCATAAAACACATTTTTTAGTTATTTTTGCATGACATTTAAAGAATAAGTAATTGGCCAAACTAAATGCAAAACTGACATTTTTAGTGCGAAGTTTTTCAGCAAAAACACTGTTTATTGTTTAAAAAATGTTTTAATGTTTAATCTTTATTAAACAAACATAAAATTATTTTATGGACAACTTGTTTGCGTTTAGATCATTCTTTCAACTTATCAAGTCTTGGATCAACTTCTGATATCGAGGTCAACACTTATGATGGAAGATTCTTTCACATAAATGTTTGTCGCAAGTTGAACAAACATGATTGTCCTGATGGAACAGGTGACATACATGGATTATGTTGAAGTGCAAACTATCCAAAACTTAACCCCCTAAAGTTGTTCAAATTTCCCGTCAAATCTTCAATTTTTATGGGGACATGAAAATATTTTACTCTAAATTCCACACATCATAGCATGCCAGACTTATTAAAGGCCACATGACAAGGCACAGACTAGAAAAAAGTAGCCTGCCGTTGGATTCGAACCCTCGACAGGAGTCTTTCCGGGACTCGCGCTTTACCAACTAAGCAACGTTCTGAATTCCTGTTTATATGACAGTTTTTTGAAAAGATATCTAGTGAATTTCTAGTAAAAAAATTACATATTTGTGAACTTAATGTTTACACAAGTTTGCAACTTTTACTTTTAGGAAGTTGTTTGGCGAAACTTCGTCAAGGCCCTTACATCTCGGCTGGGCAAGCTTCAAGCCAGCTCCACTACAGCGAAGGATCTTTATCTCTGCATTATTCGGATGGTGCAGTGTGTGAAGCAGATAATAAATACAAGTAAGTGGAAATGCTGGGGATGAAACCAAGTTTGATTAATCTCATGGCAGCATAGTTCAAAGTTTAACTGTCAAATTTCCAGTTTTTCCAGTATTATAAGTAATTGTCGGTTTTGCCAGTGGAAAAAAAACTTGTTTTTCCTTTAAAGTCATGCGTTCTTGTCAGCTTTTCAAAAATATATTCTCTTATTTGTAATTTTTACTTTTTATATTATTGTTACTTAAAATTTTATTTTGGGTAAAATTTTCACCAACAAGATGGTTGCGGATTAAATTTAATAGCTTTGGGTTTTCAAGAAGCCAAGTAACTCCTACATATATTGTTGTAAAGTAAACAATTAACTACTTTGTATGAGACAATCATAGGATTCTTTTTTGTTTGTTGAAGACAATCGTAGGATTCTTTTTTGTTTGTTGCAGACAATCGACAACAATCAGTTTTGTGTGTCACCGATCTACTGCTCCACACCTCCAGCAACCAACAACTCCTGCTACTTCTCCTGTGTATGTTGGTGAAGATAAGGAGACGTGCAGTTATTACTTCTCATGGCACACACATCTGGCTTGTGAACTGCAATATCCATGTGCTGTTGTCAGTATGGAAGGACTGGGTAAGCTTGGCACTCATGTTGTTATATATAATGAGAATATGTCAATACCTTGGTGCCGACATTCAGTGTTTGTAATAGTAGCCATCACATGTCGATGATCACTGATTAAATGTGTTACTTCTCTCAACTTAGATTCAACATTCAACTGTCCCATATATTTTTCAGTGCCTCGAGTATTCGACTTGTCGAGTCTAATATCGGAATCTGGCCACTACCTGGCAGTATCGGGCGATGAAGGAGATAGGACGGTTTACTTCATTAATGTCTGCCGACCATTGGAACCGATCCATGGCATTAATTGTCCAGCTGGGGCTTCAGTGTGCGCTGCAAAGAATGGAACTAAACCACAGGTAGGTCTTGTAACATTTACAACTGCTTACGCTGGTCAGGGGTCTTTTAATGGGCCACCTTGCTGAAATGTTTACATCATCAGAATTTTTTTAACATGTGAATTTTGTTGTTGATGGAAACACACTAATGCTTCTGGCTTGATGTGCTAAGGATTGGATCAGGGTTTTTTAAATATATGTTTATGAAATACATTTGTTTTGTATATTTATTACAAAGCTTGTTTTTCAATAAACTTTCTTATTTCTTAATGTTTGTTTAATAATTTAATGTCCTGAATTAAGACATTTAAGGGCCACAGCTGTTCAGCGAGATATGGTAGAGACTCCTGCTATTGTTCAATGAATTTGAAAAAATGTTTTCTGCATACTCGTTTTCAATTGATCTATTTAAACATGTAAATGTTTTAACAGTCACTCGGCTACATCGATCCAACCAAGCGACATGTTTTCTACACAAATGGATCGGTCGGGTTGGAATATTTAACTGGAAGAGTTTGTGAATCTCATCCAACTTCGAATATTTCAACAAGAATCATCTTCACATGTTTGTCCACAGCAGGAAAGGTGAGAAATAAATTATGCATGTTAAAAATCAAAGTTTCAGAATCACTGCAATAAGAAGTGCAAATTTCGAATTTTAAATCTCATTTGGTTAATGCTAACTAGAAACAAACAAGCCAAAAACTTTCACAGATAGCACTGATATAAGATTAAATAGTCACATGTTATCACGTTTTTACCTCCTATTCTTGCACGTACTAGCCCTTCTTACTTGCTTTTTGGTTTTACATTCATTCATTTCAGAATGACACAAGTTGCTGTTAAAACGTCATGTTTTACACGAATATATTGGCTTGTTTGTTTCTGGTTAGGATTTTACAACCGTGGGTCGTGTACTTAAGTTGTTAAAGTTCTGTTCCACTAGTTATTGCTAATCTTACCAGTAGGGATGTGCCAAAGCAGTAAATGTTCTGTTTGGCCGAGCACGCTCGATGCATTATGACGTCACAAAAAATCCCTCTTTCTACGTTTTAGCTCTACAAGGTCTCTTACGTCACGGGCGGTGTTTTTTTAAGCTGTACATGCCCATAAAGTACGCGTTTTTCCACCATCTAGTGCATTTGAATAACCATTCGTTTTTGTTTATAAACACCCTTTAGAACACTAGTTACGTATGTTAGCAGGGCATGAATATGCAAATTTAATGCTCGGGTCAGTTTGTGCAACTGCTCGGCCGAGCATTGAGCATGAAAAACAGTGATGCTCGGTACCGAATACTCGTGTTCTGGCTCGGCTCGGCGCATCCCTAGTTACCAGTGTTGTGCTCATATTATTCCCTTAGTTCTCTCTTGTTGCATTGACAGTAATTTGTTGAAGTGCAACGAATTGTTGATAACCACATTTTTGCCTAAAGCCACTGATTCTTTGTTTAGGGTTATCCCCGCTTGACGACGGTCACGGATGACTGCGTTTACCTCTTCGAGTGGCCGACTGACGTAGTTTGTCTGGACAAGAAACCCGAAGTTCCGGATAAAAGTTGCTCATTCACTGATCAGCAGCACAATGTGTTTGACCTGTCCAGGATCAAACCTATCAATGTGAGTATTTGCTGTGAGTTTCTAGAGCGACTCTTATGGTTCATTTTTTGTTCTAACTTTACGGAAATTAACGTACTGACGGAATAGTTTCACTGGTGAGGCACCTTGATATGGTTAACTCTGGATTTTTCTCCTGTGGAATTAACGACGAAAGGTTTGATGCAGGGGTCGGCAACCTTTTAGGCGACGCGTGCCAATTTACTTGTTATTTCCATGTGTTAATGACCTCGCGTGCCAACGATTGTCAAAATAATGGTGGTTCGTGCCAGCAGATATCAATAATAACGAGAAAGCAGAGTGTTTTGTGCATGTAAGGCTGAATTTTAAGACAATGACATGATAAAAACTATAAACAAGCAGTGTAACAGGTAATTGTTACTTCAATATAAACACGCAAATCAGTGGCGTGACATTAAAAACCACCTTGCGTGCCAGGGGTTGTCGACTCCTGGTTTAATGTATTTGAATAATACTTTCACAGATGGTAGATATAGTTATGAACATTTGCTATCTGTTTTGTTCGACTCCATAGCCCCACTGGTTAACCCTTTAGTCCCTAAACCACCTCATCTTCAACCTCCATCTTCACAGGTGACCACTACATCCGGGACATACCAAATATCGCTGTGTCATTCCCTTCCCACTTCAAATTGTGCTGACTCATCAGTGTGTCGTATTTCTGCTGACGGTGCAAGTTCTTCACTGGGCAAAACTTCTACTCAAGAAATATCTGCAAGTGGATCTGATCAAATTCCTGTACAAGTGAAATACACAAATGGTGAAAAATGCCAAATAGGTTAGTAATAAATAATATATGTTATATTATTGGCTTATTTAAGTGTAATACAATCATATCACTGATGATGGCATGAACATTTTGCCGAAACGTTTGGAATATAAAGCATGTCGCTTTTTGCGTCTATTTGGGCCGTTATTTTCACCATTAAACTTATGAACAGATCCGTGTATAGCGTTTCATAACACAAACAGTTCATCAAAAATGTAGCAGAAAAACCTTACAAGCGTTCAATTGTCAGGATAAAAACGAAATAAACTAATCCTATTCGGGCTAAAAAATTCTACAACAAGAAACCATCAAAAATTTATAAATAAAAAATAAAAAAATATTTTGACCTTTTGACTTTTAGGTTCAGGCAACAGTGAGACTTGGATAATGCTTCGCTGCGATCGGAACCCAGAATCGAATCCTCCAACTGTTATTGCAAAGGGAAATATTTGTCGGTATTTGATTTATTGGCCGACACCACATGTGTGTCTCCCACCCACCAAAAGGTAATTGACAACTTAAACTTGATTTGAAAATGTTGCACAGATAAAACTGCTGGAACTGGGGACAAGCAAAATAGCTTGAAAATAAGTCGTAAAAATAAGCTTGTCATGCAGTCATTTCAAGTGGAAAACTACTTTAAATGTGTTTTCAAGATGCGTTTGTTTACTGTAATGTGTTGCAAAACATTAAAACCATAACTGCTTCACGCACAAAAATAAACTAAATTTGCAGAGCCTACTTTAATTTGTAACAAAAAAGTAAAGCCGTTTCAGTCGGCCTTGAAAGAACACGGGTGCTTTACACACGTTACAAGGTAATTTAGTAGGAAAGGGCCGAATCGAGCCATACTAGAGTACTCGGTACCGAGCATCGCTGTTTTTGATGCTCAGTGCTCGGCCGAGCCCTTGCACAAACTGACCCGAGCATTAAACCATATTTCTGCCCTGATAACATACGTAACTAGTGTTCGAAAGGGTATCCAAGAACAAAAATGCTTACTTCTGGGGCCTGTACAGCTTAAACACCGCTGGTGACGTAAGAAACCTTGTGTAGCTACAAAACTAGCATGGATCGATTGGGAATGTTTGTGACGTCACAATGCACCGAGAGTGCTCAGCCGAGAACCAATATTAAGTGAGATGCTCGGTGCTCGACCAAACAGAACATTTTCAGTTTTGGTCCATCCCCATATTATATATAACTCATATACATTTTTCTATCTTTCATCACAGTTGCTTTGTGACGGATTCTGGGAGTGGAGCAACTTACGATCTTTCCCTTCTCTCATCTCTCACTCACGCGTGGACCTTCCCTGATAACGACGGGAACAGGTGAGTTGAAGTCCCGCAGATGAACTTGGACAACTAGATAAGTCTAATTGTCTAATTGGACAGATTAGAGCAAAATGGCGCTTTTTCTAGTTCTAGTCTAATTTGTAAAAAGTGAGATACTCTAATTTTATTCTAATCTAATTTGAAATCTAGTTGTCAAAGTCTGCCTATGGATGGCGATATACTGCTCCACAGTAAATAACCTCCTGACAATTATACAACACGTGTAAAATATATTTGCAGATATTACTTGAATCTGTGTCGGAATATGGCAGAGAGCAAATGTGCTGAAAACGCTACACTTTGTAGAAAGCTGCAATCTTCACAAAAGGTGATTACTTTTCTGTTGATAAATTTGGTTGAAACTTTTGTTAAAACCTTCCGTATTTTTAAGATTCAAAACATTGGCGTCCTTTCAACTCAATCCATCACGGTAGAGTCAAAGAACAAGTTAATGGTTCGTTATTCGAAAGGAGAGAAGGGAATCTGCACAGACCCGGATAAATTGGCGTCAGTTGAAATTTCTCTCACTTGCAATCCTTCCATCAGCGCAAAACCGACTTTCAAAAGGTTAACTTTTAAACCTTTAATATTTTACTCGTTAATGTAGCCTTGGTCTAATTTTAATCCACCATAGTCTTCTATGTCAGTGGTTCCCAACCTTTAACGACGAATTCCTCCCTTTACAAAAACATTTTTACTCTTCCCCAAAAGGCTGTTTAGTAAATGCTAAACAATAGAAATTACATTACAAATTTGGCTCTTTTATCAGCTTGACAGGTTATATTCCCAGAGCTAAAGTGTCTATTTACAAACCACATGTAAAAATTAAAGTAAATTCCTCCCCGGAATTTTTAAATTTCTTCCCGGTTGGGAACCACTGGTCTATGTCTTAATGAGGTCTATTCTAAAGTACTACGTCGAATTATTTCATCAACTTGTACCGAAGCTAGTACTAATTGGGTGTTGTACCTTATTTTTGTGGTAGACTTTCTCAGGATAGTTGCACTTTTCACATCGACTGGCAAACCCGCATCGCTTGTGAAAACGAACCAGTGAAAGTTGCAGTAAGTGAGGGAAAATTTGTGGACCCGAAATCCAGTGCCAACATTGATATTTCCCCTCTGCTGAGAAGGTACGAGATTGACTTGTTACACGAATTTTATTAGAAATGTTTTGAAATAATATTTAAACCAACTATGGCTAAACTGATCAAAATGTCGAAAATTATCAAATCGACGGGTTTAATTGAAAAATACAAATTTGCAAAGGAAAGTTGACTCTAAATATACAGAGACATTAAAAGGTGCTTTGTGTTTCTATGTAAGATACAAACAATTTAAAAAGACGTTTGAGTTCCTCTTATAGCTCTATGCTGATGACTGAGGGTCGATAGTTTATTGGCTGCTTCTAAACATCACCATTGTTTTCACTCGCACAAGCCACCAGCTCTATAAACGTAACATAATAATTAACTTTTTCCACAGAAGTTGGATTGCGAGTGGCGACATGCGACAGGAGGGGAACCACCCGACCCGATACGAGTATATCGTCGACTTCAAGGGGCGCGCGGGGGGCAAATGTGGCAAGGGCGTCACCGTGTGTCAGTACAACCCGGACGGCGACTTTACTAGACCACTAGGGGCTCTAAATCCACCTCCTACATACGTTATGTCGGGTAAGAACTGACAGATAATATTGTACCGAATATGTTTCGTTTATCTTTTAACAATACTTGGTACACGACAGCCTCGGATAAGCTACTGTCGTGGGTTCGAATCCCACCGCAGTATAGACTTTTACTAGCCCACCCTTTCTCGCATTGCAAGTGATGGATGACCCGGCTTGATTTAGCTCAGTGCTTTATATCTGGCACACCGTAGTTTGTTTTTACACCGTAATTCTTGTACGCACAACTCGGCAACAATCGATGCCAGCCGATTCTCATTTGTAATACTCCACCAGCTAACAGGTGACTAGACGCTGCAATGGATAACTACACGAATGTTAATAACAATCGACAAAAAGTTGTTGGTTTACGCGAGAATCAACCTTATTTAAAAGCGTTGGGATTTGAACTTGCGTCCACTGCCAGTTTAAATTATAAAATACACTGAAACTTATTTGTCCTTCAGCTAAATTGATCACGTGTTTTGCAGACGAAACTTTGGAGGTAACATTTAAATCAAATAACAGCTGCGGTAAAGATCCGGCCAAGAAAAGTCACTCTCTCTTATCTCTACGATGTTCTCCATACGGGTTCGTTTGCTACAAAAAAAGTTGTTTAATAAAGTAAACTTGTATCTAAAACTCAAGTAACGTTTTGATCGTGTCCATACGGAAGACTCCGGTTAATCGCAATCCGGTTTATTGCATGGTGAATACAAATCTAGTCTTAACGTTAGTTAATATATATAAGCTCGTTTATAAAGCTCTTCTGGCAAATTTATTTTTATTCCGACGTTTCGACCCAATTTTGTCGTTATCGCGCAGTGTTTTCGTTGCTTTGTGACGTGATTTTGTTTAATTATTTCCCCTTCGTTTATGGTGCACTGTACTAGTCGCATTCAGTGTTATTTAACCTGATGAAGGCAATTTGTATAGGACGTCGAAACGTCGGTATAAAAAACAATAGCCAGAAGAGCTCTATAAACTTAATTAATATATGTTCCGGTTAATTGCAAGAGTTATGAAGATGCTATTAACCGGATCTATCTGATTTAAATTCGCATATTTGTTTCCAGTGGCTTGGGCAGTCCTGTGTTTGTTTACGAATCGATGGAATGCGGATATTTCTTCGAGTGGTATACGAGCGTCATGTGCGTTGACGTCATGGAGTAAGTTAAAATTTGTTGTAAAACCTCTACTTCGTAAAGTTTGTAGATTTTGTAAGATACCAGTGCAGTGCTTTTCGGTGAACCTCGGTTAATCCGGATCTTTGACTAATTCGGACAAAACTTACAAATGATTTGTAATGTGGTAAGGCTTTAGTTAATTGACATCGGTTATTTTAGACAAATGTTTAACCGAGAGGTTTACTGTACTTGTAAACAGCCGAACCCCCCCACAAAACGATCTCACTTCGACTTAAAAACTCAATTAGTTTTTCTGGCCCTTCTCAAATTGCACACCAAAATAATTTGCTTTTAATTTTGCAAATTATTCAGATCTTTTTGCACAATCTTATTCCAACACAACTTTGTAAC
The DNA here is from genome assembly GCF_965637545.1 of Phallusia mammillata. Taxonomy (NCBI): domain Eukaryota; kingdom Metazoa; phylum Chordata; class Ascidiacea; order Phlebobranchia; family Ascidiidae; genus Phallusia; species Phallusia mammillata. Next base: position 614,961 of record NC_137257.1, on the reverse strand, counting down.
ACATCTTTCTCTTATATTTCAGAACAGACACAGCAGTCTCCCCATCATCTTCTGCTTCCCCGACAAAGACGCAAACCGATGTCCACGAGGTGGCGGACAAGCACAGCGACTCTGTTGTCATAGTAACGGCGGTGTTCGGCTCCCTCGCTCTCATCTGTCTCCTCATCCTGATCTTCCACAACGCCGGGAGGAGGAGATCGTTCCGGATGTCGGTGAAGAGGATCCTCGGTTTTGGGGGAAGCGATCCCAGTTATCGATATATCAGGGTGGGTGTTGGGATGGGGGGTTTACCTAAAGGGGATTTTAAATGGATAATGTTGACAAATATGTGCTGCGGTATTCCTTTTATGCACAATCAATCCAAGTTTGAAACATTTCAAGGAGACAAAATAACTCACAATACCGCTGACTAGCTCATTGCCATGATTCCTATCAGATGCAGAAGTGTTCATGCCTACACCATTTGCTTTTATGTTGTCCACAGACCAAAAACTAAATACCGTGTAAAAGCAGTTGTCCAGTCACAAATAAAAGAATCTGTCACCAATGCTAAGCTTTTGTTCACATGTCCGTACATATGTTTGTTTTGCAAAACAAATTAATGCCACTGACTTCATTGTCATGATGGCTGTTAAATAAATTCCATGCCCCAAACAAATGTTTTTATCGACTGTGGACCACAAAACAATCAACCAAAATTTTTATTTTGTTTACACACGCAGACTGTAACTTTGAGATTTTTCATATATTTGTGTGACAGAGTGGTGATGACGATTACGATGAAGGTACGTCATTGTTTGATGACGTAGGCGACTTGCAGATGCAGCAGGAGACAAGTTTGTTGGGAGGAGGACAGAGAATGCATGGATCTACTGATACTGCAGGTGAGATGAGCTTTATTGTTTCAACCCACGTGTATAGTGTTACTAAGGGAAGTTTTAACTTTTAAATGAAAGTAAATCATAGCACGCCAGGCCCATTAAGGCGTTACGCAGAATCAGCCGGGCTCTCAAGCATTAACATATGGCCTAGGTACAGCATTTTTAATTTACGTCGCACTAACTACGAGTTTTCTCGCATCAAAAAGGTTACCTGCGCTATTTGCGACCTTTGTCGCTTTGAAATGAGTTACCAGCAATATATAATTTCCTATGCAAGTACCAAGCGCACTAGTGATTTGCGTTGAATAGCGTTGTCAAAGTAGTCAAGCTTCTTAGTATCAAGTACAACTTTTAATTTCGTGTTTTAACCTTCAGCCTCCGCGGTCCCTCTCTCGTCCATAGGTGGCGCTGCGGAGACAGACGAGCCCAACGATTTGTTCGCAGTCCCGGATGTTGACGTAAAGACCTCGAAACGCGGGAAAGCCCCCAAACCGCATCGGAACAAATCGAAACGTCGAAGCCCAAATCCGTTCGAGGAAAGCGACAGTGATGACCTTCTGCCGTTTCTCAAGGACAAACCGGCTTCGGGTAAATCCCGGGCACCAGGGGTTGGGGGAGAGAAGCAAGTTTCTTCGTATCATGACGACGACGATGAGGACTTATTGGAAGGTTGAATTATTTTATGATTTTTGTGTGCCATAGTTATTTTCACAGGGGTACAAGTTTCAACACTCGAAAGCGGGTTTGACGAACGAACTTTGTGCAGTCAGTTGTGCAGTCAAAATCACTAAAAACCAGACCAATGTAAAATCACTATAACTTTGGAGACATGATCCCTTGGGTTACCATGGCAACCACGGCGCTCCCTTCCAATGTGCAAGGTTGTTAAGTTGTGTTGTGTTGTAATTCACCAATTCCTTCACGCGATGCAGTTCTACTAAAATATTCGCATCGTCTACTTGTGTTGGTGTATTATTGAGGTTAAAGTTTGGACCGTTCGTAAAAAAACGTGCAGTGAAAAATGTCAACGATAAAGAACAGAATGTTCTTTTTTCAGTTGTCTCCGATTTGGTTTGCTTGATTGCGACGCTTTTTTGCCTAAAAGTCGATTAAACGCTTAATTGCTTTAAATCCTTTGAAATATAAATCTGCAAACGTAGCTGATTGGGGGTAGTACCCATTTAAACATTGGGTTTTGTGAATGAGTTTCCAGTTTTGACAAATTAGTTATTTTGCCAAATCTCATTGATTGTGTAATTTTCTTTGTCATTTTTTTCTGCCTTTCTATTTCGTTACGTTACAAGTATGCAAGCGTATTTATGTAGTGGGTGGGATTTAGAACATCCGCATTGTTATGAACAATCGGAGTGTTCTGTTTACGTCATCATAAAACATTGAAATACAAGTCGATCCTTTCATTAATATCACCAGCAGATTAATATAAATGCATGTTTCGCTGAAATTGTTACTTTGTGCCCCGAATATTTCACATTATTTGATATACTGTGACGCAAATATTATGTTGTGCAATTTTCCGTATTACAACCGGATTTCTGATGGTATAGCGGGTTCGGCAACCAGCTTCGTGCAGTCAACTGTTAACTAGGGATGGGCCGAACCGAACCAAAACCCGACTACTCGGTACCGAGCATCGCTGTTTTTAATGCTCGGTGCTCGGCCGAGCAGTTGCACAAACTGACCCGGGTATTAAATTTGCATATTTGTGCCCTGCTATCATACGATAGTGTTCTAAAGGGTATCCCAGAACAAAAATGGCCTTTTTATATGCGTTAGAATGTTAGTTTGTGACAAACGCGTACTTCTGGGGCCTGTACAGCTTAATACACCGCTGGTGACGTAAGGGACCTTGAAAAGCTGCAAAACTGGCGTGAAATCGGGAATGTTTGTGGCGTCATAATGCACCGAGCATTATCGTGAGACGCTCGGTGCTCGACCAAACAGAACATTTGCAGTTTTGACCCGTCCCTACTGTTACCATCCACCGGGTCTACCAAAGAACTATGTTGCAGTAAAGATTGGACACGTGCTGCACTTCTCTTGCAATCCTGCAGCCAGTATAAGCAATTTATGTGCATGATAAAATTTATAAACGAAACTATCAGTTCTTCGCACTTGTTAGTAACAAAACAGTCAACCATAGAAACAATATAACACACACAGAAATCATATCTCGATGGGTCGTAGAACCGGTTTCCGTATGTGACGCATTGATGAGCCGGGTTCTGTGGGTTTGAATGGGGCAAGTGAGCCATAAGGACGCGGAATGGGTAATTCGGATTCATCGTCGGGAATATAAGCGTTGGGTCGCGGTTCGGCGGTGGTTGTCGATCCGCCTGCGATCTGATACTGCTGCTCTTCTTGCTCCACCTGGTGTTAGAAAAACGTGTAAATGAGTCGAACTGGCGATCCCCTACTACGAAGCTGACATGTGCAGCATTCAATTGTATGCGTTTTGTCAGAGTAGCATGAAAACACACTAAGGCAGGCAACGGTGATTGTGATACAAATTTCGGCAGGTTCACCACTGAGTCTGCGTAGCTCAGTTGGTAAACCGTAAGTCCCAGGAAGGACTCCCGTCGTGGGTTCGAATCCCACCGCAGGTGAGATTTTTCTAACCTACGCCTTGCCACATGGTGGTGAAAAGAGACCGACTTGATTCTATACCACGCCTTGAATGGGTGTGGAGTACTATAATTATGTACATGGGGGAATTTGAGAAAACACACTAAATAGTTTTTCGCTTTACAGTTTGCGGGTTAAAACGCTTTAATTAACAGCTATTGTGTTTTTGCACATCAGCAATAAGTGATGGCTCCACAACAACTATTTCTCGGTGCTGTTCTATCAGAAGCAAAACTATTCCTAGTCACAGTAATGTTGGATAAACCGCACATGTCTACTTACCATCGCTTTCTCAGCTGCTTGGACGCGCTGCTGATCGTCGGAACGAAGCGATTTTTCCCATTCCAGCGCGATTTCCTCGTTCGGTGCTTCGCCCTAAAACAAAACGAACAAACGTAAGTTGGCGGCAGAGAGCATAGACGCCAGCAGGGAAGAGTAAGATTTTGAGTTTAAATATTTTGTCGAATGAGTTGATTAACAAAAAGTACCAAGTTAGTTGCAGCAGAGAGCGTTGGCGCCGGCACGCAAGGACAAGATTTGGAATTTAACCGTTTTGTCGAATAAACAAGTAGGCTACATGTCCGAATAAAAGTAGAGAAATTCAGTGCATGTTGAAACAAGCGAGTTTACCAATGTCTGTTCACCATTCAACAGCTGTTGTTATAGCAACGTGTACCTGTTCCATTCTGACGTAACACTGCTCCAGGTCGTTGTACATTTGTTTCGATTGTTGTTGAAGTTTCATCGCGTCAGCCTGTTTCATCGCCAACTCCGAAACAAGGCTCATCATTTTCCTTGTCACGTCTTTAATGCGGGATTGATAGTTGTTTACCTGTTAAGCAACGTGAAATTATCTCTTACTTTCATCTCTATAGGATGAAATTGACGCCATTACTTTTAGAATTCGCTCGAAATTGGCTTAGTTTGAAGCAGGACCCACGACAAAAACATGTACCGAATTGTCGGTTTAAATTTTGGTGATCAGACTTTTATATGCCATGTGCCCGATCCATTATAATGTTTTATTGTTGCTTTGAAGCTAAAACATTTAAGCTTACTGCCGGGTAAAGCATTTTAATTCCCTATTTTTATCACTAACAAGTTCCTAATTTTTTAACACTAACTGGTCTAGATATAACTAGTGCTCGAAAGTACCAAGAACATGTCTTTTATATCATTTTCCTCTCTAGGGTTCTGGTTCAAGCAGGTTCGCAAATTTACAACACAACTAGCTTTGTATCTTGCGTGACCGTAAATGAAAACCAACCCACTTTTTTTGCGAGGACAAGTGAGTCGTCTTTTCCAACGTTGACCTTGTTGTTGACGCGATCAGTCAACCGTGACGACTGCTCGAACACCAGGTCACGCTCCAGTAGTTGTTCTTCCTTTTCGGCCAATCGGATTTCAAGCTGAAAGAGTAATTTTCAGTTTGTTAAGTTTATCCCCAGCAACAATATTTCATCGTTGAATAAGATTTTGCGCTCGGCGTGTGTTTTTACGAACTTCTGACAGCTGCCCCCTGTCATTCAAAGTCAAATCTTGTCACATAGAATTTGTATGTGTTAATTTAAAATGAGGTAAGGCCTTCGTCACTTCGTGTAAAATGTTGTCAAAGTCATTGGTGAAGAAATTTCACGAAAGTTACATTTGTTTCATTTTTTCGATTTATGTCTTTTTTAAGCAGGACTGGTTGGTGTTTGAACCAAAAAACCTTATGGACATTGCGTGCGTGCTGCTCTGTCATATCTATACATATATATAAATAAATATAAGCTGTTTTCATGTTCACCTTTTCAATCATCGTCCGTAGTTCGGTTGGATTTGGATCCTTTCCCTGTAGTAGTCTCACTCTACCCGGTTTATCCGGATCCTCCAGTTGTTTCTCGAGTTCTCTCATCCGGTCCTGGCACTGGGAGAGCTGAAAGATGAAGAAGTGATTGAAACCCTGGAGTGCGGTGTTCTATGAAGGTTTGATGACTTGTTCCAAAATATATTGTTAACGAAAGCAGAAAAAGTTTGCAAATTTTGTTGCTTAGTACAATGTTTATCGTCGATCCAATGTCCTCAGTACAATTATGGGGATTACTGCTTAGATTATATTTCTCACTTGAATTTGCAGAGTCGCCATTTCATTGTGGAGATTTCTGATGTTCGGTTTATTTTTCCTGCCAAGGTTGATTTGCCGCTGCTCTTCCGACGACTGCATTTTGAGAAAACTGCAAAGAAACAAAGTAACATTGATGCAAAGTAATATAGATTCGTAGGAGAATATTATAAGCAAAACCCTGTTCAGCCGACAAAAAAATACCATTGCCTTGTAGAAATGCGATTCCTGGATAAATGTATGACGAAAATTCAGAAAATGTAGTTTATCCTGCTTTTAATCGCGGATTTAATTTAACTGGAGTCAAAAAAATAATTTCAAGATTTATTAAATTTTAAAGTAATATCTTCCAGGATTTAGGAAAATGTAAACGCTACTCTTTCTTGACTTAATCACGGATGACAACAGCAACAAAAACGAACAAACATTTTGACCGGAAACGCTTTTTCCTACCGGATTTCCTCTTCCATAGCTTGAACCGAAACATTTCCGTTCCTGATCATCGTCTCCTGGATGTTGAACTTCTCGTAGAAAATACAAACTTCCTCTTCGCGCTCCACAAGCTGAACTCCTCTGTAAAATAAGTTGGGCAGGTTTCGTAACATTTTACTGCGTTGAAATGTGGCTGTCCATTAATGGGCAACACAATATGTTCAGGTTGGACGCAATTGGCTCGTTAATGAGACTTTTTTGTGGAGCGTAAACGAGTTCCAGTAAACCACGGGTAAACCGGATTCGGTTAATCCGGATCTTCACCTAATTTGGACGAAACTTGAGGTAAAAATGATTTGTTATGTGGTAAGGCTTTAACTAATCGACATCGGGGATTCCATTTTCCCCCTAATATGGCCAAATTTTTCGGGTCCGGATTAACCGAGGTTTACTGCGTTTGCAACAAAAACACCAAACAGCCGGTGGTTTAATGAAAACGAAAGGTTGAGGGTTTAATTCCCACCTCGGTCTTGGGCGTTTTATTAAAAACAATAAACATCATCACCCAACCCAGTTAAGGTCAGAGGACCACATTAGTTCAACCACATTTAAATGTTAACAATTTATTCCAACCGAGTAACAATGGAATAATCAGCCCAACAATGGATATGTTGTATGCAAAACCCATACAGCCCAGCAATCGTAATTACCAATCAACCTGATCGCAACTAACCTGTCGTTCCTGTGCTGCACTGCTGTCTCGTACTTCTTGCGCAGCTGTACCATCCCCTCTTCAGCCTGGTTATTCAGCGTGTTCAACTTCCCGATTTGCATCTTCAACTGTTCCCTCTTCTCGTTTAGTTCGTTCTCCAGAGCAAGCGCCTTCGCTCTCTCGTTACGAAGCGAATCGCGGAGAACGAGAGAGTTCATTTTCTTCAGTTTCGCTTTCTGCAAGTTCCTGAATTGGGAGAAAAGCACTTTAGTTGGTCATACAAGGTTTTGTGCAGGTGAGGGACAGTGGGATTTGAACCCTGTACCTTCGACACAAGTTACATCGGTTAATAACATTCACCTTTCAATGTTTGTGACGGTTGTTCGCAGAATTTCGATTTCATTTGCGAGTATTTTAATCTTTTCTTTCATCTCGGCCGACTTTTGCGCACTCGCTTGAATCTGATTCACGCATTTGTTTCGCTCATTCTACAAGACAATCACACCATTACTGACGTCACAAACAAAATTGCGCCACGTCACAACCTACCTTTATGACGTCATAAAGCTTTGCAAACTCCTGTAGACGAACTTGGACTTCAACGTTTTTCTTCTTGTGATCGTTAATCGCAAGGTCTTTGCTTTTCAATTCCTGCTCGGCCCGCTTCGCTCGTTGCTAGGAAACAGATTGTGACGTTGACAAATAAGTATTGTGATGTCACATACACGTATGTGTTTATCGTATTAGCCAAATGAAAATGCTGAAATGTTATTTTAAACCACTTAGCAGCAACAACAAAACAATACCTCTGCTCTCATGTAGTCCCGGGACTTTTGTTCTCTCTCATCCGCTTTAATCTGTGCGAGTCGCGTTAAATCTCCGACAGCTGATCTGAGGTTTTCCTGTTCTTTGATCAATCTCTCCTCTTCGTGAATGCAATCGTCAACTTTCACTTGCTCCACCGAAGTAAGGGAATTCTGCGCGACAAATTAAAATTCGTTTGCCACTAATACAACGGACATTGGTAAATACAAAGTAGTTGCTCACATTCCACAAAATATTTTCCCTTTTTTGGCGAAACTATTTCAATGAGCAGCGCTTAAATAAAATGTAAAGTCCTCAAAATTGTTGGCTGCAAAACCTGGAAATTCAAACCAACTAGACTAACGCTACAAAAGTATACGCTACTTAAACATTCAACCCTAGTGTATTATTTCAACTAAATCAACCCCGGTTGGGCAACTCCAAAAATGCATCAACTTAAACTTGTTGACGGTGCAGTACCACTACCATGTGTTAATTTGCGTTTTTAGGTATCTTCCCCCACCTCCTCAACCCGTGTAAGAATATCAGCCTAAAAGAGGTATCTGGGATTGAATCTTAATGTTACTGTGATTACGCGCTAACCGTCAACATTTTTAAATTTTTATGCGTTTTCTAATTAGATTGCGAATTTTAGAGAAGCCCACTCTGAATGTAACGGCATCATTTATCAAGTTTGTAGAGCTCTCCTCGCAAATTTATGTCATTCCGACGTTTCAACGTCTTATACAGGTCGCCTTCATCAGGGTAAATAACACCGAATGCGCGTAGTACAGCGCACGATAAACAAAGGAAAAAAGAACATTTATCTTTCACCTGTTGTCCGAGTTTTCGTTTCGCTTCGTCCACTTCAGCCTGGAGCTGTTTCCGCTTCTCGTGGAGCGACCCGTCATCCTTGGGAACCAGATCAACCTGGAATCGAACATTAACACCTTAATACAACAGCTATAAAACTGCTGACATCAGCTATAAAACTGCTGAGATGGGCAATATTCGGCATGAACCAGCAGTTGTCCTGTTTCTCTGTGATGCGTTTTATGCAAACTTGTGACATTTAATATTAGACGAGTTTGTGCAGTCAACCAATGGTACTTTTTGGGGCTGTTTATGGGTGGGAAAGATGTAACAAATGCTCAAAGATTGGACTTTTTTGTAAACACGCAAAATGTTGAAAACAGCGCTCTAGCTCAGCGCTTCCCAACCGGTGGGCCACGACCCACTGGTGGTCCGCGACGTACTTTCTGGTGGGCCGTGAAGCTTTTCAAACTATTACCATACCAATATAGAAGGGAAAAAAAGTTACACAGTTTGTGCGAACGTACTTTCAAATTTAACCTTTTTTCGCAAAAATATAATATTATGCACTATGAAAGCCGCATAAGATTTCACGTTTAACAAAGCTTTAATACACAAACAAACTGCAATTGTCGCGTCACAATAGTACTTGTACTAGTTGTAAAATCTTGAAGCTGTAACTGTATTTGTTAGCTTTATTTGGTCTTTGCGTAGCTGCAAAATGAATAGTTTTTTTTCCCCAGAAAGTAGTAGTGATCTCATAAATCATATCAAACCAGCAAGCTCAAGCTTCACATTAACAGAAGTATTGCTTGTGCGGTTATTATTTTTCTGTCAATTTTAGTTCTTTTTCATTGTGCTTTTGTCGTAATATTAAACGGTGGTCCACCCAAAAAATATCTTTTTTAAATGGGCCGTGAGCTGGAAAAGGTTGGGAAGCACTGGTCTGGCTGAATACTAAAGATGTTAAAATCCCTCGTTTGTTTACACAATTATACTAGAATGGCATAAGAGCAGAGCTTGTGATTTAGACGTTCTTAATATTGCTCCAAACAAAATGTACAGAGAAGGGTAAAAAACACTTTTGTTCAAATTTTGTTTTCATTTTACCTGATCTTTAACTTTCTCCTTAATAGTTTGTTGATGTGAAAGTGCATCATTTGCAACTCTTAATTGTTGCTCCAACTTTTTCAGTTGCCTCAAATCTCTATCTTTCTCCCTTTGCTTTCGAGTCAGAGTGTCGTGTCCGGTCTTTTTCTCAAGTTGAGTGTGACGAAGTGAAAGGTCCAGAGACGCTCTGGATTATGTCAAATAAACTTTAAAACCAATCAAGTCAAGATTGGACTAAGAAAACCCCATGATTAATCAATGGAAAGTAGCAGACTGTACATAAACTTACTGCATATATGTTTGATTGTTATTTGTTATTTTTGAAAACTAATGGTGAATATTTGTATACGACACTGGGGTATAAACATGCTCTTGAACAAAGCCTTTAACAAAAAGATAATGAAAAGAAACAGTCCGTAGATAAACTTGCTCAATATTGCATATATGTTTGATTATTTGGGAGGTTTTAAAAACGTTTTTTACTTAAGGTCAACATATTCATTTAACATTAATTGTGAATATTGATATGCAACACTAGCATAGAAACATGCTCTGGAACATAAAACAAGTCAATAGACTTTTTACAACAGAACAAGCTGAAAAATATGACTTTTGTGATAGAACCAGCTGACAATAAATTTAAATCCCACCACTAGAAATAAACACTCTAAAATGTAGGACACATTAAATCCTCACCTGTCGCCAAGTAGGACAGCTTCTCGCTCTTTTTCAAATTCAAAGTCTCTCATAAGTTTGTTGTATTCGCGCTCCTTCCCTTCAAGTAAGGAGCGTTGATAGTCAAGTTCCTCTTCCACCTAAACATTACAAAATATCAGTGCAACAATCAACAATACATGTGTGTGTGTGTGTGTGTGTGTAGTGTTTGAACAATTTTTTGGCTTTGTCATTTTAACTAAAAATGTAAATGTGCAAAATCTAAAACCTTTGTGTAGCTTTTTGCACAAAGCAAATTACCTAAACACTTAAATAAGTTTTGTTATGATTAGAATAAAGTTCAGGACACTATACATGGATCTGTTCATAAGTTTGGAGATGAATATCATGGCTCAAATAAGCGTAAAAATGAACAAACTTTTTTGTTGAAACGTTTCAGCAGCATGATATTTGTTTGTTTGCTTTTTACATAAAGTCTCACCTCTCCCTTTTCTTCTTCAATTCTGCTTTTCTTTCCCTCAACCAATTGTATTTCAGCTTCCAGATTTTTGCAAGTTAAATTTAATTCAGCTTGCTTTTTGCTGATTTCTCTGTAATTAAAATAAAGACATTTCACATTATGCAAAGATCCAGATTAACCAATGTCGATTAGTTACAGCCTTACCACATTACAAATCATTTGTACCTCAAGTTTTGTCCAAACTCGGTGAAGATCCGGACTAACCAACGTCGATTAGTTAAAGCCTTACCACATTAAATATGTGAAGCCCCAGATTAACCAATCCGATTTAACCAAGGTTTATACATTTGTTACATGATTATAGTAACTATTTGGTTACAGACGCATGTGTTTATTCATATAGGGTACATTTCCACATCAGAATTTAATAGCGTTTGTTTGTTTGTTCATGAATAAAACTTTTTTTTTTTTTTTTTTTTTTTTTTTTTTATCTTACTGTTTTTGACGATTAATTTTGTCAATTTCTTTAGATATTTGTGTTGGGATTCCATGGATTTGAACAAGATCATTTTTTATCGATTCCATCTCTTCACGTTTAGCTTCAAGTTCTTTCGCATCGAGTCCATTCTGTCGTAACTTGTTTTCCAAGTCTTCCTGAAAAAACAACAAGCCAGATTTGCAGCAACACTAACCTTATGTAACTTAGTAAACTGAAGCTTTTGAACAAGAACTGGGGATGCCATTAAACTGGCGAAATCAATATCATTTAGAATACATTGCAATATGAAAAAACACATATTGATTTAGGCGCACTGCAAGATTCAGTTACTATGATTTCCTGGAACTTGAATCATCTGTATTAAGCGCACGTTGGTTCAGGACTATTTCTGTTGTATGTATAATCTTAACTTAGTAAACTGAAGCATTCAGTGCAACCAATCAGTCTGTGTTTTTTGTTATAAAGTGAAGTGCACTGAAAGCTTCAGGTTAGTAAATATTATCCATAATGGAATTGTCTGTATTAAATGCATGTTGGTAATATTGGTAAACTAACCTTATATAATTAATATTTATCAAGTAGAAGTGAGCATGACACACTGTTGGAAGACCAAACATTGCCTGATAAATCAACTTGCACAGACTCACTGTTAGTAACTTCATTTTGCCATGTTTTTGTTCTTTTCATTAACCACAATAGTTTTTTTCACATTGTGTTATGGTTTAGCACTTGACATGAAAAATACTGAATTTGATAAAATTGTATGTATTTAGAGTTGTATGTATTCTGTGGATAATTATAAACTGCTTTTATCACATTTTCTGCTTTTTACATGATGGTCACATAACTGTGAAGCAGCGTTTGTAGAAACCGAGATGAAATATTGATTAATACCTTTAGATTTTTTAGTTCATTAATCCTTTGTGAATTTTCTTTTTTAGCCAGTTCAGTTTGGTTTTCAATTTCACGTTTCTTTGCTTCCACTTCATCGTGTTTTGGAATCCTCTCATATTCACGCTTCAACAAACGGTCTTCCTCTTGAAGACTGAAATTAAACATTTAAATTGTGTTATAAGTATAACAAATAGTATGAGATATTACTTTATTAGCACACAGTCTATTTGGTATGGCACTAAATTTTAGTCACAAATTCTCATAGCTAACCAGGCTTAAGACCTTAGAGACTTAAGTAAAATATTTGGAGTGTAGCAAAAATATTAAGATATTGCTTTCAAAGCTATAAATATCTGCACACTTACCCATAAACCCTTAACATAAAATAATTGTTACAAACATGACTTATTCTATTTGCCCTAGATAAAGTGGCTTATATTTTCTTGTTTGAGACCAGATTCTAGCATTATTTTAATTATAAACCCTCACCCAACCCGAATAGCTCTAACCGTTAGCGCTGTCAAAAGTTGGCAAAAATATATTTTCGTAAAAGCATAGTTGAGTCCTTTAACTTCTTGCCGTGTGATAACATGCGGTAAACCATGAGGTAGCATGCAGTAACATATGGTATTATGCGTTATCAGTGGTGGAATTCAAAGTTTTTGTAAGCTGGTTCTATCACAAAAGTCATATTTTTCTGCCGGTTTTGTTACAAAAAGTCCATTTACAGTAACCAGTAATGCTAACCGGTTCGCTGGTCTCATAAAATTTGGGATGGTTCTTTAGAACAGGTGCGAACCGGCTGAATTCAACCACTGGTTAACATGCAGTATTTAGTATCACTGCTTTTCTTGTGGCATACATAGAAGTACTTACGCTGTTATTTTGTATTGCAGTTCATACTCCCGTTCTTCAATTTGTTGAATCTCATTGTGACGTTTTAAAAGTTCTTGACGGAGTTTTCCCACTTCAGAATCAATGTTTTCTGGAAAGTGGTCAGCCTAAAACATTCGAAAAATCAACTTTAATTTATTTTCAAACTTCACCACTATTAGAATAATACTCGTAATTACCAGACTCGGTATCAGTACTCATTCAAAACCTGGTATCATCCCATCACTACCTTATTGAAACTTAAAGCTGGAATCACCCAGTTCGTTGCTTGGTGGATGAAGACTAATGAGCCTTATAGCAATAGATGTAACTTCAGAAAAACACTTAATTGTCCACCCTTTAGTTTTAAATATATACATATTTCGCCTTTACAGCATCATCAGTATCTGCAAACAAGCAGAAATTTTTCTTGCGAAATATATATATATCATTAAAACTAAAGGGTGACTGACAGATTTTTTCTGAACTTACATCTATTAGAATAATATATGAACGATAAGTTGACATTCTTAAAAAGCCACAGTATTATAGAGAAAATACTTCATTGAAAATCATTGAAACTTACCCTTTCAAGGTCTTGTCGCTGGCCTTCCAATTCCACTGTGTAACTTTTTGCATCTTGTAATAACTTACTTTCTGACTCCCTAGTTCTAAAAGATTGCAAATAGACAGATTTTTTTCTGTCATACAGTTATGTGAATTAAGTCAATTGTAAAAAGAATAAAAATATAAAGTAGGATTCACATAACAAGTAATAAAACCAACTTACTGTTTTAGCATGTCATGAAGGGCAGTGTACTTTGCCTTCAGTTCTGCCATTCGTGTGCCAGTCACTTTTCCTGCCTCAAACAACTAAAAAACAAACAACACTGGTTTAATCACATTCAGCAACTGTAACAAATCTGATTTGTCAAACATCTTGCATAATTTAGTAATACATTTTTATATTCTAACTGCATATACCTCTTCAAGACATTGAAATGCTGGACTTGCAGTTACTTCAACCTGACTTTCTTCTTGTAACCGAACAGTTGGTGCCAACGCTGAGATTGGCCGACTTTCCTGAGATTCATCTCCTTCTTGGTCATCGTTTGTTGGAAAGTTTGAGCTCATGACGTTTACGTCCCAATAATAGACCACTTCAGTTTAATCATACCTTACTGAAAGTTCTATAGCAACTAAACCCCTCAAAAAATTGCTTTCCACTTTATTTTTGGCATAAAAACTTATAAGAAGCTGTTGTGTTATTGTTAGTCGAACAGAACCTTAAACCTTGTTTCTCTGGTATTCGTCGCAAATCTTAATTTATTTTGTGTGTTTCTGTCAACTCCTAAATATTGAAAGCAAAACTATGTTCGTAAAACAAGGCTTTACAGCAAAACAATATTAACTAAATAAAGTTCGCTAAGAACGCAGCAAAAATAGTCTGGTTGATATAGTAACAGCCGCTAGGTGGCAAAAACAAACTATAAAAGTGCCGGTAAAGGGTCATTTAATGTAAAAGTTTTTAAAAATTGATTACTTGCTGTATAAAGTATTGATTAGGTAAATTTTGGTATACAAGAAAAAGGTATTAGAGAACCCCAACCCTAAACAGTAATTAGCTGCGTTTTTGTTGTTGTTCACCAAAAAACGGCGCTTTCGTAGACTTTTAGTTGGCCCCGCTTTAGTATTATGACATTGTTTGTTTGATGACACAAACCGTATTTTCCAATTGTCAGATCACCTGAAAGGGTTTTAAAAAGTTGTGTAATACCGATTTTTAAACTTTTATTAATTATATTCGGTAATCGCAGTTATAGTTTAGTTTCAAAAGATTTGCAACCAAAACTTATGGGTGTTATTTTTTTTTACGAAACAGACATATATTATGCTGATAAAAACTCTTGTTTTACTATTAGTAATAAACATATATTTGAACATGGGCTTTTGTGCCTCAAAAATTAATTTGAATAAAGTTTAGGGTTGGTTAAACAGTGAGTAAATTTCTCCATTAAGCCCACCATTATTAGTGTAACTTTTATTTTATCTTTTTTTGTTCTTAAAACTGGGTTTACTTGAGATTTTACAAAATTGGAATAATGTATTACTTCAGCCGATATGTTTTGATACTTTTTAGTTCAAAATACTGGTCAATCTTTTAACAGTAACCAAACAAAATATTTGTTGGTTTGTTTATTAGAATAACAAAGCCGACTGTTCTTAGCAAACCAATATCATGGTATAACCACTATAGTCGTTTTTCATACATTTTTGGTTAGAAAACTAAGTAATTACCTTCTATTTTGTTTTTATGGTGGTTGATACATGTAAGTATCTTTGTGTATTTGGATGGTAGTGCAAAGTTTTAGACAAGCAAGAGATTTTAAAATTTGTGACTATTCCAGTGCAACCAATAGGTTTAAGTGGTTTGTTCCTTAGTGACAACGTCCCCTACTAAACGAAAATAGTTTTTTTGCAATATATGTTTTCTTTTGTAGTTCAGCTAAAGTTCTCCAATCTGTTTCAAAGTAAATCTGAATCCACAAGTGTTTTGTTTATCAAATCTGGTTTAAACCAGGTTAGTGTTTATAAAATAAATTAATTGGTTGCTGTTAAATATCACGAAAGAATTAGAGGGATGAAAACATTCCCAAGTGTGTGACTTTACTTTGTTTTGTCTCCTCTTGATGTGTTAACAATAAAACTAATGAGTTTTATTCACTATTGTAATGTAGGGACACACATCTTGAGATGCTTTTTAACTTTTCATTTTTATAACCTTGCTTCACACCTGAAATGCTGTTGTTCTTCTGTAAATAACAATCTTTACAACTTGCTTTGATTAAATATTGTCGTCAAGTGAATAAATAACACTTCTGTACAACTTGTTATCACATGCACACAAATATTTCACAAATGACACCACACCTGGTAACCATTATTTACAGAAGCATTTTTCATAATAAAAACAGACCAACAATAACATGGTTCAATACTGGGGTCGGCAACCTTTTAGGCGACATGTGCCAATTCACTTGTTATTTTCATGAGTTAATGACCTCGCATGTCAAGTTTTTTTTAAACAATAGTGGTTTGTGCCAGCAGATTAATAAAAAAGAAAAAGCAGAGTGTTTTGTGCATGTAAGGCTGAATTTTAAGACAATTGCATGATAAAAACTGAAAACAAGCAGTGTAACAGGTTAAATTGTTACTTCAATATAAACACTCAAATCAGTTGGCGTTCCATGAAAAACCACCTCGCATGCCAGGGGTTGCCGACCACTGGTTTAATACGAGCTGCAGCAAACAGTTGTGAGTTGTTTACATTTGGTTAAGTTTTTATTATTTTCATCCAACTATTTCAATCACTCTGTCGCCTTCTTCCTCTGCACCAGCGTTGTATCTCACAGCTAAATCAGATGAACGATTTGTGGATGCCCGTATAATGGACAATTTCTCCACCAGCCATTTCTTTGCCCTGACAAGTTGATCTTCTATTGCTTTAGAGTAAAGCAAGGGATTAAGGGCGCTGTTGATTGGAAGCAACAGACAAGCGCTTAACACATAAGCATCCGGTCGCATTTTGATTCCTCCAATACTTAAGTATCCCATGACACAAATTGGAATCCAGCAGCAGAAATCTGTTAATATCAATCTTGAGATTCTCTTCTGCATTTTGGAGCTGACATCATTGCTTCTGGATTCTTTCATGCGATTACTTTGCTTGTAAATGAGAACATATGCAACAACCATGTAGATAAACATAAGGAAGTTGATTGTGATAAGGAAAGTTGAATATTCCCAAGCAAATTCACTGGTTGTGGCAAACAAACGTGGCAAACAGACACTTGTTTCTCCATAATATCCAAACTCCCCTTTGATTGGGTCGCGAGGAAATGTTTCCTTGATAGTTTGTTTTACATCATTCCAATTTTTGGGTCTTATATCGGTAATTCTTTCTGCAAGAAGTGACATGTTTTCCCAGGAAACAAAGTCATTTCCAAAAATGTTGTTTGGAAACCAAACATCAGTTGTAAAATATTCCGAAGTGACTTTGAGTAAAGGAACGGTTGCCAAAACTACAGCTAAAATCCAGCAACATATTTCAGTAAATATAATTTTAGAGACTCCTACACTTCGAATTGTAAATGGTTTGAAAGCTGATACAAGGCGAAAAGTGGTCATGGCTGTCATTGTCAAGGCTGATCCTTCTGATGATACAATTGCAAGTGCTCCAAGCCCGGAACACAAACTACTTGATCTCCATTCTTTATCAAACAAACAATAAGAGCCGGAAAATCGTGTGGCTTGCACTATAACTGCAAGCAGATAAATTCCCATAAGGAAATCTGAGCAACAGAGGTTGAGAAGGAAAACACTAGTGTTAATAAAAATGTTTTTGTTTCTGTCTACATTCCATAAGCTCTGGGCAGTTGCGATGAACACAAACAGATTTCCTCCCAAGGCCAATACAGCTGTTATCCAGAAAATTGCTCGGTAAATTGGATTGGCAATCATTTCATTGACATTTGCAAATGCGTCCCCAGCCAAGTTTACACATTCATCACTTCCATCAGAACAATCTTGAATTCCATTCTGCACCAGTTTCCATTCAATCGACAAAGGTTGTTCATTTGTGCAATAAAATCTTTTTTTTTCGCATTGACATTTACTTTCATCAGATTCATTGTCACAGTCGATAATTCCATCACAAACAGTTTTTCTGTCAATTGACAATTTTCTGTTGCTTTTACAATAAAACCGCGTTTTGTGACAAAGTTCTTGAAATTCGTCTGAGCTGTCATCACAATCAACTTTTCCGTCGCATACCTGAGTGCTTTTTATGTTGATGTCTCCATTTGAGAAACAATAAAACATATTTGGACAGTTAACTTCACCAATTAGTTTTAGGTCATCCCCAATAATGCCGTCACATATTGAGTTCATCAGAACTTTGCCATCTTTCCTTTGTAAAAGCTGATTTTGAAACTCTCTCCTCAGCACTTTGTTGTCTGTTTTTGCACACCAAAATATTTCATCAAATCTTTCAACGAGACTTTTAACGTTTTCTGGAAAACACTGAGTTTCTTCCAAGATATTTTCAGAAGAACAGTATTTCATGTTTACTTGATCAACACACTGTATGCTTGAATTGCACAACACTCCACCTGCAATAGAACAGACAGATTTATTTTGGCAATGCAGCTGATTTGATGGACAATCACCCCTTATCTCATCACACAAACTTTGATTCAAACACAAACACTCATCTGACATATCAAAGCAATCCACTATACCATCACAAACTTGCTTGGATGATATGATTAACTTTTTATCCAAGCACTGAAAACATCTGAACTGTCCGTTGACGAAACAAAGATCAGATTTATCAGAACATTGAGCCACTGAATCGTAAATATTGGCTTGGGGCAAAACACAAACACCTCGTCTTGATGATCCAGGACATTTAAATCCAAATCCTGACTTGATTTCATCACTATTGTCACTACAACTAGTAACTGAGTCACAAAATGAACTGCTGGGAAGGAATTGTTGGTTTTCACATATAAATAGTTTCTTGCAAAAATTTTCTATTTTTTCGCAGTTTGAAGAGATGCAAATCGCATTCTTGCTTTCACAACTGTTGATGTTATCAGCACATGATGGTTGGATTACTGTGTTGCACTCTGCTGGAACTGTGGAATGCACAAGATACCTGGCAATTTGTTCACTCTTACAAGTTGTGGCAAACATTGTGCAAGATTGACATGTGAAGTTGGAAACTGAACAAAGTTCGTCACTCCCATCGTAGCAATCCTTAAATCCATCACCAATCCAATCAAATGGTATGCATCTGCCAGTAGATGGACAGTGTTTGTTTCCAGGATCACACAGACATCTTGAGTAAACTCCAGAGCAGTTACACGTGTAATATGTCTCATCACTTCCATCAAAACAGTCCTGATTTCCATCACATAATAAAGTCCGGTCAATACAACTTCCCTCTATACTGATATTGCATTGTTTCGTGTCAACACATGCACATTGAAACTTATGAGCTGGACAAGTGCAATTAACTTCATCACTGTAATCTCTACAGTTATTATTTCCATCACATTGCCTGTCTTTGTTGATGCAACCACTGTAAGTTGTACAGTTCTTTGTTTTGTAACAATCGCATTCAAACTTATGAGCTGGACAAGTGCAATTAACTTCATCACTCCAATCTCCACAGTCATTATATCCATCACAATGCTGGTCTTTGTAGATGCAACCACCCCATGCAGTTGTGCAGTTCTTTGTTTTATAACAATCACATTCAAACTTATGAGCTGGACAAGTGCAATTAACTTCATCACTCAAATCTCCACAGTCATTTCTTCCATTACATTGCAGGAATTTGTTGATGCAACCAACCCATGAACGTGTACAGTTCTTTGTTTTGTAACAATCACATTCAAACTTATGAGCTGGACAAGTGCAATTAACTTCATCACTCCCATCTTCACAGTCATTATTTCCATCACATTGCCTGTCTTTGACGATACAACCACCCCATGGATGTGTACAGTTCTTTGTTTTGTAACAATCACATTCAAACTTATGAGCTGGACAAGTGCAATTAACTTCATCACTCCAATCTCCACAGTCATTATATGTATCACATTGCCAGTCTTTGTTGATGCAACCTTGTTTAGTTGTACAGTTCTTTGTTTTGTAACAATCACATTCAAACTTAGGAGCTGGACAAGTGCAATTAACTTCATCACTCCAATCTCCACAGTGATTATAACTATCACATTGCCTGTCTTTGTTGATGCAACCATGTCTAGTTGTGCAGTTCTTTGTTTTGTAACAATCACATTCAAACTCGTAAGCTGGACAAGTGCAATTAACTTCATCACTCCAATCTCCACAGTCATTAGTTCCATCACATTGCCTGTGTTTGGAGATGCAACCATATCCAGTTGTGCAGTTGTTTGTTTTGTAACAAGGGCATTCAAACTTATGAGCTGGACAAGTGCAATTAACTTCATCACTCCAATCTCCACAGTTATTATATCTATCACATTGCCAGTCTTTGTTGATGCAACCACCATATCCAATTTTGCAATTGTTTGTTTTGTAACAAAGGCATTCAAACTTATGAGCTGGACAAGTGCAATTAACTTCATCACTTCTGTCTAAACAATCTATCTCTCCATCACATCGCTGCTCCTTCCTCATACACCCAACATATCCTTTACAAGTTGTGTTAAAGCAGTCACACTGAAACCAGCCTTCAGGACAAACCTCTCTAAATACATCGCTCCAATCACCACAGTTGTTGTTGGCACTGGACAATACGGGACTGCCAGGCCCATTGGATGAAAAAATCCTGTCATATATATTCATCTCAATACATCCTGGTTTTTGGCCACACCGACCAAACTTGTGACAAGCACATTCGAACATTGAAGAAGGGCAGGTGCAGTTGGGACCGCGGTACGGCCACTCGCACACCGAGAGATTGTCAGGTTCTGTGGGTAAAGTTACAAATAATATAAGCAACTTAAATATTTCAAAGGAACTTAGTGGGTGTAACGATTATGATTTCTCTGTTTAAGTTTTGGTATCGAGATTACGTGAGGTTGTCGCCCGTTTGTCTCGTGGTGTGGCTATATTGCTGTGTGTGTTTTGTATCTGTAATTATCGTGTTTAATCGTTGGATTCTATTTGAATAAGATCGTACGGGCAAACTAAGGTAATAACAAAACTGATTTTGTGACCCACAAAAAGTGTGGAACGTTACAGTGGTGGCAGCGGTGGCCATTTCAGAAGATTATCTTGATTCATCAAAAGAAACGAAAACAAAATGGATTTAGCTGGAGGAGAACCATTTCCATCTACTTCAATTTCGAATAAAACTCCCCTTGATACCCCAGAACGTCGTGATGAGAAGGTAAAAGAGGCAAAAGCTTGTTCTTCGAAATGGAAAAATACACCGGTTCAATTTGATGGGAAACATGATTTTGCAGCGTGGTTAGTGAGTTTTGAAAATTTTGCTGACCTACTTAAAATCCCCATGCAACAGCGTTCAATGTCTTTAACAACTTTTTGTGCGCCCGAAATTGGTTTGGCTATAAAGAAAATAAACCTCACTGCAGAACAAAAACAAGATTTTAAGTATTTTTGCAATCGCCTGAGAACAAGATTTTGCACCTGAAATTGATAGCAGCACTGCCATGTGTAAGCTTATGGAGAGAAAGCACAAAGTGGGTGAATCGATTGAAACTTACATGGGGGAATTGGGTGAGATAGCTCGTCTAGCCTACGGTGATAGTACTGTGGAAAGTGTAATGCAAATACGTGACCGTACTGTATGCAGCGCTTTCTTCCGTGGTCTACAGGACAGGAATCTTGCTTTTTACATTTTCAATGTGGGCCAAAATCTGACGCCGGAAGAACTGATAGAGGCTGCCAACAAACATCGCCGTGGTTCTGAACTGCTGGGAATTGCTTCAAAGTGGAGTGGGGAGAGGGTACATGGAGTAAATCAGGAAAACAAACCTTCCATAGGCGATCGGTTGGAAAAACTTAGCGGTGCACACCCAGACGCAGGAGACAAGGAAGGAGATTGTGGAAAAGCTACAACGTATCTCCAAAGTTCCGCCTCCCAGAAGAGTTTCATACAACCGCCCAAGCAATATCACGTGCTATGGATGTGGCAAATCTGGCCACATACGGCGCAATTGTCCTTTAAACCAGGGGTCACCAACCTACGGCCCGCAGGCCAGATCCAGCCCGCGAGGTCATTTCATCCGGCCCACGACCACATTTTTTAGGTTGTCAAATCGCATTGATAACTTTGTAACTTTTAAAAAATAATCTACTTCTTACGAAAGTTTTCCTGTCGCGATATGTAGAATTAATATTACCTTGTTTTGTGGGATTACAACGCCCAGGATTGACCCAAAGCCAGTTTGTTACGTCACAAACAAGACTACAAGTGTCAATTGTGCGCAAACAATTGCTTTCTTAGGTCACTTATGACGTAATATACAAACATTGCTTGTAAGATGAGACTAACTATACAATTTAATAGTCGCACCACCAGATTTTTAATGGGAGTATAGAAAGACCATATCTTGATCCCTTATCAAAACTGCCTTGCGGGCTAAGTTCGGGAAGACGGCGCTGGGGC
Source organism: Phallusia mammillata (assembly GCF_965637545.1). Taxonomy (NCBI): domain Eukaryota; kingdom Metazoa; phylum Chordata; class Ascidiacea; order Phlebobranchia; family Ascidiidae; genus Phallusia; species Phallusia mammillata. The sequence goes on along the minus strand of NC_137257.1, from coordinate 592,874 downwards.
ATGTAAACTGTCCGGCCCGCGCAAATTTTTATTAAACTTATCCGGCCCGCAGTAAAAAAAGTTTGGTGACCCCTGCTTTAAACGGAAATGGGTTGGAAGATTGCGAGAGGAGTCTGGCCCAACCCCAACCAATGTAGTTCCGTTAGCTACTCTGAGTCAACCTGACGACGCAGATTCTGTTAGTGTATGTGTTCGGAAGCGTACAAGAACAAGGGATCACTTTCACAGTGGATACAGGGTCACCTGTATGTTTGATGAGTTATGACGTTCTAGAAAGAGTAAGAGGGTCTCGAGTGATCACCTTGGCCGCACCGACCTCTGTTTTGTACCAAGCGGATGGATCGACCTTGCTTCCTGCTGATGGTGTGGCGGAACTACGTGTTAAGATCGGTGGTTTAGATGTGTTGTGTAACTTCTTCGTTAACAGGAGTCTGACTGGTAACGCTTGCTTGCTTGGCCATGACTTTCTGTTGGCTCACCAGTGTGACGTTCTGTACTCCCAGAGAGTGTTGCATGCTGGTGGAGCATTTGTGCCGTTCACGTCTCGCCAAGGTGTGTCCTTCTGTTATCGTGTTTATGCAAGTTGTGATCAAGTAATAGCTGCTGGATGTAAAAGTTTTGTCGCTGCAGATATTGGAAACCGCAAGTTAAACAGATCCCCTCTCATCGGGATGTTCGAGTCGAATCCAGACTCGAAGGTGCGAGGTGCGAGGTCCCTTTTACAGTCAGACGATGGTCAATTACTTGTGCGTGCGTTAAATACGTCTGAGGAACCGGTTTGTCTACACAAAGGTACAAACGTTGGTGTGATTCATCCTGTGGCTGGGTTCGGCCAACTGGCTGTTATGCCTGAGGAATCCGTGGCTGTGCGTGATGTGTCGAGGAAAGAAGATTCAAGGGAACAGGGCACGCCCATCGACTGGAGCGACGATGAATTTCGAGGGTTCTTAGCTGCGCTAAAGTACGAAGAGATTCCTTAAGGCTGGCTGAGCCGGAAACCCTTGCCCAGTTGCTGTGGGACCACCGGGAAGTGTTTTCTCAGCATTCTGACGACCTGGGTTTTACCGAGTTGGCTGAACACCGAATTGAAACTACTGGGCCACCAATCAAACAGCATCCCCGGAGGGCACCGATCGTGCACCGGAAGAGGATTGACAAAATGGTGGAGAAGATGCTCCGATACGACGTGATTTCGCCGAGTTCTTCTGATTGGAGTTCTCCAATTGTTTTAGTCCAGAAGCCTGATGGTTCCTATCGGTTTTGCGTTGACTATCGGCGTCTCAATAGTGCGACGGTAAAAGATTCCTTTCCCCTCCCTCGTATCGACGATACATTAGATGTCCTTGGAGGTGCGAAATTTTTCTCAACACTGGATTTGACGTCGGGATATAACACAAAACGGCATAACACAAAACGTCGGGATATAACACAAAACGGCATTTGCGACACACAGCGGTTTGTATGAGTTTAATCGCTTGCCATTTGGTTTAACTAATGCTTGTGCCACGTTTCAGCGTTTGATGGCTGTTGTGCTAAGGGGTTTGGGTGATATTTGTTTGTTCTATATTGACGATGTTTCGTGTTACGCATCTAATGAGACTGACAATATTAAGAATTTGGGGAAAGTTTTAAATCGCCTTAAGCGTGCTGGGTTGAAATTAAAACCCGTGTGTCAACTGCAACCGTGACGAAGTTCCTTTTTTGGGGTACATTGTGAGTAATAAAGGGGTGGGCCCTGACCCGGGGAAGGTATGGACTGTGACACAATGGGCCGTCCCGAGTTCTGTCACTGAGCTGCGAAGCTTTTTGGGTTTGGCGTCCTACTATCGACGTTTCATTAAGGATTTCGCCCGAATTGCATGCCCACTGCACAAACTGGTAGCAACAGGCGGTGAAAACAGTTTCAAATGGAGCTCGGCCCACCAGGAAAGCTTCGATATCTTAAAATGCCGTTTGACTTCCGCTCCCATATTGGCGTTTCCGAGGGATGAAGGAAAGTTTGTGTTGGATTGTGACGCTAGCGACAAGGCTATCGGTGCTGTCCTCTCCCAGGTGCATGATGGGGTCGAATACGTCTTATCGTACGGTAGCAGGACATTAAGCAAGGCGGAAGGTCGCTACTCAACTACACACAAAGAGTTACTTGCGGTGGTGTTTTTCTTGAAGTATTACCGCACCTACCTACTTGGAAGACCGTGCTTATGATTTGGAGATTATTCACCGAGCCGGCAGAAAACATCAGAATGCCGATGCTCTTTCCCGCATTCCAGCGTCAGAACCAGTATGTCGGCTAACCCAAGAAATTAGCACTCGAGCAGAGCTAGGTGCTTCACACTTTCTGGATTGCCAAAAGAAAGATGATGTAATTAGTCACGTCATCCAGTGGTTGGAATGCGGTGAGCGACCTTCGTCAAACGAATTGGACGGGCTACCGAGGGAGCTCCGTACATATTGGAACATGTGGGACATGTTAGTTTTGAGGGAGGATGGTGTTGCGTGTCGACGTGCGGAAAACGCAGCAGGAAAGCCTCACAGGGGTTTGCAAACTATTGTCCCATGTGCATTAAGAAAAATTATTCTGGAAGAGTTTCACAACAAGCCATTGGCAGGACACATGGGTGTCAACAGGACATTGGCTCCAATTAGACAAGGATATTATTGGCCGGGGCTTAATGATGCGGTCGTCGCCTTTTGTCGGTCGTGTACGGTTTGTCAATCCAGAAAATCGCCCCAGAAAGCACGTCGTACACCCATGGTTCCCAGCAGAGTAGGATATCCAAATGCTCGGATCGGGATTGATATTGTTGGACCGCTGCCTGAATCTGAATTGGGCAACAAATATATTCTGGTTATGGTGGACTACTTCACTAAGTATGGAAAGGCCTGTGCAATTAAAGATCAATGTGCCGAAACCGTGGCAAATGAGCTTGTTTTCAAGTGGATCTGTGAACAGGGCATCCCAGAAAGGATTCACAATGATCGCGGAACGAATTTCCTTTCTGAACAAAACTATCGGACAAATGCTTTGTGCGGGAGTCGCTGCTGATGGAACAGATTGGGATACGCGATTACCGATGGTGATGGCGGCGTACAACAGTAGCGTTAGCGAGACGACCGGTTACACTTCATTCTTCATGCAGCATGGTCGTGAAATGGAAATTTCTCTTGACCTTCAACAAAATGATCCGCCAGAAGATGTGACACCTGGAACTTACGCTGAGAAGATTCAAGTAGATCTCCGCACTGCATTTAAAATCGCGCGTGACCATGGTTGGACACAGCAAAAACGCCAAAAAGCATTGTACGATAAGCGAATTCATGGTTCTCCTTTCCGTGTGGGCGACCTCGTCTATTTTCACGAACCGGTGATGCCGAAGGGAACTTGTAAGAAGTTTTGGAAACCCTGGGTTGGACCTTTCAAAGTCATTAAAGTGTTGAGTGACTCAACGTATCGGATTCAGTCACATTGTTGGGGTCGCCGTCGGCTGCTTGTCAGCTTTGATAAGTTAAAACCATTCCATGTGCGGGACCATCAGGAAACAGGAACTGAAAGTAACGAGTTGCCACAGAAGGATATGGCGCTGGCAGAGGATGAACCCGAAATGGATGATATCGTGGGTGCTCCACAGTCTGTTGGGCAGCCTGAGCAGTATACACGGCGTGGTCGTTGTGTCCGCCCTCGGCGATTGGGATTATGGTTAACGGGAGTGCAAATGTCTTGCTATTGCGTCTTTTTCGTTCTTGTCGTTCGTTTGTGTATGTGTTATTGCCGAGCCTGTTTTGTAGTTTGCGGGTCGCAAACCTATTTAGGGGGGAGCTCTGTAACGATTATGATTTCTCTGTTTAAGTTTTGGTATCGAGATTACGTGAGGTTGTCGCCCGTTTGTCTCGTGGTGTGGCTATATTGCTGTGTGTGTTTTGTATCTCTAATTATCGTGTTTAATCGTTGGATTCTATTTGAATAAGATCGTACAGGCAAACTAAGGTGATAATAAAACTGATTTGGTGACCTACTAAAAGTGTGGAACGTTACAGTGGGGCTTAAATTTGCTAACACTTATAATGTGTACTAACGCGCTTTTGTAACCTAAATAAAAATATTACCAAGCTGTGCGTATGTGTGTGTGTGTTGTGCTGATGACGGGTTGCGGTTTAAATGTAGTATTTTTATGGGTCCCCTTCCTTTTTTTTTCTTCCCGAAGTTTGTCCGAATCGTTTTTCCATCAAATGTTTAATGGATTGGGCTGAAATTTACACAGATGGTAGATATAGTTATGTAGATGTGCATCCCACTTTGTTTTTGTTGATAACCCCAGTATTTACCCCGCTAGCCCCCTGAAAGGGGTGAGTTTGTAAACAGTGTCAGAATTGGCTGAAATTTGGATAGCTTGTGTAGTATGCCATTTATAGGTGTCGATTGTTGTGTTCAACCCTATAGTCCTAACATTTACCCCACAAGCCCCCAAAGTGTAAAACGCATTTGTATGTTACTGGGCACCACAAACGAAAGATTTCTGTGGCGCAATGGTATTACAAGGGCCACCAATTGTATGTTACACATTGAGGCCTCTAGTGGTCGAAATTTTAAACATTGGCGGATTAAAAAAAAACAAAAAAAAACATTGGTGGATTGGGCTGAAATTTTGTAGTAGTAGTGATTGAGTCATTGTGGTTTGTATATATATTTTTTAGTTTGTGTGTCGAACCCAACAACACCCGACTTTCTCATGGTTATCTCTTGAATTGCATTATTTTCAACTTTCATGCGTGGGGACCCATGAGTTTCTGCTTGCAGAAACGACTGAGGTTATAAAAGACGATGGCTAATATGGGACCCAATACAAAATAAGCATAGGAAGTATATTAATGTTTTAAAATAGGTTATAGTGTAAATGCAACAACAAAATGCTAAGCCACCCTTCTAGTTTTACTTCCATTCTTTCGTGTGTAGCAATGTGTATTTTCATTTTAGCGACACATCTGACACGTCAAGGCAATTTTGTATTTCCTTTAAAGTCTAGCGGCCTTTGATTGTGTTTTCCAAAACTACCCGCCCTAGCATTTACGTAATCGTAGAAACGTGTCTTGTAGCCGCATTTCTTGTACATTTTGCGTTTGCTAATTCAATTGAACTATACACATTGCTACACATGCTACTTTCATTATGAGGTGAACTATACCGATTTTATTTTGGTACCGTTCTCTGACGTCATAATTGCCATTCTATGTTACGTCACTGTATGAAAGGGAAAAGCGAAATTGTGGAAGAGACGTTCCCCCACGAGGCATGTTGTTGACCGTTATATCTGTGCTGCTTGTTTGTGTTCGTTTTTACTCTTTATTTTAATGCATTTTAACTGGTGGCCATTCGATTGTTAAAACGTAATAAATAAGAAATGTCATAGCGTGTACACTTCGTAACTAATAGACAAACTTACTTGTATAAGGTCGCGGTGCAAGACTTAGATCCTCGCCCGGACATTCACCTTCCGCGCATCCGACGACCAACAATGAAAACAATAACCACAACATGTCTAAGTTTTTCGTTTTGCTGTTAACATAAGATCTTAGTTTAATTTTGTTGCAAAAATTAAGCCAAGAGGCAAACATTCAAGTGATGACGCATTCAGTCTATGTTCTGTCAAGGCTGCCAAAGCAACACGAACTTTTTTTGCACAACAGATAGTTTTACACCCCAACAGTGTTTAGCTGTTATGTTCTGAAAAATACCTCGCAGAATTCTATTTAGCATTAAGTCCACCCTTCAATCTACATATACTACGTACCCCCTGTTACTGTAAGGAAAGCCACTTTCTTAGAATATTTTTAGTCATAAAACGGAAACGACAGGTTCTACGTAACACTGCCTTCTATCTTCACGCTGGTGTCATGGGGCTTGTTTTCTAAATCCACTCACACTATTTGCGTTACACTGTGCACGTTCTGACCGTTTGTTTTATAAAGTAAATGACTAAATGTATATTTAGCGTTAACCAAAAATATTTGTTTAGGTGTTGTTCATTCAATACTGCGCAGCGTGGCTGCTTTTGTCCTGCAAACTCGTGCATGTTATACACCCCATTTGATTGTACGAAGCTGTTAAGAAAACCCGCTGAATGCGTGTCATAATACACAGAACAAACTTTTTACATTTTAAGCAACTGTCCAAACACCGAACCATGCGCGTTTCTCCAATAAAGTCACGTGATCGGACATGATTGCCTGATTGGTTGGGTTGTGGTAACTTTAGACGGAGGAAATTTCAGGTATTTGGCGTAAATTATTGAACTAGAAAAACGAAAAATTGCACCTAAGGTTTAAAATCACAGGCCTTGCGGTGATGGTGGCCAATGTGTTAAACAAGTTTCATTTTTGAAGAATAAAAGTACCTTTTACATTAAATGAATGTTTCATTACATTGTCTGGCCGAGACCGATTTGTAGCAGGGCAAAGTTTATTAATCTGCGCTTCACATAACCAAAACAACTACTGATTTGATTCTCACTATGCCTTTGCCTTTGTGTGCAAACGTTTAACCAATTGTGGTTTCTAACTAAGAAAAGGTCGGTGTATAATCACATCGTATATTGAACGTAGCGCTTCCTGAATGATTAATTATGAGTAAAAGCCTGACTTGCCTGACGCTGTTTCCGCTGAAAATTGTTTGTGCCAAAACCCAGTCTGTTTACGCGAACCCGATCTAATAATATGACGAAAGTAACTAAAACGTAAGAGGAATTCGAATTTCGTCGTCTCGGGTGTTGCGTGGAAAGTTTTGTTTTGTTTGCAAATTTGAAAACATTCAATTATTAATTTATAAAATCGATGAAATAAAATGTTTTTTTTTGCGATGTCTCACATTTGAAACGCAAGTGTTTTATTTTTCTGTTCACAACTTTATTGCGAAACTTTTGCCATTAAACACATTGAAAAATCGTCTTGGGTAGTTCTGCCAACAATTTGTTTTAGTGGGTCATAAATGCCAATGCTGCGAACCATCAAACGTTCTAACGCGTTGTCACTGCGCTACACATTCAGTGGTGTGCAAATTGGAAAACTCAGATAACCTCATATCAAAATAGAAGGGTTGGTATCCCGGCAAATCCCGGTATTTTTCACTTTTTTCTAAATCCCTGTCAGGGGTTTATTATAGTGAAATCACTGCATGGACTTGCATTTCCAGGTAATATCACTAAATCAAGGTGCATGTGTTCTAAATTGGTAAAAAAGGTCTTTGAATGGAATAACATTCACAGACATAGTATTATTGATTTAAATAACACATCATGTTACTACTATTGTGTGCTGGCCACATGTATTATACCGAGGCTTGAAGATTTGTTAGCATTACGACCACGTAAATGTTTCGCGTTGCGTCTATAAATAGACAATTAATGGTGACAACATAACTCAACTTTAAGTAGCGCGGTAAACTAAAAAGATAATAAAATACGACGCTAGTTGGCTTGGTGTCTACTTACATATTGCACTAAATCGCTCATTCGCACAACCACACGAAAATGCTCGTTTCAGTTTGGAAAGAACAACTAAAAAGATACCGTGTCAATTAGTTAAAACAGCTTTAAATGTACTTTTTAGCTTGGTATTTCGAAAAATCCCTGGATTAGGAAGTGAAAATCCCGGGAAATCCCGTTCCCGAAATCCCAACCCTAGACTGGATTTTTGGGTAGAGCTACTAACACAGGAACTCACATTACAGACGTGCTAGTTTCCGAGCATTGGCGTTTGCGATAGCCATATTGCGCAATAGCTGACTCAGTGCAATAGCTAATGCAAACGCTAATTCTCTGTTGCGCTACCTACCGGAAATTAGCTAATGTGAGTTCCTGTGTTAGTAGCTATCCTGGATTTACGCACTATATATTCAATCCTATGTACCATTGCAAATGTTAACATCGATCTTATTAATAGTAAAGGGTAGATGTAATTTGCGACGCCCTGTGGCAGGGGTCACTAAACTTTTTTCACAGCGGCCAAATAACTGAAAAATGACAAGCGAGGGCCACAGCTGACAAGGCATAATAACACAGCGGCTTTCTATAACATTGGTCCGCTAAGCGCATTTGCGGGACCAGCAATAGTACTTATTTACAGTGGAATAGTGCTAATGTGAAATGCCGGTAGTAGGCTACAAATGTGTGAAATATTAAAGAGTTCTTCACTGACAATACTTATTTATTCCATCACACGATTTGCAAACTGCAGTTGGACTATTTTTTATTCGTCCCGCAAAACTAGGGTAACTTAATCCTACATGTTGTTTCGCAGTAAATTAACTTTCAACGGTTTACTCAAGCGTTATGTTTAATGATTTGTATTAAGACTAAATATTATTGCGGGCCGTGTAGTTTGGTTACTCCTGCCCTAATGGCAAAATTGGTCCACAAAGTCAAAAATGTTTTAGTACTCAAACAGCAAAAGCTTTGTAACTGGGTTTGTCAAGTAAACAGCAACAGCATCACGGTTTGAGATGTTTCACTTCGCATTATAATCACAACTAGAATTATTCAAAGTGATTCCGACTTGTATAACGGCTGACGCGGTGGCATAGTCAGATAAAAAATGTCTTTAGATTGATTGTTGTGTTGCGAGAAGACCTTCATCATGATCGCAAGACAACATATGGGAGTAAATTATATGAGAACAATTTTTATGTTTTATTTTAAATTCTTTTTCTGTTTGGGCCTTCAAATTTGTCGGCAACACCTTCTTTTTCTATTGTTCTCGCCTACGTCTTATGATGACAGCCCTAAAATACCTTGTTTAGGCTATCATCTATTATTGTCCATGTCTTCATTATTATTGGCCTTTCGATTAAACTTTGGGGCCAAAACAAGCTTCTACGATTGGGGTTCGGGTTCAAATTTCAGGCTCGCTTACAACTCCGCACTAAACCAGTGGTATTTAACCCGTTGGTAGAGAGCCCCGAAGGAGTTGTTTGTCATATTCCTTGGGGTAACATGGGCTTTCAATTATTTAAAAAAGCTAATGTTTGTCAGCAATAACAAAATAAAAAGGTCCGAAAACAATCAAACAGCTGATTTAAACTTATTATGTGTTTCATTATGATTCTTACAATATTAAAACGTCCAAACGCTTGTAGTAGGTGAAGCGTGTGTATTGCACTTTGGATTTTAAATTTGAACATTTTATTCGCATGCAATAATAGTGACGTATTTTTATTTTTCCGTTTAAATTACCTTGCCTTTTTTCGATACAAAAGCTTGACCGGTTTCTTATCGAACAAAACCAGTTTTAACAATCAGCGCATGCATCGGTCATAAACTGTCTTAAAGCTATTATTATATCGTCCCTTTACATGTTACCGAGAAGCAACGTCTAAAACAGCATTTAGTCACGTTGTTACATTGTCACCGTGCATATTATGTTTTCTTTGTTTCGCGCCAGTAGCCTTAACTTTCCTGTATGACACAATGTCTATCACATAATCGGTGCTTATGATGTCACAACCTTGGCATTGTTATACTGAAGTCACTTCTTGTGAGCGTGGCTGCCTTGTGTTTATTAACGACTGGGTGTTATGGAGACAGCATGCTTTATTTAATTGACTGGTTATGTCTGTTTTATTGGTAACGAATAGGAAATTTGTGCTAACTGAACTGTTGCCGGTCGTCCAATGTGTAATTTGTGCATTTCTGGACCATGGATTCCACCGTCGTCAGCCAACGTGCTGTTGCTGTAAATAACTGTATTTTTCCGGTAAGCTTTGTTGCTTAAAGTCTTGCAGTTCGTTACTAATGTGGTTTGGTGATGTTTATTGAATTTGATGCTGTATTTGCAGAACCTAAAATCTCCTGATCGCTTTGAATGTTACTGTGACTCCGGTCCTATGATAGTTCGGTAAGAGTCAACTTTACTGATAATTTCTTGTCTGTTTCCTTAACTAAATTAGTGCATATTTGCCAAAACCGTTTTTGACTCTGTCCTCGTCTTGCTGCTGAACCCTCAAGCGCCACTGGCCACAATTGACTTAATAAAAGAATTCGTTATTTTGGCTCTTGGTGCCTTGGAGTTGTTGAGCGCGAGGAAAGGCGCGTTAAGAACAATTCTAGGAATTTAAGCGATCACCCCTGCTGTGCTGTCTGGGCGAATAGAGTCACTTCACAGCCTCTACCAATTTAAAGGCAGCGCAACACAGGTTACATTTGACGTTTCTAAAATGGATAAACTAAAGATAATTACGGTTTTAATCACGTTTTTTTAGGAATTTAAGCGATCGCCCCTGCTTTCTAAATAGATAAACTAAAAGATAATTACGGTTTAGATTTTAGAGCATCGTTAACCTTGTCGTGTATACGTATTTGCAACTATACGCTCCCATGTTAATAACGTGGCCTAAATGCTGCATAAGTCAAGCGTTTTTTAGACTTCAAATCAGCGCATAGTAAAGTACATTAGGCGTTCTCAAATTGCAAGTAGCGCTCCATGTGCTGTGCGACATGCTCTGTCAAAATATGGACTTGGGAACTTAACTCTAGTATTTGGTGTCATATAGGTTTAATATGTTCAGCAATTAGTAGTTTCTTCAAAGACTTAGATATACGAAGTGTTTAGAATTGTCTACCCTAAGGGTCAGTAGGCCTAAACCTGTCACTGACTGTGTGTTGTAACAGAGTACTTTGTTTATAAAAAACGAACGACCAGCAAGCTTAGATCCCTTTTTTTACCCAAAGTTTAAAGTTTTATTTAAGTAATAATTAAACTTCTTCAAGTTTATAGAGCTCTTCTGGAAATTGTAATAGTTAAACTTTTTTATTGCACATCAGATATAAAAATTTGAATTAAGTTTAAGTGAAATAAAAGTTAATTTATATTAATTTCTCCATTAGTGTTGCTCTTTGCACTTATGTTATCTATTTTTTTTGTTCCTAACGCTGGGTTGACCTAATATTTTACAAAATTGGAGTAGTGTATTAAATCAGCATGGTGGTCTATCTTTTAACAGTAAATAAACAAAATATTTTTTCCCCTTTATTTGTTGAAGTAACAAAGCCTACTGTTCTTAGCAAACCAATAACATGGTACCACTGTAGTACTTTTTCATCTTTTTATGGCTAGATAACTGAGTAACTACCTTCTGTTTTGTTTTTATGGTGGTTGATACATGTAAGTGACTTGTATTTGGATGGTAGTCTAAAATTTTCGACAAGCAAGAGCTTTTAAATGTTGTGACTATTCCAGTGCAAACAATAGGTTTAAGTGGTTTGTTCCTTAGTGACAACGCCCCCTACTAAATGGAATTTTTTTTTTAGCAATCTGTTTCTTTTGTAGTTCAGCTAAAGTTCTGCAATCTGTTTCCAAAGCAAATCTAAATCCACAAGTGTTTTGTTTACCAAATATGGTTTTACAATAAGGGCTTGAATCAGGTCAGTGTTTATAACAGTTCTTGCGGTGATGGTAGGTGATGTGTGAAACAAGTTTCATTTTTATAGACTAAAATTACCTTTTACATTAAATGAATGTTTCATTACATTGTCTGGCCGAGACCGATTTGTAGCAGGGCAAAGTTTATTAATCTGCGCTTCACATCACCAAAACAACTACTGATTTGATTCTCACTATGCCTTTGCCTTTGTGTGCAAACGTTTAACCAATTGTGGTTTCTAACTAAGAAAAGGTCGGTGTATAATCACATCGTATATTGAACGTAGCGCTTCCTGAATGATTAATTATGAGTAAAAGCCTGACTTGCCTGACGCTGTTTCCGCTGAAAATTGTTTGTGCCAAAACCCAGTCTGTTTACGCGAACCCGATCTAATAATATGACGAAAGTAACTAAAACGTAAGAGGAATTCGAATTTCGTCGTCTCGGGTGTTGCGTGGAAAGTTTTGTTTTGTTTGCAAATTTGAAAACATTCAATTATTAATTTATAAAATCGATGAAATAAAATGTTTTTTTTTGCGATGTCTCACATTTGAAACGCAAGTGTTTTATTTTTCTGTTCACAACTTTATTGCGAAACTTTTGCCATTAAACACATTGAAAAATCGTCTTGGGTAGTTCTGCCAACAATTTGTTTTAGTGGGTCATAAATGCCAATGCTGCGAACCATCAAACGTTCTAACGCGTTGTCACTGCGCTACACATTCAGTGGTGTGCAAATTGGAAAACTCAGATAACCTCATATCAAAATAGAAGGGTTGGTATCCCGGCAAATCCCGGTATTTTTCACTTTTTTCTAAATCCCTGTCAGGGGTTTATTATAGTGAAATCACTGCATGGACTTGCATTTCCAGGTAATATCACTAAATCAAGGTGCATGTGTTCTAAATTGGTAAAAAAGGTCTTTGAATGGAATAACATTCACAGACATAGTATTATTGATTTAAATAACACATCATGTTACTACTATTGTGTGCTGGCCACATGTATTATACCGAGGCTTGAAGATTTGTTAGCATTACGACCACGTAAATGTTTCGCGTTGCGTCTATAAATAGACAATTAATGGTGACAACATAACTCAACTTTAAGTAGCGCGGTAAACTAAAAAGATAATAAAATACGACGCTAGTTGGCTTGGTGTCTACTTACATATTGCACTAAATCGCTCATTCGCACAACCACACGAAAATGCTCGTTTCAGTTTGGCAAGAACAATTAAAAAAGACCGTGTCAATTAGTTAAAACAGCTTTAAATGTACTTTTTAGCTTGGTATTTCGAAAAATCCCTGGATTAGGAAGTGAAAATCCCGGGAAATCCCGTTCCCGAAATCCCAACCCTAGACTGGATTTTTGGGTAGAGCTACTAACACAGGAACTCACATTACAGACGTGCTAGTTTCCGAGCATTGGCGTTTGCGATAGCCATATTGCGCAATAGCTGACTCAGTGCAATAGCTAATGCAAACGCTAATTCTCTGTTGCGCTACCTACCGGAAATTAGCTAATGTGAGTTCCTGTGTTAGTAGCTATCCTGGATTTACGCACTATATATTCAATCCTATGTACCATTGCAAATGTTAACATCGATCTTATTAATAGTAAAGGGTAGATGTAATTTGCGACGCCCTGTGGCAGGGGTCACTAAACTTTTTTCACAGCGGCCAAATAACTGAAAAATGACAAGCGAGGGCCACAGCTGACAAGGCATAATAACACAGCGGCTTTCTATAACATTGGTCCGCTAAGCGCATTTGCGGGACCAGCAATAGTACTTATTTACAGTGGAATAGTGCTAATGTGAAATGCCGGTAGTAGGCTACAAATGTGTGAAATATTAAAGAGTTCTTCACTGACAATACTTATTTATTCCATCACACGATTTGCAAACTGCTGTTGGACTATTTTTTATTCGTCCCGCAAAACTAGGGTAACTTAATCCTACATGTTGTTTCGCAGTAAATTAACTTTCAACGGTTTACTCAAGCGTTATGTTTAATGATTTGTATTAAGACTAAATATTATTGCGGGCCGTGTAGTTTGGTTACTCCTGCCCTAATGGCAAAATTGGTCCACAAAGTCAAAAATGTTTTAGTACTCAAACAGCAAAAGCTTTGTAACTGGGTTTGTCAAGTAAACAGCAACAGCATCACGGTTTGAGATGTTTCACTTCGCATTATAATCACAACTAGAATTATTCAAAGTGATTCCGACTTGTATAACGGCTGACGCGGTGGCATAGTCAGATAAAAAATGTCTTTAGATTGATTGTTGTGTTGCGAGAAGACCTTCATCATGATCGCAAGACAACATATGGGAGTAAATTATATGAGAACAATTTTTATGTTTTATTTTAAATTCTTTTTCTGTTTGGGCCTTCAAATTTGTCGGCAACACCTTCTTTTTCTATTGTTCTCGCCTACGTCTTATGATGACAGCCCTAAAATACCTTGTTTAGGCTATCATCTATTATTGTCCATGTCTTCATTATTATTGGCCTTTCGATTAAACTTTGGGGCCAAAACAAGCTTCTACGATTGGGGTTCGGGTTCAAATTTCAGGCTCGCTTACAACTCCGCACTAAACCAGTGGTATTTAACCCGTTGGTAGAGAGCCCCGAAGGAGTTGTTTGTCATATTCCTTGGGGTAACATGGGCTTTCAATTATTTAAAAAAGCTAATGTTTGTCAGCAATAACAAAATAAAAAGGTCCGAAAACAATCAAACAGCTGATTTAAACTTATTATGTGTTTCATTATGATTCTTACAATATTAAAACGTCCAAACGCTTGTAGTAGGTGAAGCGTGTGTATTGCACTTTGGATTTTAAATTTGAACATTTTATTCGCATGCAATAATAGTGACGTATTTTTATTTTTCCGTTTAAATTACCTTGCCTTTTTTCGATACAAAAGCTTGACCGGTTTCTTATCGAACAAAACCAGTTTTAACAATCAGCGCATGCATCGGTCATAAACTGTCTTAAAGCTATTATTATATCGTCCCTTTACATGTTACCGAGAAGCAACGTCTAAAACAGCATTTAGTCACGTTGTTACATTGTCACCGTGCATATTATGTTTTCTTTGTTTCGCGCCAGTAGCCTTAACTTTCCTGTATGACACAATGTCTATCACATAATCGGTGCTTATGATGTCACAACCTTGGCATTGTTATACTGAAGTCACTTCTTGTGAGCGTGGCTGCCTTGTGTTTATTAACGACTGGGTGTTATGGAGACAGCATGCTTTATTTAATTGACTGGTTATGTCTGTTTTATTGGTAACGAATAGGAAATTTGTGCTAACTGAACTGTTGCCGGTCGTCCAATGTGTAATTTGTGCATTTCTGGACCATGGATTCCACCGTCGTCAGCCAACGTGCTGTTGCTGTAAATAACTGTATTTTTCCGGTAAGCTTTGTTGCTTAAAGTCTTGCAGTTCGTTACTAATGTGGTTTGGTGATGTTTATTGAATTTGATGCTGTATTTGCAGAACCTAAAATCTCCTGATCGCTTTGAATGTTACTGTGACTCCGGTCCTATGATAGTTCGGTAAGAGTCAACTTTACTGATAATTTCTTGTCTGTTTCCTTAACTAAATTAGTGCATATTTGCCAAAACCGTTTTTGACTCTGTCCTCGTCTTGCTGCTGAACCCTCAAGCGCCACTGGCCACAATTGACTTAATAAAAGAATTCGTTATTTTGGCTCTTGGTGCCTTGGAGTTGTTGAGCGCGAGGAAAGGCGCGTTAAGAACAATTCTAGGAATTTAAGCGATCACCCCTGCTGTGCTGTCTGGGCGAATAGAGTCACTTCACAGCCTCTACCAATTTAAAGGCAGCGCAACACAGGTTACATTTGACGTTTCTAAAATGGATAAACTAAAGATAATTACGGTTTTAATCACGTTTTTTTAGGAATTTAAGCGATCGCCCCTGCTTTCTAAATAGATAAACTAAAAGATAATTACGGTTTAGATTTTAGAGCATCGTTAACCTTGTCGTGTATACGTATTTGCAACTATACGCTCCCATGTTAATAACGTGGCCTAAATGCTGCATAAGTCAAGCGTTTTTTAGACTTCAAATCAGCGCATAGTAAAGTACATTAGGCGTTCTCAAATTGCAAGTAGCGCTCCATGTGCTGTGCGACATGCTCTGTCAAAATATGGACTTGGGAACTTAACTCTAGTATTTGGTGTCATATAGGTTTAATATGTTCAGCAATTAGTAGTTTCTTCAAAGACTTAGATATACGAAGTGTTTAGAATTGTCTACCCTAAGGGTCAGTAGGCCTAAACCTGTCACTGACTGTGTGTTGTAACAGAGTACTTTGTTTATAAAAAACGAACGACCAGCAAGCTTAGATCCCTTTTTTTACCCAAAGTTTAAAGTTTTATTTAAGTAATAATTAAACTTCTTCAAGTTTATAGAGCTCTTCTGGAAATTGTAATAGTTAAACTTTTTTATTGCACATCAGATATAAAAATTTGAATTAAGTTTAAGTGAAATAAAAGTTAATTTATATTAATTTCTCCATTAGTGTTGCTCTTTGCACTTATGTTATCTATTTTTTTTGTTCCTAACGCTGGGTTGACCTAATATTTTACAAAATTGGAGTAGTGTATTAAATCAGCATGGTGGTCTATCTTTTAACAGTAAATAAACAAAATATTTTTTCCCCTTTATTTGTTGAAGTAACAAAGCCTACTGTTCTTAGCAAACCAATAACATGGTACCACTGTAGTACTTTTTCATCTTTTTATGGCTAGATAACTGAGTAACTACCTTCTGTTTTGTTTTTATGGTGGTTGATACATGTAAGTGACTTGTATTTGGATGGTAGTCTAAAATTTTCGACAAGCAAGAGCTTTTAAATGTTGTGACTATTCCAGTGCAAACAATAGGTTTAAGTGGTTTGTTCCTTAGTGACAACGCCCCCTACTAAATGGAATTTTTTTTTTAGCAATCTGTTTCTTTTGTAGTTCAGCTAAAGTTCTGCAATCTGTTTCCAAAGCAAATCTAAATCCACAAGTGTTTTGTTTACCAAATATGGTTTTACAATAAGGGCTTGAATCAGGTCAGTGTTTATAACAGTTCTTGCGGTGATGGTAGGTGATGTGTGAAACAAGTTTCATTTTTATAGACTAAAATTACCTTTTACATTAAATGAATGTTTCATTACATTGTCTGGCCGAGACCGATTTGTAGCAGGGCAAAGTTTATTAATCTGCGCTTCACATCACCAAAACAACTACTGATTTGATTCTCACTATGCCTTTGCCTTTGTGTGCAAACGTTTAACCAATTGTGGTTTCTAACTAAGAAAAGGTCGGTGTATAATCACATCGTATATTGAACGTAGCGCTTCCTGAATGATTAATTATGAGTAAAAGCCTGACTTGCCTGACGCTGTTTCCGCTGAAAATTGTTTGTGCCAAAACCCAGTCTGTTTACGCGAACCCGATCTAATAATATGACGAAAGTAACTAAAACGTAAGAGGAATTCGAATTTCGTCGTCTCGGGTGTTGCGTGGAAAGTTTTGTTTTGTTTGCAAATTTGAAAACATTCAATTATTAATTTATAAAATCGATGAAATAAAATGTTTTTTTTTGCGATGTCTCACATTTGAAACGCAAGTGTTTTATTTTTCTGTTCACAACTTTATTGCGAAACTTTTGCCATTAAACACATTGAAAAATCGTCTTGGGTAGTTCTGCCAACAATTTGTTTTAGTGGGTCATAAATGCCAATGCTGCGAACCATCAAACGTTCTAACGCGTTGTCACTGCGCTACACATTCAGTGGTGTGCAAATTGGAAAACTCAGATAACCTCATATCAAAATAGAAGGGTTGGTATCCCGGCAAATCCCGGTATTTTTCACTTTTTTCTAAATCCCTGTCAGGGGTTTATTATAGTGAAATCACTGCATGGACTTGCATTTCCAGGTAATATCACTAAATCAAGGTGCATGTGTTCTAAATTGGTAAAAAAGGTCTTTGAATGGAATAACATTCACAGACATAGTATTATTGATTTAAATAACACATCATGTTACTACTATTGTGTGCTGGCCACATGTATTATACCGAGGCTTGAAGATTTGTTAGCATTACGACCACGTAAATGTTTCGCGTTGCGTCTATAAATAGACAATTAATGGTGACAACATAACTCAACTTTAAGTAGCGCGGTAAACTAAAAAGATAATAAAATACGACGCTAGTTGGCTTGGTGTCTACTTACATATTGCACTAAATCGCTCATTCGCACAACCACACGAAAATACTCGTTTCAGTTTGGCAAGAACAATTAAAAAAGACCGTGTCGATTAGCTAAAACAGCTTTAAATGTACTTTTTAGCTTGGTATTTCAATCCCGAAAAATCCTGGGAAATCCCGTTCCCGAAATCCCAACCCTAGAAAGGATATTCGGGTAGAGCTACTAACACAGGAGCTCACATTACAGACGTGCTAATTTCCGAGCATTGGCGTTTGCGATGGCAATAATGCGCAATAGCTGACTCAGCGCAATAGCCATTGCAAACGCTAATCCTCTGTTGCGCCACTTACCGGAAATTAGCTAATGTGAGGTCCTGTGTTAGTAGCTCTACCAGATTTATGCACTTATAAAATGTTGTTCAATCAACCCTATGTACCAGTGCAAATTTTACCATCGATATTATTAATAGTAAAGGGTAGATGTAATTTTGCGACGCCCTCTGGCAGGGGTCACTAAACTTAGTTCACGGTGGGTCAAATAACATAAAAATGACAAGCGAGGGCCACAGTTGGCAAGGCATAATAACGCAGGGGCTTTCTATAACAGTGGTCCGTTAAGGGCTTTTGCTGGACCGGCAATAGTACTTATTTACAGTGGAATAGTGCTAATGTGAAATGCCGGTAGTAGGCTACAAATGTGTGAAATATTAAAGACAGCATCACGGTTTGAGATGTTTCACGTCGCTTTATAATCACAACTAGAATTATTTTCCAACTTTACCGAGTTGAAAGTAGCTGAGGTTTTCATTGTCGATCTTACGCTGTCAAAGTAATTCCGACTTGTATAATGGCTGACGCGGTGGCATTGCCAGATGAAAAATGTCTTTAGAATATTTGTTGTGTTGCGAGAAGGTCAATCATGATAGCAAGATAACATGGGCTAAACCAGGGGTTGGCAACCTTTTTTGCACTGGAGACCGTTTTTGAAACTAAAATATTATCGCGGACGGGCGTTTAAAAAACTACAAATATTTATCAGTGAGAATGCATAAATTAGTTGATCATCCCCGGGACACATGAGCAAAATCATTTAAAGCATTAAACCTGAAAAATTATAGGGCCCGACAACGAACTCCTCGCGGACGGCGGTTGCCGACCACTGGACTAAACTATATGAGAACAATTTTTATGTTGTGTTTTAGAATCTTTTTCAATTTGGGGCTTAAAACTTGGCAACAAAACCTTCTTTTATAAACCAAGCCAGGAAAATAAGCAAGTAAAGTATTGGCATGCGCGGACCAATGAAGCACTGATATTTTGAAGGCTTATCCGCAACAATGCTCATGCAATAACATATCGAGTGCAGGCAAACTATGTGTTTGATGTGAATATCAAATAAAGCACAATACTTTTTTGAGTAGAGTAGGCAACTTGCTTGTAGGTTACATTTTTTTCTCAGGGTTCAAACCCAGGACGCTCCCAGGGATGAATCCCGATCATTTTTTATGTCTGTGTATGGGCCAGGCGCGCTGGATCATTCGCTTGCTGACACTTCTTTGGCTGCATCGAAAGAAACGTCATCAATGGGTGATATGGTCCTTTTGCAGGTTGTAATGGAATGTGTGTTTGGAATTGGCGTTATTATATCGTTTTTACGTTATTATGAAAGAAAGTAAAAAGGTCACTCAGGCGAAATTGGCACAAATATGGACAACGTTTGCTGGCAAAACGGGAAACTTACCTGGTCTTAGCTAAGTAGCTAGTTGCTGGACCTGACCTAATGCCCTAAAACGCCTTGTTTTGGCCATTATCTATTATTGTCCATGTCTTCAATATTATTGGCCTGTCAATCAAACTTTTGGGCCTAAACAAGATTCTACGATTGGGGTTTCGGTTCAAATTTCAGGCCTGCTTACAACTCTGTATTTAACCAGCGGTGCCTTCGAAAACTGCAGGTGCGCTTGGTCCGCTAGGTACTTCGCTTGGTAAACTACAGGTAACTCGTTTTAATTCCACAAAGCCCGTAAACAGTGCAGGTAACCTTTTTTGAAACGAGTAAACGCGTAGTTACTGCGACGTAACATGATAGTGGTATATGTACTGTTTTTAGGGTTAGGGTTAGGGTTAGGGCTAGGGTTCATAGTTTCGGGTTCAGAGTTTAGGGTTTTGGTTTTTGGTTGTGTTGGGACTATCGTAACACTTTTCCAGCATTATTTGCGTTAACTGCAGTATTTACAATTCCTCGCATAAAAACAGGGCAGCTGCAGTATTTTCGAGTCACGTCGTGCTTATTATGAGTTTAATCGATCTAAAAAGAGTTACCTGCAGTATTTTTAAGTTACGTTGCCCGAAAAAAGGTTACCAAGCGAGTTACCAAGCGCACCAAGCGCACCTAGCGCACCTAGCGCACCTGTAGTATTCGAAGGCACCCTTGAACCAGTGGTGTTTAACGCGTGGGTAGAGAGCCCTGAGGGGCTGTTTGTCATCTTCCTGGAGGTAACGCGGGCTTTTGAATATAGTCTAAATATAATAAACTAATGTTCGTCGGCATTAACAAAATGAAATCATCTGAAAGGAATAAAACAGTTGATTTAAACTTATTTGTGTTTCATTTCATTCGCATGCAATAATAGTGACGTATTTTTAAATTTTCCGTTTAAATTACCTTGCCTTTTTTCTGTACAAAAGCTTGACCAGTTTCTAATCGAACAAAACCAGTTTTACTAATCACTGCATGCACCGGTCATCAACTGTCTTAATTACGTGTTCTATGTTTCCCGCCAGTACCCTTTATTCACTTGTATGGCGCAATGTTGTGCAACCTAGTGCTGCCACTGAGAATTTTAAGATATCCCAAGGTTCCCTCACTAAAAATTCCAAGGTTTGTCCAAAAATCCCAAGATAACCAAAAGATGGAAAATACACAGTTTAAATCCTAGCTGGCGCACACAACATAATCTTTATAGTTACAGCAGGTCCCAGCCATCACGTACCTTTGAAAAGACGCTAGGAACTACCAGAAAAATGCAAAAGAAAAAATATTTTTTTGTTTACATTTGTTTTACTGGCACATGCTACATCGTAGTACTGGCCTGACTCACTAGTTTTGACAGGGAATTTCAATCAACGTACACGGCTTCAAACACAAAATTGATGCAAAACGATCATTTTTGTTTGCAACAATAGTATTAATTGAATCATAAATGTATTAAATAAATAATTTCAAAAAATTCCAAGGTTTAAATAGTTTTCCCAAGATCCCAAGCTCAGCACTGAAATCCTAAGA
The DNA here is from genome assembly GCF_965637545.1 of Phallusia mammillata. Lineage (NCBI taxonomy): Eukaryota > Metazoa > Chordata > Ascidiacea > Phlebobranchia > Ascidiidae > Phallusia > Phallusia mammillata. The sequence goes on along the minus strand of NC_137257.1, from coordinate 571,941 downwards.
TCGGGAGAAAAATCCCAAGGAGTGGCAGCCCTGGTGCAACCTGGTGACATTATACACAATAATAATGCATCACACAATCGGTGCTTGTGATGTCACAACCTTGGCATTGTTTTACTGAAGTCTTGTAAGCGTGGCTGTCTCCTGTTTATTAGCGACTGGATGTTATAGAGGCAGCATGCTTTATCTAACTGACCGGTTATGTTTGTTTTATTGTTAACGAATAGGAAATCTGTGCTAACTGAACTGTTGCCGGTCGTCCAATGTGTAATTTGTGCATTTCTGGACCATGGATTCCACCGTCGTCAGCCAACGTGTTGTTTCTGTAAATAACTGTATTATTCCGGTAAGCTTTGTTGCTTAAAGTCTCGCAGTTCGTTACTTATGTGGTTTGTTAATGTTTATGGAATTTAATGCTGTATTTACAGAACTTTACTGTGACTCTGGTCCTATAATAGTTCGGTAAGAGTCAACTTTACTGATAATTTCTCGTCTGTTTCCTCAACTAAAGTAGTGCATATTTGCAGAAACCGCATGTCCTTAATTGCCTTAATAAAACAACTCGTTATTTTGGCTCTTGGTGACTTGGAATTGTTGAGCGCGAGGAAAGGCGCGCTGAGCGATCGACCCTGCTATGCTGTTTGGGCGCATAGAGTCCCGCCTTCTACCAATTAAAAGGCAGCGCAACACAGGTTACATTTGACGTTTCTAAAATCAACTAAAAGATAATAACGGTTTAGAATATCGTTAACCTTGTCGTGTATAAGTATTTGCACCTGAGTGCTATATAAGTTAAACATTTTTAGACCTAAAATTTAGACCTAAAATCTGGGCATAGCAAAGTACACTAGACATATACATAGAATATCACATTACAGTATTTGTGTTGTGTTCTCAAATTTCAAGTAGCGTTCATTGCACTGTTCGACATGTTCTGTCAAAATATAGGCATGTACATGTGTACATCAGTACATGTGTCTTTAACTGTGTGTTGTAGCAGAGTACTTGGTTCATTGAAACCAAACGACCATGCAAGCTTAGATCCTTTCTCTTTATCCAAAGTTTAAAGTTTTATTTAAGTAATAATTAAACTTCTTCAAGTTTATGGAGCTCTTCCGGCAATTTGCAATAGTTAAACTTCTTGTTGCAGATGAGATTTCAAAATTTGAGTTAAGTTTAAGTGAATTTATAATAATTTCTCCATTGGTGTTGCTCATTGCACTTATATATTATCTATTTTTTTGTTGTTCCTAACGCTGGGTTGACCTAATATTTTACAAAATTGGAGTAGTGTATTAAATCAGCATGGTGGTCTATCTTTTAACAGTAAATAAACAAATATTTTTCCCCTTTATTTGTTGAAGTAACAAAGCCTACTGTTCTTAGCAAACCAATAACATGGTACCACTGTAGTACTTTTTCATATTTTTTTGGCTAGATAACTGAGTAACTACCTTCTGTTTTGTTTTTATGGTGGTTGATACATGTAAGTGACTTGTATTTGGATGGTAGTCTAAAATTTTCGACAAGCAAGAGCTTTTAAATGTTGTGACTATTCCAGTGCAAACAATAGGTTTAAGTGGTTTGTTCCTTAGTGACAACGCCCCCTACTAAATGGAAATTTTTAGCAATCTGTTTCTTTTGTAGTTCAGCTAAAGTTCTGCAATCTGTTTCCAAAGCAAATCTAAATCCACAAGTGTTTTGTTTACCAAATATGGTTTTACAATAAGGGCTTGAATCAGGTCAGTGTTTATAAAAGAAATTGTTTTGGTGCTGCTAAATAAAGAATTAAAAGGTATCAAAATATACCTAAGTGTGACTTCTCTTTTGTTTGGCTCTTTTTGATGTGGTAACAATCAAATTAATTTTACAGACTATTGTGGTGTAGGGATACACATTTTGAGGAACTTTTTAACTTTTCATTTTTATAACCTTGCTTCATGCCTGAAATGCTGTTGTTCTTCTGTAAATAACAATCTTTATAACTTGCTTTGATTAAATATTGTCAACAAATGAATAAATAACACTTCTGTACAACTTGTTATTACATGCACACAGATATTTCACAAATGACACCACACCTAGGAAAAATTATTTACGAAAGCATTTTTTCATAATAAAAACAGACTAACAATAACATGGTTTACTACAAGGGTTGCCAACATTTTAGGCGACACGTGCCAATTTACTTGTTATTTTCTTGTGTTAATGACCTCGCATGTCAAGGTTTTTCTAAATAATATTGGTTCGTGCCAGCAGATATCAATAATAAAGAGAAAGCAGAGTGTTTTTTTGCATATAAGGCTGAATTTTAAGACAATGGCATGCTAAAAACTGAAAACAAGCAGTGTAACAGGTTAAATTGTTACTTCAATATAAACACGCAAATCGGTTGGCATGCCATCAAAAACCACCTCGCATGCCAGGGGTTGCCGACCTCTGGTTTATTACTTCGTAACTGCAGCAAAAAGTTTCGAGTTATCATTTGGTTGTGTTTTTATTATTTTCACCCAACTATTTCAATCACTCTGTCGCCCTCTTCCTCTGCACCAGCGTTGTATTTCACAGCTAAATCCGATGAACGATTTGTAGATGCCCGTAGAGAGGATAATTTCTCCATTAGCCATTTCTTTGCCCTGACAAGTTGATCTTCCAATGCTTTTGAGTAAAGCAAGGGATTAAGAGCGCTGTTGATTGGAAGCAACAGACAAGCACTCAACACATAAGCATCTGGTGGCATCTTGATTCCTCCAACACTCAAATATCCCATGACACAAATTGGAATCCAGCAACAGAAGTCGGTCAAAATCAACCTTGAGATTCTCTTCTGCATCTTGGAGCTGACATCATTGCTCCTGGATTCTTTCATCTGGTTACTTTGTTTGTAGATGAGAACGTATGCAACCACCATGTAGATGAACATGAGGAAGTTGATTGTGATGAGGAAAGTTGAATATTCCCAAGCAAATTCACTAGTTGTGGCAAACAAACGTGGCAAACAAACGCTTGTTTCTCCATAATATCCAAACTCTCCTTCGATTGGGTTGCGAGGAAACGTTTGCTTGATAGTTTGTTTCACATCATTCCAACTTTCTGGCTCTACATTGGTAATTCTTTTTGCAAGAAGTGACATGTTTTCCCTGGAAACAAAATCATTTCCAAAAATGTTGTTTGGAAACCGAACATCAGTTATAAAATAATGCGAAGTAACTTTTAGTAAAGGAACAGTTGCCAAAACAACAGCCGAAATCCAGCAAAACAATTCAGCAAGTAAAATTCTGTAAACACCTACACTTCGAATTATAAATGGTTTAAAGGCTGATACAAGACGAAAAGTGGTCATGGCTGTCATTGTCAAGGCCGATCCTTCTGATGATACAATTGCAAGTGCTCCAAGCCCTGAACACAAACTACTTGATCTCCATTCCTTATCAAACAAACAGTAGGAGCCAGAAAATCGTGTGGCTTGCACTATAACTGCAAGCAGATAAATTCCCATGAGGAAATCTGAGCAACAGAGGTTGAGAATGAAAATATTAGTGTTAATGAAAACATTTTTGTTTCTGTCTACATTCCATAGGCTGTGAGCAGTTGCAAGGAACACAAACAAATTTCCTCCCAAGGCTAGCATAGCTGTTATCCAGAAAATTGCTTGGTATACGGGATTGGCAATCATTTCATTCATATCTGCAAATGCGTCCCCAGCCAAGTTTACACATTCATCACTTCCATCTGAACAATCTTGAATTCCATTCTGCACCAGTTTCCATTCAATTGACAAAGGTTGTTTATTTGTGCAATAAAACCTTTTGTTTTCACAACGACATCTACTTTCATCAGATTCGTTGTCGCAATCGATAATTCCATCACAAAAAGTGTTTCTGTCAATAGAAACCCAATTTTTGGTCTTGCAATAAAAACGAGTTTTGTGACAAAGTTCAGGAAATTCATCTGAGCCATCATCACAATCAATTGTTCCATCGCAAACCTGGGTGTTTTTTATGCTGATCTTTCCATTTGAGAAACAATAAAACATATTTGTACAGTTTACTTCACCAAGTAGTTTTAAGTCGTCCTCAATAATTCCATCACATATGGAGTTTAACAAAACTTTTTTATTTGAATATTTCGAAAATTTACTCCTCAGTGCTTTGTTGTCAGTTTTTGCGCACTTAAATATTTCGTCAAGTCCGAGGTCTTCAACATTTTCTGGTAAACACTGAGTTTGTTCCAAATTATTAGCAGACGAACAGTATTTTGTGTTTATTTGATCAACACATTGCACACTTGAATTACACAACTTTCCACTTTGAAATGAACAAACAGATTTATTTTGGCAATGTATCTGATTTGATGGACAACCACCCCTTATATCATCACACAAACTTTGATTCAAGCACAAACACTCATCTGACATATCAAAGCAGTCCACTATACCGTCACAAACTTGCTTGGGTGATATGATTAACTTTTTATCCAAGCACTGAAAACATCTAAACTGTCCGTTGGCAAAACAAAGATCAGATTTATCAGAACATTGAGCCACTGAATCGTAAATGTTGGTTTGAGGCAAAACACAAACACCTTGTCTCGATGATCCAGAGCATTTAAATCCAAATCCTGACTTGATTTCGTCACTATTGTCATTACAATTACCAATTGAGTCACAAAAGGAACTTTCAGTGATGACTTCTTTATTTTTACAAACAAAAATGTTCTGACAAAATTTTTCTGTTTTTTTGCAGGTGGAAGTGACGCAAATCACATTCTTGCTTTCACAACTGTTGATGTCATCAGCACATGATGGTCGGATTACTGTGTTGCACTTTGCTGGAACTGTGGAATGTACAAGATACCTGGCAAGTTGTTCACTCTTACAAGTTGTGGCAAACATTGTGCAAGACTGACAAGTGAAGTTGGAAACTGAACAAAGTTCGTCGCTTGCATCATAGCAATCTTCAAAGCCATCACCCAACCAGTCAAAAAATATGCATCTGCCAGTAGATGGGCAATGTTTGTTACCAGGATCACACGGACATCTGGCATAAACTCCAGAGCAGTTACATGAGTAATGTGTCTCGTCACTACCGTCAAAACAGTCACGATTTCCATCACACAACAAAGATCGGTCAATACAACTTCCCTTCATATCGATGTCACATTGTTTGTTGCCAACACATGCACATTGAAACTTATGAGCTGGACAAGTGCAATTAACTTCATCGCTCCAATCACCACAGTCATTCCATCCATTACATTGCCTGTCTTTGTTGATGCAACCACCAATGAAAATTGAACAGTTCTTTGTTTTGTAACAATCACATTCAAAGGTATCAGCTGGACAAGTGCAATTAACTTCATCACTCCAATCACCACATTCATTGTATCCGTTACATTGCTTGGCTGTGGTAATGCAACCCTGCTTGTATGTTGTACAGTTCTTTGTTTTGTAACAATCACATTCAAACTTATGAGCTGGACAAGTGCAATTAACTTCATCACTCCAATCACCACATTCATTGTATCCGTTACATTGCTTGTCTTTGTTAATGCAACCATATCCAGTTGTGCAGTTCTTTGTTTTGTAACAAGGGCATTCAAACTTTTTAGCAGGACAAGTGCAATTAACTTCATCACTCCAATCTCCACAGTTATTATATCCATTACATTGCTTGTTTTTGTTGATGCAACCATATCCAGTTGTACAGTTCCTTGTTTTGTAACAATCGCATTCAAACTTACGAGCTGGACAAATGCAATTAACCTCATCACTCAAATCTCCACAGTCATTCCATCCATCACATTGCCAGTCTTTGTTGATGCAACCACCTCTTGAAGTTGAACAGTTCTTTGTTTTGTAACAATCACATTCAAACTTATGAGCTGGACAAGTGCAATTAACTTCATCGCTGCCATCTATGCATTCTATTCTTCCATTACATTGATACATCTTGCCCATGCATCCACTATTGTAAGTTCTGCAGTTGTTTGTTTTGTAACAATCGCATTCAAACTTATGAGCTGGACAAGTGCAATTAACTTCATCACTGCCATCTAAACAATGTATGACTCCATCACATCGCAACCTCTCCCACACGCACCCAACATGACCTTTGCAAGTTGTGTTGAAGCAGTCACACTGAAACCTGCCTTCATGGCAAACCTCACTATACTCGTCGCTCCAATCACCACAGTCGTTTTCGTATTCGTACAATCGATGACCTCCAGTCCCACGCAGTGAAGAACTCAAGTCATATACCTTCCACATCCCAATACATCCTGGTTTGTCCCCACACCGACCAAACTTGTGACAAGCACATTCGAACATTGAAGAAGGGCAGGTGCAGTTGGATGTTTTGTATGGGGGTTCGCACACCGACAGATTTTCAGGTTCTGTAGTAAAGTCACAAAAAATATTTTAAGTAACTTTGGTAATTCAAAGAAACTTTTATAGTGCTGAACTTTGTGTGGATCTCTTAAAAATGTGGCACTCTATGGTGGGACGAACACACCATTTTAATTCACATTGCACTAGTTTAAACCGTTGGAAACACGCACTTTTGATTACCGTTACACGAACTGTCAACACTTTTAATTATGGCTTCCCTTCCCTGAAGGGGACGCATCTGCGTCTCACCCTGTAGCCCCACCGTTTACTCCACTAACTCCTAAAATGGGTAAAAACATTTTAACGATTTTGAATTGAATGAGATTTGTATAGTTTGTAACTCCATGGTTATTTTAGCAGAATATGCATTGCCATGTTTCAACTTACGGCTCTAAACTTAATTATGGTTAGCCAATCTCAGAATTTCCATTATTTACAACTTTGCATGTGTGAGGACCCATAAGTTTCTGGTTGCAGAAACGAACAAAGGTTATAAAACATTGGCTACTATGGGAGCCAATATTAATATATTAATGTTTCAAAATAGGTTATAGCAGGGGCGTATTTTTAAAGGAGTGTGTCCAACACTTTGTTTGGGGAATTTCCCTAATGGCGCTTTATGACGTCATTAAATCTGCAACACTTTGTTCGGAAAATTTCCCACACAAATGTGCTAGACCGCAAGTGAATACACAATTCACACGTCAAACTGCCACTAAATTGTCCCGTTTTCTAGTTCTAAATGGCGCGTTGAAGCGGCAAAGCGCTTTATCCTCTACCCGTCCAATTAACAGAAAGAAAAAGGGGGGAGTCCGGACTGCATCAGTTTCTATTATAACCCGTTATCCAATTAACATTTTAATAATTGATTTTTAGCAAGACTCAGATTGCTGCGCTCATACTTTCTAGCTTACTCAGCAAAACTGCAGCTGGAAGATTAGACTGTCACGTGATTAACGTATGATCGTTGCTTCAAAACTTGAAACCAGCAACAACTGCTAGAGCAGGGCTACTCAAACTTTCTTGCTCTGCGACCCCATTTTGAAACAGAAATTTCTACGCGACCCCTTGATGAGTATAGTCCAGGGGTGCACAACCTCTTCGCTATGACGGCCGCATCACAGATCTTTATTTCACCAACGGCCGCCAATTGCCTGCTTGCTTGTGTTTTAAAATTACTGATGTAAAGAAATACTTATATATTTTATATATATACCATCTAATGGCGCCTAGGTTAATTTCTAACTTGATGCACGGATTGACAGTCTTAGCTTTTATGACGTCATAATCTATATTGTGACGCTTGTGGTATCTGCTTTTTCGCATTGTTTGCACACAATATAGGCATAAAAAAGTCGGTCGCATATGGCTACTAGGCTGGTAATACTCTTGTAAGTTCCACAAAATGTGTTTAGAGCAGTTTGAAAATCAAAATATTTGACAAAAAAGTTTTTATATACGTTACGGCTGCCAGTACATATATTCTAATAAACATGTTCACGGCCGCACAAACTCGTCTCTGTACGGCCGCAAGGTTGTGCACCCCTGGTATAGCCTATACACGGGAATGATGTTTAAACAATAAATGTACGCACGTATATCATTTATTGTGATCGACATAATAACGCAAAATGTTTCGCGACCCCAAAATTATATTCCAATTGGGGTCGCGACCCACAGTTTGAGAAGCCCTGTGCTAGAGGGATAAAAACGCCTTCTGAATCGGTGATCCACCTGATAAGTTGCGCAAGGTCGCGAATAGAAAACATAAAATATCCCAAGCATTTGCACGTTACTAAATACGTGAACCTAAACAACATAGTTTGATTACCTGCGATCTAACATTTATGACAACTATTACGTGTTTTGTGGGTCATAAACAACATAACAGTAAACGTTTTTTACCATTTGTTTCACATTTAACATTATTCAAATACAGTTTGATACTTTGAATTTGGTGCAGTTCGCACTTTGCAGAAATTACAATCAGCGTCTTTGCCGGAACATTAGTTTCGTATTTTCAACACAATGAACTCATCATTTACATGCTTGTTATTTCACTATTGGCAATTAGATAAGCCAACAAAAAATGATTAGTGCGCACTGCTTTGAGATAACGACTCCTTATCGCTCAGCGGTTATGGAAGTCTATTTAATCTCCTAATAACTTTTCAAAAAAGGGGTACCGAAAAAAATTGCAGTTACTTAATTCAAGAGCAACTGCACTTAGTCGTTCGCGACGTTGCGCAGCTATTCTGGGATTAGCGGTTCATTTCACTATCATATCGTCTTTTTCCATTTCAAAAACTCATTCTGTGCGACTTTCACATGGAGATCATCAATCCGGTTAATCGCATATTTCGTTGAAAATCGATGCGAATATCCGGTTTATGCAATTAACCGGACGATTTTCTTAACAAACGATGGACGACGGTTTGGGATTTTTAATTGTGATGCAATTAAACGGATTATGCGATTAACCGGATTCTTTTTATGTCTATTGAAATTAAATAATTATTGAAGCGTTCACACGGCTCTTTGGGCAATTTATTGCGAGGGAAGCCAATTTCGCAGCAGCCTTTATTTATAGGCATTAAAACAGAAACTACAGCTCATACATAGAACTACCTTCTGATCTCACAGACTCATCTGGCGTGTTTTCTGAATCGACTGACAAGCCTTACACAGAGTCTGTAGTTTTGTTTTGTAAAAAAGCATTAGAAGGTAAATATAAATTCTAAGCGTTTATAACGCTGACATTCAAGATACTGTTTATCCACAGGCGCTGGAAAATGCGCAGCAAGAAACAGGAAATAGCATGAAAGGTGCAGAAAAATTAATGTTTTGAAAAAACGATTCCAAACTGAAATGAAATCCGACGCACTTATGCTAGCCTGTGTGAATGAACCCACGCACCGCATCACAGTACTCGCATAGCATTGTCCATTGTCTTTCAACTGGTCTATTGGCTTGCTTATCAACGTACGAAAAGCCCCACAAGAGAAAGTGTAACCAGTCCAAAACCTTCAGGTCGAATTGTTCATAAATATCGAAGTTCGATATTGCGATTGGCAATTACGCATATTTTTGTTGTTGCTTTGAAGAATATATTTATTATGCATATTGCCGAGTAGGCCTACAGCACTTTGGATCTCTTTTTTGAAACAAATGAGAGACCATCTAGAATTGAAAGGTGTTCCATTACCACTCAGGTCAGAACATTCCATGCCGTAGCCAATTTTTATCTCTGTGTCGACGACAGGCTGTTGCACAATGACATGTTACATTAAATCGCGGTTTGGCCCTTAATATCACTGATGATGGCATGAGCATTTGCCGAAACGTTTAAACTTTAAACAATAAAGCATGTCGCTTTTTACGTCTGTTCGGACCGTTGTGTTTATCATTAAACATATGAACAGATCCGTATGTAGTGTTCCAAATCGCAGTGTTTTGTTTAAATTCTATGAACGCATTCCACTTTCGACGTTTATTTTAGGATCTTGTTAGTCCAGGCCGGTATACAGTAGTGACTCTGAAAAACCATTAACGAACCAAACTAGTACTTAAAGTCAAGACTGTTATTGTGCACAACGGATGGCAAATCCGTTACTGGGTGAATTAACAAACCGTGCCAGTCTGGTAACCGTGTAGTGCGCAGTAAAAAACCTGCTACAACATCAGACTGTATACTCCCAACAAACTGGATTGCCGTTGGATGGCCACACTAGCCAATGTGGCCAATCTTTCGTCACCAGCTGCACTGTTAAGACCTTATAGGATAGTATGCACTGTCTGCAGCTAACAAGATTTTAATCTGGGACAAGCATTGGGTATTAAGTCTATCTTTCTCTTTCATTAGATTATTATTTCACGGTTTATTTCTGATTTTGCTTTGCTGAAATGTAGAAACGTAAATTTCTAACATTTATTTGTACGTATGATGCATCGCAATCAAGTGTAAAATCAAAGTGATTTTGACATCCCCTTTTACTAATGTCATTATTAGTTCGGCGTCAAATTTATAGTCCAACGTTTTTACTTTACATTTTTTGCCCCCAATGTTTGGTAAACGTCACTCATATGTTGTCAAACAAAATAACAAAAACGCAAACTTGGTTTGGACAGAAAAAACGACGATTTCAGTCCTACCGCCACACCGCTAAAGGACATATATATAACTTTTAAATTTATTTAAAACCAAGCAAACTTACTTATATAAGGTCGAGGAGCAAGACTGAAATCCTCGCCCGGACATTCACCTTCCGCGCATCCGACGACCAACATAAGAAACAGTAACCACAGCATGTCTACGATTCCGATGTTAGCTGTTAACACGACAGTTTAAAATTTGTTTTTGTTGTTAAAACTGAGATAGTGAGTGAACAAAAAGTGCTGACATTTCCAGTTTGTTGAAAAAATTTCAAGATTGCTTACGCAAACGGCAAAAAGAAACAAAATTCGTTTTTGCACAAAAAATAATTTTAAACCCGAACAGTTCTGTTTAACTGTTATTTTCAGAAATTTATCTCGCAGAATTCTCCAGCATACATTCCCTTTAATCTAGATATGCTAGATACCACTTTTTACTGTATGGAAAACCCATTTTTGCGGTTAATTTATAGGCATTAAAACGGAAACGACAGGTTCTACGTAGCACCGCCTTCTATCTTCCGATCTCACACATCTGGTGTCATCCGGCGTGTTTCTGGAATCCTCTGAGATATACGGATGTGCATTACGTACTGTCTGTGCGTTTGTTTTGTAAAATAAAATTAAACGTTAAAAGCACATTTAAGAGTTGGTCCGAATGTTTTAGGTTTATTTCTGTTTTCAAGAAACTTAATTGCATTTACCCGACAACTCGTGCGGGTCATATACCCCATTTGATTGTAAGTAATTGTGTAGAAAAAAAAAACGTTTTAAGCGTGTATTTGTTTACAGAATAAAGTTTTTACATTCAACTCAACTCTCTAACCCAGCGGTTTCCAACCTTTCTGGTGCCGTGGGCTCTTGATAACATTTGCCAAGTTGCGGTGACCCCACGGATAAAATTAGTAGTCCCTAAATTAAAATTGACTGCATTTTTCTCAGCAATAAAGTTAAGTGGTCTATGAGTTTATTTTATTGGGCTGGTGGTTCTTGGTCTAAAAAAGTTGGGAAACTTGCCTTAGGCGACCCCAGGCAAGTTGTCAGGAGACCCCTGTTGGGGTCGCGACCAACAGGTTGGAAACCGCTGCTCTAACCCTAATCAAAGTGCGTTTCTCCAATTAAGTCACATGATGGGAGATAACTATTAAAACAAGTCACGTGTTTTTGCCAAAACAAAGACACGCAAAAGTGTCTTAATCTCGTACAAAAGGCCATGAGGGGATTCTGACATGTAGGAACGCGAGATGTTTAATATAAAATCAATAAAATACAAATGTTCCTTGTTTTCGCTATAACTTTTGTTTCCTCTGTGATTTATGCTTAGTTGTGGCATCGAACAGATTTGGTGAGGAATGACTTTTTAGCCTGTGCTCCCAACAAACTGGTGTGCCGTTAGTTGGCTACACGAGCCAATACGGCCGATCTCTTGTCACTATCTGCACTGATGACACCTTATAGGTGGATAACATAGTGGCAGTTTTGTAAACAGCATGCTTTCTGCAGAAAGCAAAAATTTGACTTCAAAGTTTGGGATTAAGTTGTAAAAGAACTGTATTGAATTGCGGTTGTTTAGGGACAGATGAATAAATTGCGCTTGTAAACATGCCTTATGCTTTGAGCGACTATTCGGAGCACAAACTTAGGGAGGGGAGTTGTTATGAGTACAATGTTTTCGTCTGGCCATCGTTCTCCCGCTGGCATGCGAACAACTGTCCATCCGCAAGCGTTGGAAAACACACAGCAAGAATACACATGCGCAGAAAATTGTAAACACCAACCAAGCAGTCTTATAGGTATGTTATGAGTACAACGTTTTCGTCCGCCCATCGTTCTCCCGCTGGCATGCGAACAAATGTCCATCCGCAAGCGTTGGAAAATACACAGCAAGAATAGCCTACACATGCGCAGAAAATTGTAAACACCAACCAAGCAGTCTTATAGGTTTGTTATGAGTACAACGTTTTCGTCCGCCCATCGTTCTCCCGCTGGCATGCGAACAAATGTCCATCCGCAAGCGTTGGAAAACACACAGCAAGAATACACATGCGCAGAAAATTGTAAACACCAACCAAGCAGTCTTATAGGTATGTTATGAGTACAACGTTTTCGTCCGCCCATCGTTCTCCCGCTGGCATGCGAACAAATGTCCATCCGCAAGCGTTGGAAAATACACAGCAAGAATAGCCTACACATGCGCAGAAAATTGTAAACACCAACCAAGCAGTCTTATAGGTTTGTTATGAGTACAACGTTTTCGTCCGCCCATCGTTCTCCCGCTGGCATGCGAACAAATGTCCATCCGCAAGCGTTGGAAAATACACAGCAAGAATAGCCTACACATGCGCAGAAAATTGTAAACACCAACCAAGCAGTCTTATAGGTTTGTTATGAGTACAACGTTTTCGTCCGCCCATCGTTCTCCCGCTGGCATGCGAACAAATGTCCATCCGCAAGCGTTGGAAAACACACAGCAAGAATACACATGCGCAGAAAATTGTAAACACCAACCAAGCAGTCTTATAGGTATGTTATGAGTACAACGTTTTCGTCCGCCCATCGTTCTCCCGCTGGCATGCGAACAACTGTCCATCCGCAAGCGTTGGAAAACACACAGCAAGAATACACATGCGCAGAAAATTGTAAACACCAACCAAGCAGTCTTATAGGTATGTTATGAGTACAACGTTTTCGTCCGCCCATCGTTCTCCCGCTGGCATGCGAACAACTGTCCATCCGCAAGCGTTGGAAAACACACAGCAAGAATACACATGCGCAGAAAATTGTAAACACCAACCAAGCAGTCTTATAGGTATGTTATGAGTACAACGTTTTCGTCCGCCCATCGTTCTCCTACTGGCATGCGAACAACTGTCCATCCGCAAGCGTTGGAAAATACGCATCAAGCCAAAAATACGTGTACAAAAGTGGAACTAAAATTAAATGGGTTTCAGCTGCTGTGTGAAGCAGATGATTCAGTAATTGACATGTTCAATGAAATGTAAAAAATAGTAAAAACGCTGTGTCCGTTTGTTTTGAAAACGTTCACTTCCCAATCCACAAATATTTCACTCTATGATTTCGTTAAAAATAAATTGTTTTATAGCAGACCATTGCACTGGTAATACTCACACGCAAATGATGAGCAAAATAGACTCACTTAGCAATTTTAAAAATTTTTAAAAATTTGGTTCTCAACCAGTGGGCTTTTTTAAAGAATTTAGTTTCATTTGTGTAACTACAATCAATTTTTCAAGAATAATAGCTTGGGGAGGAATTGAGAAGGAATGTTTTTGTTCTGTTTTTTGTTCTGAACCTATTTACTGGGCCACAGAATTTTTTTGCAATGAAAGTGGGCCACGAAAGAAAAAAGGTTGAGAACCACTGGGATAGGCCTATACTTTTCACAAAATGTGGTTTAATTGTTTATAATGCAATGCATCAATTCCTTGTCAATGAAGCTCACCGAAACGGTATAATTTTATTCATAAAGAACATATTTTTTTGGTATTCAGAAGTTTTACATTTACAGCAAAAAATTGTTTATAAGCGAGAGTTTTTAAAAAATCCAATATGAAATTAAATTTTAATAATTTGCTTTCTATGTTTTCGTATCCTTGTTCTGTGGTGGTCTGGATTTACAAATAAAAATAATTAGCGCTAAAAGTTTACTGGGAAATGATGCAAATCACGATGTTTTAATGTTTTTGCTAAGTTATTTTGTTGTTGTTTTTGGGTCGAATTTGTCGTAAACAGCTAAATTCAGGTTTTAATGTCATTTCTCCACACAAATAAACTTCAATTGTTACGATAATAGAGATGTAACGATCCATTTTGATTTATTGATTTGATATCTTGTTTTAAATTTACTACACATTTTAACAACTTTGCTCATCTAATGTCAGAAAATAAACGAGAAAAAACAAACGGGTTTTAAGCCTGCAAACGTTTCTAGCATTTCTGAGTTGGAAAGTGCAAACGTTACTAGCGTTTTTTTTCCTGGAGACATCTAAACGGCATTTCATCTGTTTTGTATCCGAATCTAACTAGTTTACATGTTTACTCTTATAAATAATTTTTCTTAAATGTCATCAAGCTTTTTTGTATTTTGTTGCATTTAGATGTTTGTAAATCGTATTAAGTGAAATGATCTTGCCATGATGGAAGGCACAAGTTCAAACAATCATATAAATGCAAGTCAAATAGACAACTTAATTGAATTAACGGAAAATCATAAAGTAAATGATTTGTCAGAGTTCGATCCTCTTGCCAACGAGAAACCAACACAACCAAAACGTCCTGTGCGACCTCCTCCCCCACCCCCTACTAATAGAGGTTCAACGCAGATCCAAGCTTCAACTAATCGGGGTTCAACGCATGCCCCAGCTCGAGCTCCGCCACCACCACCTTCACCCAGATCACACACAGTGAGCGGAACCACGTCAGAATCTGTTCTTCTCAAATTCAATGAAAACTCTTCAGCCATAACTAAGCAACCTGCACGAAACCCAGTCAGTAGATCTGATCTGGGAAGTTTTAAAAACAAGTCAGCTTCGTTTGTCAGTTATTTGAGTTCAAATGAAAATGACAATCATGTGGCAGAGGAAATGCAGGAACGGAAGTTAGAAAATCGAAGGTCAGTATGCAAAGTTTTGCAGTATCTTAATTGTTACAGTGTATAATAATTTAACCTGCAATTTAGTAAATGTGAAACTAAAGCTTGTTCTAAAACTGATTGCTTGTTACCTGTGCACCATGAGTTGTGTAAGTAAATACTTTACCACTCTGTGATGCTTAATTTTTTATCTTGACACTGCACATTAGGTCAAAATTCAAATAACATATGTAGGGAACTATACATATTTGTTATTGGTTTATTGAACAGAGTTTATATAATTGTCCTGTATTAAATAGTTTAAAATCGGCACAGATAAATGTTTGTGTTTTGAAAAAAAAAGTCAGCTTACAGTTGAAACATCTATGATTGTAAAACAACAAATTACTGTGCTGCAACACCAACTGATTAAACAACTATAGTGTAATGTTTTCACAAAAAGAAAGAGTTTTTGTCATTCTAACTTGCAAATAAACCACAGTGCTTCCTCACCTGATGTCACCCACATCGGAAATTCACAATTTGTCAAATTTGAGCCGTTCGATGGAGCGTCCGGGCACAATGAGATGGCGACGAAGTTTATTGGACAGCGAGAACAACTTATGCAATTGCTTATGGCAAAAAGACAGGATGACTACACTAAAAGAGAACCGTTCAGGTAGAGATAATATAAATGTACTGTGCTCTGAAGTATTTAAATCACACTAGCAAAATTTATGTTAAACTGGAATCAGCTAATTTTTGGAACGGTCTTCAAAAAAGGTGTTTGCTGCATGCAAAAAAAAATATATTTTACTTGTTTTTATTTGAAAAAAAAACTGTACTAATTGTTAAAGTTGTTTTACTTAATTGTTTTAAAAAAATATTCTTTCATCTCATCAGAAACCTGTTTAAGTCGTGGTTTTGTTAAAGGACCCCAGCATTAAATCATGTTTGCCTGCAAAACAGTTAAACAACCTTGCTATTTCGAAAATTGAACCCTTTATCTTTTGAGTTTACTTTTATTGATTTGGTATTTGTTTTGTAAAATCTATTTTTTTTCGTGCAGAATATTTGCAGGCACGTGGAATGTTAACGGACAGTTTCCGACGCAAGAGTTGGACCCATGGGTGGGTTGTGACGAGGAACCGCCAGATATCTACCTTGTCGGGTTCGTATTGTTGCAATTTAAGAAGATTTCAAACAAGAATCAAACAATCCAGTATATTTGTATAAAACATGACGTTTCAACAGCAATTTGTGTTATTCTTAAATCAATTAATATAAAACCAAGCAGCGCCTAAAACCAGTAAATGCAGTAAAAAAGGTGACGAACAAGCGTAATTGGCAGCTAAAACAGGTTGATAATGGCGATTAAATGTTAAGAAGATTTTTCCATAAAATATGTGGTTTCCGTAGTACTGATGAATGCAAGGGATAATTAGGCAAACATACAATGTACATCAGTGGTTATCAATCAGGGGTCCACAAAGTGTTTTCGCTTCTTAATTTGCGCACAATGAGATTGATAAATTGCGATTAAAAAAAACTTCGGCATTTTAAAATAGCATGAAACTTGTTTAAATTCATTCTTTCTAGACGACAAACCAACTTGCATTGTAACATTTAACCCCATCGTTATGCACATTTGCATATTTATACAGTATATAAATGTTTAACTGCACAAAACTTTTCACACTTTTTTATGTGCATTCAACTTAGTGAGTCTTATTAAAGCTTCCTACCCACAGTGTATTTTTACTTTTTTACCCTGCCATATCATAATATTTCCTTGAATGTTTAAATTTATGATTGATTTCAGGTTTCAGGAACTGGATCTCAGTAAAGAAGCATTCGTTTTTGCTGAGTCAGCACGTGAGGAGGAATGGTTGAAATGTGTGAAGCATTCTCTACATCCAAAAGCCAAGTATCGTTTGGTAAAAATCTGTAACAATATTTTTACAACTTATTGTTGCAGGGGAATTAAAATATTGTGTAATTATAACTTACAATGGTATGTTTTTGGTTAAGTAAGCTTACTATGCTTAAGATTTCAAACATGTTTGATAGCAAAGTATCAAAGTTCTCCAATTTTCAGTTAAAATATGTCTTGACCTCTAGGTTTGTTAGTAATATAATATATATTTCATAAAACTAGATTGTTATTGCTTTATGTGAATATATCTAACTTTCTACAGACCATCATTTTGTGTACCTAGTTTTGTCAGTTCCTTTCCTTTGTTTGTGTACCTAGTTTTATTATCAGATTTTACATGTGTTTGCAGATTAAACTGAACCGACTTGTTGGTATGATGTTACTAGTGTTTGCACAAGAACGGCATGTTCCCCACATCACGAATGTTATTGCACATCAAGTTGGTACAGGCCTCCTCGGGAAAATGGTAAATTTCTTGTTTGTAATCTAAAAACCTTTTGCTTCCTGCAATTTCTATTTTTTAACTTACTACTAATTTGCCCTTCTAAACAAATCTAAAAATAAAGAATTTGCCTTTTTTCCAGTTTGCATAAGCATGTGTTTGATAAGCAGAAATCATGTGTGTGATTAAATAGTGTGTATAAGAAATGGATAAATAGGGTACACCATTGATCAAATGGAACTATATAGGAAGTGTACAATTGTAGTTTTTTTTTCATCTTTTATTCTGTGGTTTTGTAGAAACTATAGATGCCAGTTATGCGAAATATATATGTTCTATGTAAATTGATTAACTGATTCCGTTACTAGGAAAATATTTTCCATTCTCCAGTTTAGTTGTTATTAAATTTTTCCTTTGTGTATTGTGCACTGTACTAGTCGCATTCCATGTTATTAAACCCTGATGAAGGCAATCTGTATACAGGATTGTATAGGACGTCGAAACGTCGATTGTTTACAATAAAAACTGCTGGATGAGCAATACTTGGTCTGTATACAGGACGTCGGAATAAAAATACATTTGCCAGAAAAGCTCTACAAACTTGATAAAACTCCTGGCCTTGTATTTGACCCTAAGATCTTTCCAGGGTAACAAAGGAGGTGTTGGAGTTCGATTTGACATCCACAGCTCAACAATTTGTGTCGTTAATTCACATCTCGCTGCACATTCGGAGGAAGTCCAACGGAGAAACCAGGATTATTCAGATATTTGTCAACGAATGAGATTTGCGGATCCACAAGCAGAGACTAACTGCACTGTGCTCCAACATGAGTAAGTGATGTTTTTGAAATTTAATCCTGTTACCAGGCGTTTAAACTCTCAATACTTGGTTAATACCGTGTTTGCTTTTTAATGATTTTGTTAATTGGTACACAAGACGTTTAAACTCTCAGTACTTGGGTAATACAGTGTGGATTTTTATGATTTTGATAAAAGGTAAACAAGACACGGATTTAAAGAGTATTTTTATTAAAAACAAAATTGGCAGCAGTGTAGAATAAAACATTTTATTGGGAAAATTTTAAATGACAATTGTTTTTGTCGAAACATTTGCTCAATGAAATGTCTACATTTTAATCTACATGGCTGGCAATTTTGATATCACTAAAGCTATACTTGATTTTAAGTTATAACTGAATATAAATAACTTTTTAACTTTTTTGAAAGGTATAGTTCAAACTAAAAAACAATTAAAAACTCTTAATAACCAAACGAAATTTTATCAAAAATGAACATCTTTAAACGAGTATTGCCTGCGGAATATGACAGCCAGTTTGTAAACAGACAAATGTGTTTTTGTTATGACCATTAATTTGTTGTTATCTGTTTGGGCTTCTTTTCCGATCAATACCCTTAATATCCTCGTTTATTCTCAGAAATCTGGCCACCCTTATTCATAGTAACTATTTTATATTGGTCTGTACCACTTACTTATTGTGTCACAATCCTTATTAAGATGTGAGTAATAAAGTTTTTGTAAACAACAGTTATGTGCAGTGGTTCTTAACCTTTTTTTCCTTGCTGCACCCCTTTCAAATCACCAACCAATTTTCGCACCCCCTTTCAAATCACTAACCAATTTTCGCTCCCCCTTCTGTAATTGCTTAAATAGAATAGACCTAACCAACCTTAATGATTCAGCACCCCCGCACCCCCTAGGAACAGTTCTCGCACCCCTTGGGGGTGCATGCACCCCAGGTTAAGAACCCCTGGTTTAGTGGATGCCGCTGTAGTTTATTTTTGACAACAATACTTCAATTTGGCAAAATAACCAACACCTTGACTTGGTCAATTCCTGCATTGCCTCCGTGTGCTTAACTTGCTTATGTGACATATCACCCCTGCCATTATAAAATTTCCTTGTGTTTTTGCAACATGATTGATGTCTGGTTTAACTGATAGGTGTATCTCATGCATGCCTAGATTGCTTCATGCATTTGTTCATAACCTAAACAACCAATATATGTAAAAATGTTGCCATATAAGCAGAATCTCAATCATTTAGTTGGTAATGAAGTTATTAGAGTTACTCGAGGTAGTTTGAAATTGAAATCGTAGTTATCACTTTCAAATAAATACTTTTAACACACAAAAATGTTCACAGTGTTTTTTCCTTCGTATTTGTCGGTGGAAAGTATTCATGTTTGTGTCCCAGAAACATTGTTTTTTTTATTTACAAAACCCAGCTCCACAATGTGATATTGTGTGACACATTTTTCAGTCATACTATTTTTTCTCAAATTTAAATTTACTTTTTGCAGCGTTCTCATTTGGTTGGGCGACCTCAACTACAGAATCGACCACATGCTGCCTGATTTAGTGAAAGAATTAATCGAGGACCAACATTATAAACCGTTGCTGGAAAATGACCAGGTAAATATTGGGTTGCACATTTTAAGAACTATGCAATACTAACAAATAAAACTGTAAACTTTGCTATTCATGACCTTCATAGTGTTAACTGTAAATTTTCATGCCATGATACTAGTTTAAGTCATCAATATCATAACAAATTTGTTTAACATGTTGACAAAAGACATTACATGCCTTGTAATATTATGGTTATCAAGTGCCAATGTTGTTCTGACCTTTATTTTATAACATGTGACCTTTATTCTGAATATCCATGTTCAATTTGATATTGTAATGTGGATTTTAGTTTGTCAGCAAAGAGATTCTTGTGCCGATCATCAGCATCAATTTCTGTGGTCTAACGAATCTGTTTCTCCAGTTGTTAGTCCAGCGCCGGGTTGGAAGCGTGTTCAAAGGCTTCGAGGAGGGTGACTTGACGTTTCGGCCGACTTACAAATACAACCCGGGAACTGACCAATGGGACACGAGCGAGAAGTGTCGAATGCCGGCGTGGTGCGACAGAATTCTGTGGAGGGAATCTGCTTTGCAACAGAACGCAAATTCCAGTAAGATTAATAAATTACTAGTTGCTATGATTTATGGCCTGTGTTTGGACTTTTCCTGTTTTTTTGCTTTTATTTTTGTATTTTCTTTCTATTTTTCATGGACTTCGGTTGAATAGTCCAAATTAACGTCTAGTACTCTAGTTTTATCCAAAAATGTAAAAATATGCAGGTCGATCCTATCTGTTTAAGATGTCACAGGTTATACTGCTATTACTTGCCACAGAAATTAAATTATAGCTGAATCAATTGACCTCACACAGATTTGTGGTTATTCTCTATTTTGTTTGTTTCCAGGCAAGAAGCCATTCAAAGCTGTGAATCTGCTGAAATATCGATCCCACCCTGCGTTGAAGATCAGCGACCACAAACCTGTCAGCGCCCTGTTCAAGTTGGATGTAAGTTATTCAGTTGTTTTATCACGAAGATGGAGTGTAACTTCATAAAATTTGATTAGTTTATATCAGTGGTTCTCAACCTGTGGTGCTCATACCATTGGTTATACGCCAGAACTTTTCAGGTGGTATGCGAGTAGCATTCTGTCATACTTAATTTGAGTCAGATCCAAAATTGAACCAAAATGGTCAGGACTGGTTTGGGACGCAACTCATGTTTTGGATGTTCCTCTGAACTTGCTAACCTTGTTGGAAGAGAAATTTAGGTCTCTTGGTCCACCTATTCAAACAGGGTTTAGATCAGTGGTTCTCAATCAGTGGCTTTCGTGTACCGTTACCCCCTAAAAGTAACTTTTGGATCCCATGGCCTCCTTCAAGTAACCCTGTAAGACCTGTGCCCCCCTTAAAAAATGTAATTGGCCTTCTCATGTTGGAATTCGGTGCTAATTTCAACCTTGAACAGGCCTAATAGAGTAAACAAGAATCCATAATTGTAAAAAACCTCAATATAGACAAATAGTGTGTGAAATAGTCGATTAAATTAGGGAATAAAGTTAAAAAGAAAATGGATTTTAGTGGGTGTTTCTGGTGAATCTACACCTGTGGCCCTCCGGAACACAGCTCGTGGCACCCCTGGGGGGCCCATACGCCCTGGTTGAGAACCACTGGTTTACATGGTACGCAGCGATGGAAAAGTTGTCAGGTGGTACGAAATGAATAAGGATGAGGACCACTGGTTTATGTGATACCAATCAATAACATGGTGCATTTTTAAAGCTTACTGGCAAAAAGTACACAAGTTAACACAAGTTTTTAACTTACAAAAGCCCACTTTGTTTTGTCGTTTTTCAGTTTCACTAAATGCAAATAATTTGTTCAGGTTAAAATCATCGACCAGGAAAAATACAGAAAAGTTTACGAAGAGGAAATTCGACGACTCGATCGTTTGGAGAATGAATGGCTTCCAACTATGGCATTGAGCAATCACACGGTGAGTTTGCGTGAAAAACTTTAATTTTTTTTTTAAACTAAAAAAAACTTTACAAAATTTGTAAACCATTAAATCATAACCTTCTGTTTGCAAGTGTTTTTATTTTAAGAGACAAGCCATTGTATTGTGTCAAACGTTGCATTTGTCCATTAGCCTTGATCTTGCAAATAACCTTTTTAGTACATGTAACAACAATAAAAATCAAACAAAATTTGTGAAAATAAATTAAAGAATCATGCCATAAAATGGCGAAATATACTACAATAAGAATATTGTATTGATTACACACACTGCTTAATATAGGGCAAGGTTTATAAAAATTGCATTGTGTTGTTTTCAGCTTGATTTTGGAGTGGTAAAGTTCCAATGTCCCTCGTTACAAACAGTTGAACTTCACAACACAGGGCAAACTCCCTGTCATTTTGAATTCATCGGAAAACTCGGGGATTCTAATTTCTGCAAACCATGGCTTACTGTGTCGAAACCCAAGGGTTATGTTATGCCAGGTATGTCATGAAATAATCAATAACCAGTTATGTTTTGTATTTGTATTACTAACCATGGATGCTTTAGGGCTTATCCCAGCTGTTCATCTATATCTTAACATTTGTATTTGCATTAGTATTTGGGGTAATTGGCGAAACAGTTGCTATGATTATTGCTCATTTTTCTGCGCACGGTGCATGTGAAAATTGCTTTGGATCTTTGTGTCACTACTGGGCTATTGTGACACACAAAAACTATCTTTATTCAATATTTCTAAAGCTGCAGACAGTGCACACTGTTTCGACTGATAAGGTCTCTTCAGTGCAGCTGGTGACGAGAGATCTGCAGTGTTGGCTAGTATAGCCACCTTGTGGCACTCCAGTTTGTTGTGAGCAACAGGGTATAAGCCATGTCTCACCAATTCTGTGCAATGCCACAACTGGACATAAACCACAGAGTAAACTAGTTATTATGGGCCGCCTTCCCTAAGTGTTTGTGCAATGTCAAAATGTGCCAAGCCACCCTTCAAGTTTACATCGTTACTTTCTCAGGTGAAAAAGTTGAACTTGAATTTGAAGTTTATGTGAATAAGAACACGGCACCCATGTTGAACAGAGGTCAGGAAGGAATGGATGATATTCTCATCCTTCATCTTGTCGGTGGTGAGTTTAATATTCACATCTCACAATAATTTCCTCACCTTGTGTAGTTTGTTCTGATGTAAAGAAGGTCATAGTGATTTTAGGATTTAGTTTTTTTGCTAAATAACATGAAGGGTTTAATAAGTTATTGCTATTGCATGGATAATGTTTGTTTACTGCATGAGGCTGGTTTCTAGGGATGGGCCAAACCTGAGTTTTTAATGCTCGGTGCTTGGCTGAGCAGTTGCACAAACTGAACCAAACATGCTAACATATAAAACTAGTTTTTTATTTTGTTTTTAGACACTGATGATGCTTTTTATAGCGAAATGCATTTGTTTTGATAAAACAAATAAAACATAGCGACAGATTTAGTGGTTTTTCACACTGAATTTTCTTCATCTGATGTTAATGACCCTGAATCGTCGCGGTCGTTTTACTTGAAAGGAGATTTCAATAATAAGAAAAGAATTACTACATATAAAACTAGTGTTCGAAAGGGTATCCAAGAACAAAAATAACTGTTTTTATAAATGAGCTAAATGGCGGAAAAATACGGATTCTCAGGCTATTACTTTTATTTTTCGGTTAAAGCATAACTTCAAGCCTTTGGGACAAATTTGGTGAAATCTACTAGCAAAAACATTTTGTATTGTTATTATATAAGTTTTATGTTCTACAGGTAAAGATTTTTTTATCACACTGACTGGCAAATACTCCCCCAGTTGTTTTGGAACTTCAATTGAAGCTTTGTGTAGAATGAACAAACCAATCACGTTGGTCGAACAGAAGGAAATTACTAGACTGGTAAAAAACTTTAATTATAATAAAATCTTAAATGTGTATTAATAATTTGAACAAAACCTGTTTATTATTTCAACAAACACCAAACAAAGAAACTTTATGATGCAATTAAAACCCATTTAAAGAAAACGGTGGAGTAATAAATTATCCTTTTTGTTCAACCTGCAAATATAAACAAAACATCTGATGATTCGACGTCTTTAACGGTTTGTCTTCATACGGGGCATCTTCATCAGGGTAAAAATGTCAGCTACCCAACACTATCGTTCTTATAACAAAAAATGCAAGTGTATTTTTTGTGTTTACCATTTTGTTGTTGTGTTTTGCTGGTTGAACAAAAAGGTTAGCTATGAAATATGACAACAACACTACGTTTACCATAGATTGATATTTAATATTCTAAAAGTTGCCACCTTGTTTTTGTGTTAAAATTAACTATCACTCTAAAAAGTACTTTTGTTTAAAAAATGACTAAAAAGTGGTTTACTATGAAAATATTTTTCACAGAGTACGATTCGAGCTGTCGGGGAAAATCAACTGAACACTTCAGAAAAATCTCTGCAAGTTCCCAAAGAACTTTGGTGGATTTTGGATCACCTTCATAAACATGCCAGACATCAGGTAGAATGTTTAGGAAATTTGTCTTTCAACTGGTGTGATGCTAAACAAAATACTAGTTGTTGTGTAAGGTAGAATGTTTGTAGCCAGAATGGGCTTGTGATTGTAAAGTTATTTTTTGCTAATTAGCAGCCAAAAGTTGAGAGGCTTTTCTGATACCAATTTGTGACACCTTGGTTGATCGTGACCTGCTTGGACCAAGAAAATGTTCTGGATTAGCCATGAACCCGGATTAACAGAATCCGGTCTAACTGAGGTTTTGTTTGGTGTTTGTTGCAACTAGGAACAAATATCTGAAAAAAAAACTTGTTAGATTTTTGCTGAACCTATAGCAATGTTAGAATTTTTTTGGTATTGGTTTTGTCCAGTTGGGCCATAGTATAAAAAGCATTCAGCAATGTCAATTTGTGATTACATTTTGTTTTATAATGTACTTGGTTGTCACATTTGTGCTTAGCAGTTGAACATTTTTTTTCAGCCCGATCTCTTCCAGCAACCCGGTCTTCATCACGAGTTTCAGAAAATCCAGGAATCACTTGATTCAACTTTGCCCACAAACAAAACCACTTTACCAGGTAAATAACATTGTGTTCTTTCCATGCTAAATCTCCGTTAATCTGGACCAGTTTGGACCAAACAGTTTGTTTGGTTAAGGCGAAGATCTGGATTAACCGATGTCAATTAGTTAAAGCCTTACCACATTACAAATCATTTGTACCTCGAGTTTTGTCAGAATTATGTGAAAATCCGGATTAACCGAATCCGTTTTAACCGATGTTTAATCAATAATCCGGACATTTTTTGTCTAAACGGGTCCGGATTAACCGTGGTTTACTGTGTATGGTTTTTAGAATAAAAAATTAGTTGTGGTGATCAGTTGACGTGGTATGTGATTACTTCGCTACAGCGACTTGCTCCATTTTCAGGGTCGAACCACTCGGTTGCAGAAGCGCTGTTACTTTTCCTTGAAGCCCTCCCTGAACCGGTGATTCCATTTCAGTATTACACTCCCTGCTTGGAGGTGGCGGAAAACTTGGATCTCGCTAAAGAGGTGGGAAACGAATGCGACTATTTGAAATATATAAATCCTACAAATAAATACGACGTCCATATTATAGTAACTGACAATCAGGTCTACATAAAGCAGGGGTAACGTGGTACATCAGTTTTTTTGCTATAAAGCCCTTATTTCTACGTTTTTGCCTCGTGTTCAGTCAGACAAGGACAATTTTTACCTCCCTTGACAATTGATAACATTTTCATTCCTTCCCAACATGCTACATAGCCGATGCTAAATTAAACCATACAAAGTCATTTAGAGTTCGGTCTTTAATCAACTTCACAGGTTGTATTCCCAGAACTAAGTTTCTATTTACAAACCACATGAACAACTTAAAGTAAATTCTTTCCCTGTTGGGAACCCCTGGTCTACTTAAAGTGTAGGTAAAGTGGTATATCAGGGTTTTCTCATTAAGCCTGATCTCTTAATATTCGTGTAATCCAGAGGTGGAATTCAGCCGGTTCGCACCGGTTCTATAGAACCGTTTTACCAAATTTTGAGATCAGCGAACTGGTTAGCATTACTGGTTACTGTCAATGGACTTTTTGTAACAGAACTGACTGAAAAAAAGAAAGACTTTTGTGATGGAACCGCCTGACAAAAAATTTATTCAGTCAGACAATCCCATTTTTACCTCCCTTGACTTTTTTCAGCTGTTGAAAACGATGTCATCTCGTCATCGAAGCGTATTCTATTATTTGCTCGCATTTCTTCAGGAACTTCTCAAGTACAAAGATGAAAACAATCTTAATGACCACTTGTTAGGTGAGAAGCTACACAAATGTGTTTTACTTGAATCGTAACTATTTATCAATAGGTCATGGATTCAAATCCCGCCATGTACTTGTATTCACAGGGACGGCGTTTAGCGGCTTGCTTCTTCGACCAGGAGAGGGTCACAGGAAAACCGGTTTTGAAGCGAGAATTGAAAGACAGAAATCGACAAATTTTATAAAAATGTTTCTCCGCAACAAAATCGAAGAGTAGGGGATTCTGCCACAAGCTGTCGCCCTTTGCAAGCTGTGTTCATCGCTGACAGGGCCGGTGCGACAGGGGTTATTTGCCACCCCAACCCCCTTTGGTAAAACAATTCAAACGTCCATGTCGGGTTGAGACTGGAGAATAAACGTTGGGAGCTTAAGAGCCTTTTTCAAAATATCGTCGATTTTTGGTGTTTGTGCGCAACTGGTGTTTGCAAAAGCTGAAACAAGTTTTTCTGCCGGCTCAAAAGAATTTCACAAACTTTGTCGAAAGGAAAATCTTTACAGCAAGACAAAAAATTAAATTTAACAACTTTACGAACCTGACCAAACAAAAAGAGATCTTTTTACATCTTCGTGTATTACAAGATTTTCAACAATGCGATCGCGATGAGTTAGTTCCATGTTGTAACCGTTCCTGTGTTATTTGAATGCTAGTGTAGGCCTCCATACACAGTGTGTTGTAACAAAGTGTTGCGTTCCCCTTAACAAGTGAAACTATAGCGTGATTTGCATGGTTTGACCCAGTGATTCTAAAAAGCGGCTCTCAGGGCCGCATGCAACTCCCAACTACTTATTTTGCGGCTCCCACCAAACCTCAGAAAACCACCAAAGATTGCTATTTTAGCTTTCAATGTAATAATCTTTAGTGATTTTTTTCTGAGGTCTCGTTTTTTGCGGCTCCTTACTCATTTAAAAAACTACAATTTGGTCCTGCCAATAAAAACGTTTGAGAACCACTGGTTTAAACTGTGGCAACATTGTATCTCTATGTCGATTTTATGTTTATAATTCCACCAGAGGCGCTGTTGTTTACCAAGCCATAAAATTTCTATGTTAACCCGTTCAAGTGTGGTTTGTTGCAGAAGTGAACGCTTCGTTTCTTTTTATGTTTGTTTTCGTGCAATATATAAATATATTTCTACTCGTATTCCTCTATTACAGAATTTCTTTCAAATATGTTTTGTGTTTGATTCGATGAAAATGGCCGAATGTCAAAGTTGGCGATTATTATTATTCGTCCACTAGAGGCAGGCTCGGCCTAAATTTGACCGACTCAGAGTATTTTTGTGAGGTTTTCTGTTTTAAAATTTATTTTTCGGTTTGATAACGGCGATTTTTTTCGTTAAATCGGTGAAATTGGTTGTAGCCTAAACTTGGTTTGGTGCGAAATCGAATTAACCAATCTTGGGGAAGTTTAAATTATTGGTTTGTTTTAAACTTGTTTTTTTGAAGTAGTTTGGTTTTTCCAGAAATATTTCAAAGCCTGAAATCCAACAACAAACGCTTGTTTTAAATTTACTCTGGCGCGTTTAAGAACTTTATTAATTTTGTCTTCTTTAAAAAAATTGCAGGTGGGTAGGCATGGCAACCATAGGAGTGAAACTGAATATTTTGACCTGCTGTTTTCGTCCACACGTTGTGAGTTTCGTCAGATACAAAAGAACCGGTTTGAAACGCAAGTCTTACGGGACTTACAAAAACATCGAAGAATACGTGGAATCTGTCCAGCAGAAAAAAGAGAAGCTGGAAAAAGCGAAGAATGTCGTCAAACGGGAATCCCGCCCTCGAATTCCGGTATCAGCTGATGTTAAGGACTTGAGATACGAACATTTGGGTAAAGACTCTAAGAATAAATTCGCTAACATGATGTACAACGTTAAAACGTCCCGCTATCGTCAAATGCATGGAGTTTGTGCTTTACATGGGAAGCAATCCATCAAAGATGCGATAAATGCTGGTTGTTACATCAGATGCATCTACTTCAGCAGTCACACACAACTAGAGGTTTGTGCAAGGTTCACTTTTTGATGATTTTGTCTATAACTCCATTTAATCTTAGTTAAAGCGTCGCGTATTTTCTTTTATACGCAAAGCTGTATGCAGTAATGGGATTCAGCCGGTTCGCACCGGTTCTATAGAACCGTCTCACGAAATTTTATGAGATCAGCGAACCAGTTAGCATTACTGGTTACTGTCAATGGACTGTTTGTAACAGAATCGGCTGAAAAATATGACTTTTGTGATAGAACCGGCTGCAAAATATGACTTTTGTGATAGAGCCGGCTGAAACATATGACTTTGGTGATAGAACCGGCTGACAAAATATTTGAATCCCACCACCGACTGTATGTAGTGGCCATTTAACAGAAGTTGACGAACCTTCCCACAGCCCTGTGCTTGTAAAAGATTTTTTTCTAGCCGATAGGCAACATGATGTTTTGCAGGCTATATACTTAACAAAAACCCTGGGTGCAATATACCACTATTATGTAGGAGCACCGCATAGCGACCAAACAACCCAATGCTTGTCACTAAAAAGTGTCATATGATAAATAATAGGTTGTAAAACAAGTGCATACTCCAATAATTGTTGTTTAATATAATGCTTCCCGCGAAACAAAAGCATTAAATAACGCTTATAATACGGTGTAGCTGCAGCGCGTTTTGGTATCATCCACCAATTGTGCCCTTTACTGTTTTGCGCTTAATAACGTTTTAACGTTGCGCAGCTATTTCCGGCTTGGTGATTGTTTTTAGTGCTATTGTGTCGCTATGTTGTCTTTCACCAAGCGAAATAAACTCAACTCAACTCAACTCAACAATGCTTTGTCCAAACCTATGCTATCCACAGAACGAAAATGTGTGCCGGCTTCTCAATTAATCCACAGTTAAAGAGAAATTGCTAAAACCACATTTTATCACAGTGGTGTTTTTGTGCAGGATTTTCCGATTGAAATTTTAAGTAAGACCAACTTATTTTTGGTATCGCAAAACGTCATGGACAAATTCGCGGAGAAACAAGTGGAGGGGATTTATGCGCTGGTTTCGCAGCAGGATCAAACCACCAGACAGAAGATTATTACCAGGTGAGGCACGTGTTCAATACTTGACTGGCCAATTGTTAGGTGGCACCGTCGTTAACAGGGTTGCCCTCGTATAGTCCGGCGCGCCTGACCCATATACAGACATAGAAAAAAACCTTGATCGGGATTCGTCCCTGGGAGCGTCCTGGGTTCGAACCGTGAAAAAATATACCCCTGCAGTTTACCCTATAAATTTTTTTGCCATTATCTGTTTGGTAATATATTGGGTAAAATGTGTATCCACCAATCGTGCCCTTCACTGTTTTCCGCTTTATAACGTTTCCAGCAGTTTACCCTACGATTGAATTTTGTGCAATTATTAGTTAAGTTATATAGTGAGTTGAAATGTGCCAGTAGTTTAAACCCTATAAAAGAATTTAAAAATCTCAGCAGAGCGTTTAGCCATCACACACCAGCTGTGCCCTTCCCTGTTTTGCAATAACGTTCAACATTGCGCAGCTATTCCCGACTTGGTGATCATTTTTGTGCTGTTGTTACGCTACTCATATGTTTTTGTTTTTTTCACCAAGCGAAATAAACTCCTAGCAAAGCGCAGCACATTTTTAAAAATAAATTGCCGTTTTGATTTTAAATGAAAATTCCCTAAAATAAGTCTGTTTGTGGCAAAACAAAACAAATACTTTGTTGAGGAAAGTTGTCAGTTTTGTCTTTGCTCCGCCACAGCGCATTTAAACATTAAAACTCCTGTTGTATTTCCAGACGCTCATCAGACCAGGAATCAGTTTATCTTCCCCTCTCACTCATATGTTCAGGGATTCTGGACGCAAGAATAATGGGCGAAGTGTTGAACGCAGCGTGTGTTACTGGATGCAAAGAAGTAAGATTTTTAGGTTTATAGAGCTCTTCTGGCAACTGTATTTCGACCTTTCTTTTAATACGCAGAAACGTAGAAAAACGTAGGACGTAGAAACGTCGGAATTAAATCACATTTGCGAGAAGAGCTCTTTAAACTTGATATTATGCCTGGTAGCAATAGTATCAGTCAGATTTCCGTCAATTTCTTTCGCAGCATTTTCAGTTGTGAAGCTTTCTAACTTGACCAAGAGAACTTTGTCTTTAAAACACTTCAAACACCATTAACTGCTTGATAAATAAGCTGTTGCTGTCAGGCATTCGTTATCGCGCAGTGTTTTCGTTGCGTTGTGACGTGCTTGCATTTCATTCTTTTTTGGTTTGTTTATCGTGCACTGTACTACCCGCATTCAGTGTTATTTACCCTGATGAAGGCGACCTGTATAGGACGTAGAAACGTTGGTATAAAATACATTTACCAGAAGAGCTTGATAAACTTGATAACTGATTGTTTGTTGTATAATTTTTGGGAAATCTCTATCTCCAGGTTCGTGTAATGGAAGGATGCGTTGATATTTGGAATATGGAGGTATTGAAAACCGCTAGAGGCGCTCACTTCAAAACCCCGATTTACCCTTCGTGTGATTGGGAGAAGCTTGAAAAGTTTTTCAGAGCAAACAGACCCCAAAACTTGTTTGTGTCCAGCGACAAACCCGGGGAAATATCTCTGAATGATTTCGTGTCGGATTCTCATTATCAAAAGATTTCTGCAAATTCAGAGTAAGTTATGACGGAAATTATTATTATTATGGTTTTCTTCGTGAAGAGTGGCGCAGTTTGATTTCACTGTTTTGTGAAATAAGTAAGCTGTCGACTTTGCACCTTGTAACGGGCTATAAAGGTTTCATCAGTGCAGCTCCTTACATTTACCATACAAGAAGTTGTTGGGATTCACATTTTTTCTCAGCCGGTTCTATCACAAAAGTCATATTTTTCAGCCGTTTCTGTAACAAAAAGTTCATTGAAAGTAACGAGTAATGATAACCGGTGCAAACAGGCTGAATCCCACCTGCACACAAGCTAGTGTAGCCAGATTACAACACTCCAGTTTCTTGGGGCTGAAAAGGCAACCCCACTGGTTATTCTGCTCGCCATCAAACCAAGATAACTTTTACCCCAAATTTCTCTCGGGTCTCTATCGATAATTAACAAATATTGCTGAGTCATTTCCTTTCAACATTTTTCTTCAAATTGTGCTGACTCAAGTGTTTGACAGATCCCTTAAACTTTCGCAGCTGGTAGATATAGTTATGAGAAAGTTTCGTCCGTTTTGTTTGACTCCATGCCACTATCGGTTACATTTTTAGCCCCAAACATGTTTTCGTCCGTTTTTATTCTGCTGCTCACAAACAGACAAACAGTTTCTGTGTGTAAGATTTGTTTACAAGTGAATGAGACATGGACTGTGTAATAATGAATTAAATTTGAAAAGTTTGTAGAATATGTTATTTGCGTTTCGTAGACAATTACGTTTTTCATTTTGTCACCCTTCCTTGTTCTAAGTGGGTCAAATTATTGAATTCTACACAAAATGTGAACTTTAACAAAACTTACGCCCACTTATGGCGTTGTTGAACTTGATCACCGTTTTTCTCCAGTTTTTTTCGCGAGTCGGTCTCCGAGGCATCAATCAAACGCGATGACGTAGATTTGGCGCAAACGAAATTACCGTGCATCCCCTACCACCAGATGTCGCTCTCACCAACATCCAACGTTCTCATGGTCGGCAAACTTGACTTTGAAGCTTTCAACTTTATCGCCCGCATGCAGGCGCTCGGGAGCAAGTGCGAGGCTGTGACGTTGCCCGTGACGTCATCAGACAATCGGACAAGCATTGTGACGCAAACAAGTGTTATGTTGTTCGAAGCACGGAGACAATTATTGTCGAACGTCGAAAATTCGCCGAAATTCGAACCCGAAATTTCGGTTGATTGTTGAATTGTTGCTGAAGAAAACAACGCAATCATACTTTACCATTTTCACACAAAAATGCTTGAAAACGTTTTCTGCCTAATCTGTTTAAATTGTTTCGATACTAAGTACGAATCGGTACAAGTTTCTGTAGCGCCTCCTAGTCTAAATGCAATTATTTGTTTGTCAAATATTGTGAATAACATTTGCAAATCCTGGATTGGCCACTATTATAAAGAAGGTAAAATCGATCGAAAAGCGGCAGACGATCAGCGTGAATTTAAATAAGACGGAAACTGACGATGCCTGCTAAATAAGTGAAAGCAATATTTGTGCCAAAAAATATCACACTTATGCTGATCGTCTGTCTTTGTCTTCTTGAGTATATTTTGTAAATTTGATAAAAGAAGACAGATCCGTCGGTCACCACCCTGCTCCACAGGCTGATGTACTGTAAACTAAAAAAATTTCTTTTGTGCGAGATTACTAAAATTTTTGATGAGTAAAACTCCTTCCAGTTTTTCTAGCCTAGGCCTACGCCTTGCCATATGAAAATGCTTGGTAGCTGACAGATTCGGTATTTCGCCTTTAATGGGACTGGCGTACTGTAGTTTCCTTCCAGTAACGTTGTTTGTAGATTCCTGTTGTGGCAAACTTGATTTTGACGACCAACCATTAAGATACATGAGCGTTCAACAAGGTTGGGTTAGGGTTAGGGTTTCAAAAAAATTTGCACCCGGCCGAAAGGGCAGAGTGAACCCACCTTGACCCCCCCTAACCGAAAACCTGCGGACGCCCTTGGTTAGGTATATTAGGGTAAGTATACTTGAGTCGCAGCAAAATACAGGACATCATACTAGTGATATATTCGCCACTGCACTCATGGTAAGTATAACAATCCATGTTTGGCGGATAGGCGCAAAACACAAACGTCGAAGCCGATGAGTGATTTGCGACTGTTGCAATTTACGTCAATAATAATTAAAAAAGAAAATGTACAGAAAAATTAACCGAATCATTTACAAGAGGAGGGAATAACGTTCTACTTACTTAGTTAGTGTGACAGTTGGTGACAAATTTTTGCTTCGTTTAAGTTGCACAAGACTAATAACCTAAGAGGCTTGTAGCATTAGCGCAGTTTGTTCGCGATTTATCTCGGTTAAACCACTCTGTCTGTTTTTAATTTCTTCGAGTTTTTGGTCTTATTTTGTGGCAGCTATGTAAGTGCTTCTTTGGTAAATTGGTTTTGTCGATTCAAAGTACTCTTGCACTTACTGACTGTACTAAGGTGTTGGAACCGCAACGAAGACAACAACAAATTCGATCGGAATTCATTTTGGTGAGCAGCGTATGGTAAAGGAAACACATTAGACAATGACAGGCAAATTGGTCTTGAACAAGGCGTTTAAGGGCTGCTTGACATTAGGTCAGGTCCAACAACTAGCTACTTAGCTGGTCTGGTTAAATATAGTCAAAAAAATACTGACACACAGTGTAAAGTTAGGCCGGAACCCTACCCGATATGCCCGGCCCGACTTACAACTCTGCTATCATCAAAACCTTGGTTGTATTCATCCCCATAAGGTATGCGCGACAGTTTTGTGTATTTTGTGACGTTCCGACCTTCGAACCTGACGCAGACTTTGTTGATTTTGTGGCTCAACTGCGACCACTGACTTGACCCAGTTACGGGAAATTCGTCGCGTCAGGATTTCGAGAATTTGGGAAATTTCCAGTAAATCGGCGCGTTGACGGATAAGTCAAAGATTAAAACTTGCTCCACGGAACCTCCATAAACCAGTCGGGGTCAGAAACTGCTGTAGGTTGATGGAGTGGCAATGTTTGTGACCTAAAGCCTATAAAAGTTACCTAATATCTGGTTTAGTATAAGGCTTCTAGATTTTATAAAGTATATTTGTTTATCTATACAGTAAACTTCGGTTAAACCGGATCTTCGCCTAATTCGGACAAAACTTGAGGTACAAATGATTTGTAATGTGGTAAGGCTTTAACTAATCGACATCGGTTAATCCGGATCTTCGCTTAATTCGGAAAATTTTCTGGTCTAAACGGGTCCGGATTAACCGAGATTTACTGTATATGACATTTTTGTATTCATATGAAACGCATAACTTAGTTGTTACTTTAAGTTTGCAACACAAAACCATTTAATTTTTAAGAGTAATCCAAATTTTATTCAGAAAAGTAGACATTAATGCCAGTCAGTAATAGATTTATCCAGTGGTGGGATTAAATTTTTTGTCAGCCGATTCTATCACAAAAGTCATATTTTTTAGCCGGTTCTGTTACAAAAAGTCCATTGACAGTAACCACTAATGCTAACTGGTTCGCTGATCTCATCAAATTTCGTGAGACGGTTCTATAGAACCGGTGCAAACCGGCTGAATCACACCACTGTATTTATTCTTGTTCGGTCATTTCAGCTGATTTTTTACCAGTCTAGTTGGCAGAAGAGAAAGAGTTTCAAAATGAAAGTGATTTTGGCCGGTTATTCCAAGACTGGTACAAAGACGATGTGCGCTGCTTTCAATATTCTCGGCTACAACACTTACGATTTTATGGAGAATTATTATTACGGATTCCGCGGATGGGAAAAGATTTTCCGCGGAACCGCCACAAGTGAGGAAATCCGGGAAACTTTTAAAGGCGTCGACGCTCTCACAGACACTCCGGTATTTTATTACTGGGAAGAACTCCTAGAAGCTTTTCCTGAGGCGAAGGTAAAATATCATACTGTTGGTATTGTGATTGTATTGCAATGCACCCGCACGCACGAAACCCACAAACGGAAGTTGGGTGCATCTATTGAAATAGCCCAAATTTTAGAGCTCGAGTGAAGCTCGTTCTGGGTGTTTGTTTTAATTGCTGACTTTCAAACAATTTCGCCTGTAAAAACTTATTTTAGGATTAACCTGGTTGTTGTTCCACGGATTAAAGTTATACTTCCGATGGGTTACAACTGATAGCGGAAAAACTTTTGTTTGCCGAGTTGACTTTCCTGGGTGAAAGATAACAAGCCGACATGATTCCACTCTAATCCTTTACCGAGTCTGAAATTGCTGTGTGAAGTCAAAACGTTAAGGATTGCAATGTAATGCAGTGGACGGCAACCTGTTTTGCACATAAAAGTAAAATTGTATCGCGGACCTCCCTTCAAAAAACAACAAATACAAAAATATATAGCGACGAAAGTTTGTTACAGCTCATACAACTTTGGGTGCCTGTCGACCACTTCAGTAGTGAATGTCACAATTGGTGGATGGTTACTAAACGCGCTGCAGCTACACCGTAAATTGTTCATCTAATAATAGCTCGGTTGTTCTGTTTCTTACTGCTGCTCACAATTTGTACTTTATGCGGTTTCATTGTGACACCGGTTTACTACAAAAATATTGTTTAGATAATTTTCACAACCCGCGATGAGGATTCCTGGTACAAGAGTTTGACGCAACAAATCGAAATGTTGAACCGGAGCAAGATGTCCTGGTTTCTCTCAACATTCGCTCCAGCGTGTTGGATCAGGGACACCTATCAACGTCACATGTGTGAGTGGAAATTATTTTACCTCAGAAAATTTGATTCTTGAAATGCAGCAACTCAGTGGTACTCTGCCTTACCAGATTTTACAAGATTTTTTATAGAACACGAACTACACTTTTTTGTAGTTTTGGATAAATGTTAGGAAACCATGCAGTTAACAGTACACCTCGGTTAATCCGGATTTTCGACTAATTCGGACAAAACTTGAGGTACAAATGATTTGGATCTTTGCCTAACTTACAGATTTTTTTGTACAAACGGGTCCGGATTGGTTTACTGTACATGGCTTATAAGCCTATATATAACATAGTAATGAATAAACGTAGATCAACGAACTAATACATTTAATAATTGGAAAATTATGGCAAAGTATGTAAGAGGCAACAAAACACTAATGTGATAAACTTTGTTAATTTCCAGATCGATTCTTGGGCGATTTTTCCCGGTTTCCGCTTCCCGTTATAACTCCCCACCATGAGAAACTTTTACGGAGCCATTACAGGGATCACAACGCAAGTGTTTTGAAGGTAATGTTTGCTTGGTTGCTATTTGGCTTAAGAACATTACGAAGTTGCGGATCACGCCGCAATAAATACATGCTTCTCCCTTAAATACCTTCTTGTTTCAACAAAATAATAAAACCATTCTCGTAGATGTAATATTCTTAAATGTAAAACATTAAAAAAAATTGGCCCAAGAAGTAATGGGTGGTTACAGTAAATATGAATATTGTGTTGATGCCAGGCATATTTCATAAACTTTATTCCTTTGTGTTCAACCGGCGAATATAAACAAATCATCCGACGTCTTATTCTGGGGCGTCTTTATTAGTGTAATATAAGTGCTAGTCGAAATGTCGGATAGTCCTAATACTTTTGGGTCTTTCTTTTTATTTAGAAAGCCCCACAAGATCGATTGTTGGTGTACAGTGTTTCAGATGGATGGGAACCACTTTGCAAATTCCTCGGCGTTGAAATTCCGGACCAAGCTTTCCCGCACAAAAACAAGGGAGGCAACGCCATCCAGGAAATGTCTAAATCCAATGCAGTAGTGGCGAAATTATTTATTCAGGCTATGATTTCTATGTCAACTCTCGCATTCCTTTCAACTTTTCTGACGTTGAAATTTATCAATTCTGAAACTTGGTTTAAATTTCGCCAGTTTTTCCTGGTTTGGTTCATCAAGCGATTTCAGAAATTTCTCGCATAAATTGTGTTGTTGTGTATTTTACGAAGTTGTAAAGGTTTGAGTTTGGTGTGTAAACATCGCAACCAGTGGTGGGATTCAAATTTTTTGACAGCCGGTTCTATCACAAAAGTCATATTTTTCTGCAGGTTCTGTTATAAAAAGTCTATTGACAGCAACCAGTAATGCTAACCGGTTCGCTGATATCATAAAATTTTGTGAGACGGTTCTATAGAACCGGTGCGAACCGGCTGAATCCCGCCACTGATCGCAACGCAATTTAAATTGCGTGCTTGTTCTGCGCTCCATTAGGGCAGCCGCACCAAGATTACAAAGTTGTAAAAAAGCGCGTTTACACCACTTGCATTATAATATTTGTAAAATTTGCTGAAGTAATGTACTGAGAATATAAGACATTAAGTGGCAGTCTAAGTACTTTACTCTGTTGTGTTTTATCGCTTTTATTCCGTTTTTATTATGTTTTATTATGTGGTTTTGTAGGAACTGAAGATACCAGTTAGGCGAAATATATATATTCTATGTTAATTCATTGACTGTTTCTGTTAATTGGAAAATATTTCTGTTCTCTGAAATAATGTAGTCACTACACTACACACTACATTGTAGAGTGACATCGATATTTCGCGTACCAGTAACAATTTTGTCGTCACAGGTGGCGCGTTTAAGTGACGCTTATTCTATTTTAGGAACTAAATTTCAGTGCCATTGTGACGCTATGCGTTCTTTCACCAAGCGAAATAAACTCAACTCATCAAATAATCGACGTTTCGACGTCCCATACGAGACGCCTTAATTAGAATATAATGGCATATTATAAAACACAAGAACCGAAGTGTTTTAGTTTGTTCGTAAATGTTGAAGACCACAGAGTTGTGCAGCCTTTAAGCCTAACCGGTTATCATTGTATTGTCCAGTTAAAGCTCACCGATCTTTTGATGGATACGTATTTGTTGTTGTACTATGCCAGTGGATCTTAACCTGGGTTCGATCGAAGCCCAGTGGTTCGCCAACGCTCAATCAGAACTTCGACAAAGGTTTACAAAACGTTTTAAGATTGCTGGTTTTGTATTAGATCCAACAAACTTACAAGCGAATGATATACCAACGTACTAATTGGGGTTCGACAAAAGTGTAAAAAAATATCGTAGGGTTTCAGTGCAATAAAAAGGTTAAGCACCACTGTACTGTGCTGAAGTGATTTCACAGATCTGTCAATTGTGCAGCCTTTAGGCCTAATTAGTAATCATCGTATTGTCCAGTTTAAGCTCACCGACCTTTTGCTGGATACGTAATTGTTGCTGTGTAATGCTGAAGCGATTCTACAGACCTGTTAGTTGACCTGTAGCGTATCGAGCGTGATTGAGGTGTAAATTAATCCCAGCCCAGCACCCGCGTGTCTGCTGTCATTGAGTGCAGAACAAACAACAAGCACCAACACGCTTTCGATTCAACACAGCAGTCAATAATTAATGAGACTTCAGGCACCCTTTTCACCGGATTAACTTGTTCAGTTTTGCTTGCTTGCTTCTCAGATTGTAGTTGATGCAGTTTTTGTGTTGATTCGGTTTGGTTGGCAGAAAGCAACACAACTTAGCTGTGAAATGTTGAAACAATGCGACGCACAGAAGTTTAAAGTCAGAACAGTGATGTCGCCATTACAAAGAGTTGTACAATGATGTGTCAGAAAATTATTAACAGACTCGTCAAACTTTTAAAATATCCCAGTGAGTCAGTGTTACTTAGTTGCAGTAAATCCCACACACAAGATAGAGCGCCATGTTGCCAAGAGGTCAAATTACGCTTTGGCCGTTCGTTCGAACGCTACATCAGTAACGTTCAAACTGGCAGACGCAAGTATAACGGTGTCAAGTTACGGGAATTTTTGTTTTTGACGTTTTCATGGCTTGGGAGACAAAAAGTTTCCGGTGTAAAAACGAAATTAACTATTAGTGGCCAAATGTTAAAAGTCAGTGCAAATGATTTCATATGATATGTTTTGCGACAAAATATTGAATAATTGTTACACATCAGTTTACCAATTTTGAATGGGTTTTGTAGTACATTTTGTCCAGTGTTATGAGTCTCCTAAAGAGCGACCCTGGTTTGTGTTGTTGCAATTGTATATTTAATGCTTGTTTGTTACACTTGACTGGACGATGCTCGTTTAAAAACCCGCTTAAGAATGTGAAATTGTGTTATGTGTTGAAGTGATGACGATGTAAGGAATGTTCTAGAGGAGAATTTTACAAATCCTTTTTATCCTTTTCATCAAATTACCGTTACGTTAATCCGGTAAAAGCTTTGTCTGCCCGCTGAGTTGGGCCGGTATTGATCAGCCTAATGCGATATTGATTGCGGTCTTCTGCGTTTTAACGTCAAAGTTAACTAAGATGCAAAGTTTTACTTTTACCTTTGTTTTGGTAAACTAACATATTCACAATAAGTTTGTTCACCAGAAAACTGAGCGGCGTTTAGGTTACTCCTATGATTTTTGCAGCAGCATCTACATATTTGAATTGTGACAATAAATTCGCTCCAGTTGGACAGTTGGTTTAAGCGCCAGTCGGTAAACATATTCGCATTAAGTTTGTCTAGAAGAAAACTGAGCAGTGCTTAGGTAATCCCTGTGATTTCATTAGCATCCGGTAAACCTCGGTTAAGCTGGATTCGGTTGATCCGGATCTTCGCCCAACTTGGGACAAATGATTTGAAATGTGGCAAGGCTTTAACTAGTCGACATCGGGTAGACCCGATTCTTATATAATCTGGACAATTTTTGTTCCAAACGGGTCCGGATTAACCGAGTTTTGCTATATCTGAGGATTTGAATGAGTGACAATACATTCGCCCCTTTTACTTTTAGTGAATTGACCGAAAGTTACTTCTAACATTTTTGACACCACGCCGCTTACGTTAGTCACCTGAGCCATAATACAGTTTTACTCAACTTTTGTATAAATCTCTGATCAATTCAACGTGGTTATATTTGCCTAATCGACGAAAATCCAAATTATCAGAAACATCATGGAGTTAGTAAATAAGAAATTATTATATATATTTTAAAGTGATCGCATAGATTTGAGATCCAGAATCACTGCTTTGTGGCAGTAAAATGAACATTCTGATGAAATCAACGCTTTAAACGGGCTCGTACAAACACAAAAAAAAAACATTGCGCGTAATTATGTGATAATCATCAAATCGTGCAGCACAATAACCGTGCGGTTGATTATGATGCAACAATATTTTGAATCGAGTCATTATGACGTAGTGACGAGCGCTATTTGTCATAAAATGTCGCTTTTAATCGCGGTTTTGTGATTTACAATAAATCGTCGCATGTTGTTGTTGTCAGATCTAGTTTATAGAGCTCTTCAGGCAAATGTATTTCACATCGACATTTCGACGTAATACACAGGTCGACTTCATCTGGGTAAATAACACTGAATGCGCATAGTACAGTGCAGTACAGTGCACGATAAACAAAGTCAGATTTTACGAATTAAGCGAAACTAAGCCTTAAAGTTCAATGCTTGTCAGACTGTTAACAGAAGTGTATATTACTTTTTTGGTGGAAAATATTTTGCTCGTTAAAAATAAATGACACCGTGGAGATTTAACATCGCAGCGGCATTTGACCAATAAACTTGTCACATCGGGATAACATTTATAAGGTTTTGATTGACGTAATTGAGACCGTTGCGACCTGATGCCAAGCCAACGTCACATTAAGTTAAGGTTGAGTCACCGAATTTTAATCGAAAGGAAACGTTGAAACGAACACGAGAATGTCGACTCCCCTGGGAAGCTTCGATCGATTTTCATGTTCAGCTTCAACATTTTGCCAAACATCGCTGTCCCGCTCATATGCTGCTGCGGTAAGCTTTCACAAACTGAAAACCAGTTTGAAAATGTCTCGGGTTCTGACTTTGAGGTGTTGGAGTTTAGACCTACAATGTATATCTGATAGATTATGTTTCAAAAAGTTGCATAACTCAGTTGAGAAGCAACCGCTTAATCGCTTATGTGTTTTAGTATTTGAGCAGATGCTGATTGAAATCTTGCGTTTTAAATGTGTGTTTTATCCATTTCAATTTTCTTCAGTCGACTGTTAGTGTGGTAAGAGATACGATTTCTGTTGCTGCGTTGCCAGGTTTGCCTGTTGGAGATATAAGTTGCAGGGGTTACTGG
Organism: Phallusia mammillata; assembly: GCF_965637545.1. Classification (NCBI taxonomy): domain Eukaryota; kingdom Metazoa; phylum Chordata; class Ascidiacea; order Phlebobranchia; family Ascidiidae; genus Phallusia; species Phallusia mammillata. Next base: position 530,876 of record NC_137257.1, on the reverse strand, counting down.
ATTTACCGACATTATAAATAGGTTATGTTTGTTGTTTATAAGTGACATGTTTCAGTTACTTCTTTTTCTTCAGTTGACTATTAGGGTGGTATAAGATACGATGCTTGTGGTTGGGTTGTCAAACTTTTGTTTGTTGGAGATATTAGTTTCAATATATTCTCGATTTACCGCGGTTATGAAGCAATTGTGTTGTTTCTAGATGATGTAAATGTAATCCCAACCTGTGGTCGTCAACTTTCTTGTACAGTTCGGTTTAAACTGATTTTTTTTATCGCGGACTGGTCTTTAAAAACAACAAATGTTCAACAATGAAAATTAATTACAGCTCATGAGTTTAACAAATTTGCCGTTCAACTGGTGTAATGCTAAACAACATACTAGTTGTTGTTTCAAGAACTTGTATTTTTGCTGACGTTTTGCTCATAAGTTGATTCAATGAGGTGGTTACCAACCACTGATCCAAAGGATCACAACTTTATACACATGTTTGTCAGTATAGCAAGCTTAACGTTATGTAAGGAAAACTTCACAGGAGTTGGTTGAAGCTAGAGATAGTTGAAAACAGAAAACACGAAATTACACCTGACCTAATTCCCTATATGAGCGGCAAAATTCCATTGCTGGATCGAAGACATTCTTCCGCTGAGCTTTAAATAGAGGCTACTTAGCGGAGATAATCGATGCTCGGGATCCCCACCTTAATGTAGCGCATTCCTTTATTTGTTTGTGACGTAGGGCGACTTTGAATCGGACGATAATCGATAATTGTGACGTCACAGATAAAATTATTTCCGTACCGCGATTTCAATTTACGCGGGAAAATTGTGTTTCCAAATATATTGTTAATTTCTCAAAGTTGGTTTCAAACTTTTGCCAAACCGCATCTTTTACAGGTTTTTGTGATTTTGAAAATTCTGTAGGAAACCGTTTCAATAAAATCTGATTATGACGTAACGCATGTTGTGTGTGACGTAATGGCGTCGTCACTATGCCGAAGTCGGTCACTTACGAACGTGTTTGTGCAACACGTCACTGTGCTGGACATCGTGCAAGTAAAAACTGGAAATAATCGCTACAGCGAATGGGTTTACGTCATCGGTGTCACGTGGTCTGACACAAGAGAACACAAGGTGAGGTTTCCAAAAGTAAAGGGTTGAACCTTGAAACCATAAATGCACAATGAAAACTTGATGTTAAACGTCTGAAGCAAGGCTGGCAAACTTTTCAAAGACAATTGTAATTGGCTGTACAGTTGGGCATGTAAAATACAAGGCCTTAATGCAGAAGATTTTATATTCTTTAAGAACTACAAAAGAATCACGTAAAATGCAACTATTTGCGGAAAACGATACAAGCCACCACTGGACAAATCCCTACATACTTTGTAAACTTGTCGATTTCTTGCAGATTTTCCGCTCCTACAGTGAAGTTTCAAGTCTGTACAGTTTTTTACACAAACTTTTGTTGGCGGAAAAACATAGAAATCGTTTCCTGAAAGATCTTCCAAAAGTTCCAGGTACGGTTTAGGGGTTTCACCGTGTCGACAGTCACCGTTGAACTACATTCCACAACCACGTGTTCATGTTTTTGTCAAACCGGATTAATCATAAGTTTTGTCATGAAAATGTGACGGCCCCAAATAGACGTAAAAAAGCGACATGCTTTATTGTTTAAAAACGTTTCGTCAAATGCTAATGCCATTGTCATTGCTCGATCTATCAAGCGTGGTATAATGTTTGTGGCCCTTCCTGGTTTAGACCAAAACAAAGTAATTGTAACATTGCCAGAGTAGCAAATAGTGCCGCCATTGATTTCCTGTTTAAAACTTTTTCTCCGATTCTTAATAACCTGTGGTAAAAAATGTTTCTTTGCAACTATGGTTTTTGACTGCACATAAAAAGTAAAAACGGTACTGTGCTTAACTTGCAGTATTCGTAATGTTTTGGGGCAGTGGTTCTCAAATTATAGTATACGCGAGCAGCTCTCTGTCATATTTAATTCAAGGCACATAAGAATTACTGCTCAACTGACGCAACTGATCAACGCCGGTTTGATCAAAACCCGTGCCTTGTACGTTTTTTTACTGGTTTCATAAATTTGCGAAGGTAGTCAAGAAGAACACTTTTGGTCTGCCCATTCAAACAAGATATAGGTAGTAAGCAACGATAGAAAAATCTAAAGGTGGTACGCGATCCGTAAAAAGTTGAGAACCACTGTTTCAGAGCATAAGTTACGTATCGCCCTATACATTATATTGTTATAACAAACGAATTCTTATTAAACGTTATTGCTGCCACAGATTTAAATTTTCAGATTTTTTAAGTTTCTCGTTTAACATTTTAATTTGTATTTTTCAGCTCGAGGTCTTTTTGATTGGAGCACTGTGAAGTTGATGGTGCGCCACCAAGCGACGATCGACTCATTCTTCCGCGGTCTTATTTGTCTTCCAGTTCAGGTTAAACTTTTTAAACCTTCCTTGCGTTGAATGGTTGTGAATTGTAAATAACTTAATAATTGTATTTTTCTATTATAATACACGAAACCATATTAAAGCTTTGAAACGTGAAGTGAAAAATATCTAGAAGTATATCCACCATAAGTACACAGTATACGCTTAAATATTCTTGGCACGAATATACAAGCCAATATAGTTTTGTAAAACTTTACTACGTTTCGACTGTTTCTGTTGTCATCGTCAGGTTAAATGTTTTACACCAATATTGTGGATTGTATCTTCTTACTGAGTTAGTCTACCATTAGTTGCGACAACTTTTACCACTATACTAATTTTTTCTTGATAAGTTTAGCCTTCATCGGCCGGTTAGTTATTATAGGAAGGTGTGTAGATGTAAAGAAAAAGTTTGATATTAGACTACACAAACCTAGTTGAAAACCTTCTTTGCACAAATCAATGCAAAATCAATAATTTATCTGACATAATTTTCACAACCTTTCAGATTTCCCGCCACAAAGTGGTTCTTGATTTCTATGAGATGCGTAACGTCGACAATCAGAATTACGTCACAAAGCATACGATTATCAGCAACAATAACAGTCGCGACTCGAGTAGCGAAAGTACAGGTCAGATACAACTTTGCTTTATCGATTTTTGTTACAGGGCTTAGATGGTTTTTAGCCTTGGAACTGCCTGATGTTACTTTAGGGAGTCCTTCCTGGAAACGACATAATCGTTTTGTTGTTAGGAAATTGAAGTTTAGATAATTAAAACACAATTGCACTCGATTGTGAAGTAAAGGTCAACCAAGGTTAAATCAATAACATTCAGCCGCAACAAATTGCGCTCAATGTAATCGTGTTCCAGATTCGCAATCGACAAACAACGAAACGGATTCAATCAACGCTGACGTCACAACCCCGCCGACCAATCAGCGCACTCGAGCGCCCCCTAGTTTCCTACCAGTGACGTCATGTTTCGAGGAGGACGATGATTTCTATGCGACGGATTATGACGCAATGTTGGAAGACGTAAGCGCACTTGAACTCTACGAAGATTACCTGAAAAACGACGCGTATTTCTCGCCGCAAGGTGACGCCACTGGTCGTGATGACGTCACTGGTCGCTATGACGTCTCTGGTCGCTATGACGACGAACGATGGTTGCGTGAGTGCGAGGAGATTATTTCGCCATATTCACCTAACAAGGCCTACTTTCGTTTAGTTCATGTTTTGGAAAATCAGAGCTGACCTGCTGCGTGTGTTGAAAGTTTCATCCTTAGTCAAGCGTCCTACACACATTCAGTAAATAATATGACACACTTATGCCAAAATAATATACTATGCGGCGTTTTAAGCCAATTTAACTAACTCGAATAACCAGTATTTTACGGTAAACAGTTTTCAGATTAGACAATCCGATTAAAACACTTCTGTCATCATTTTAGTTTTTCTCACAATCTTGCAAACCTGTGCTGCTTAGGTTACCTCTATGTTGCGAAACACCGCTATTATTATTTTACTTGTGTCTAGAAAGTTTTTGTGAAACTCGATCAATTTGTGACAGGAATTCGAACAACACGTATTTTGTTCCAAATGTTTTTCGTATATGGTTTCACTTTCAAAGTTTTGTTTGTTATTGTTTCACTGTGGGAGATTTCGTTGCAATTTTGTCAATGCAATTTTTCTTTCAATCAAACATCGATTTACTGCGCGAATAAAAATTGTTGCAGTTTTTTGTTCCGCTGGGAAGGGATTAATCTCTCGCGCTAAAGGCATTGAAATGTGACAACAATAATCGTAAAGGTTTGTAGAGCTTGGCCTTCGTTCCTTGACGAAGACGTCACTTAGGCCAGGGGTCGGCAACCTATTGTGCACTGCGGGCCGTTTTTGAAAGTGAAATTTTATCGCGGACCGGTCTTCAAAAAACTACAAAAAAACGGCGGTTGTCGACTACTGACTTAGGCTGCATCAGGAACTGATGATATTGAGTGCCGTCCCAATGGACGAAAAAGCCCCGAAAGGTGATTCTGAATTCTGGGGATGCAAGTCTGTCTCTCTTAACCACCTGGGAGAAATCGGTCCTCGCAATTTCCTATTATAGAATTGTGCGGAATTGCTGGGAACTACAGGTGAAAGCAAGGGCCAAGGATGGTGGCGTTGTAAAATTCAATTTCGGAACGTTCGAGAGCTCACAGGTATTGAGACACCACAGCCAGCTTTGGGTAGGAACAGACCACTTGTAGAAAGGAATCAAGCATTTGGAAACCTGAACGTTTCCCAAAATACGTCTCCCGGACTCCAGAGAGTTTGAGGGCCGAGTTGGCAGGTTCTTTCAAATCCGACATGACCTCTTGAACTTCTTTTTGTTTCTCGTTTTGCAGGCTACAGGTATCAAAATAGTACTAAATTTTTTTCGTCCAGAAAGCCAAAAAATGGTAAAATAAAAGCGTGACATATAAACGTCTCTTATAATAAAAAAAATACGATTTCTATGTTTGGTAAATGCTGCGCAACTTTTTGCAATGTTTATTTATTGCTTTCAAGAATCTTGTTGATGAAAAAAGAATTTTCATGATGATGTTTTTCATTTCTAGATGATATGCCGGACTCTTGGTAAGTTTTAATAAATATTCAGTGGACAAGTAGGGATTTAGAACGTTTATGGCGCTAGAGCCTAGAAATCAAAATAATGTGGTCAGACATGCTTATTTTTAAAAGTTGCTTATTCCTTTTTACTGTTTGTTGTCAACATATGCCCAGTCTTTAGACGCTTTTACAGTTTCGATTTTGAATCATTACATTTACTTTGTGACGGTGTTTATCATGCAGAGTTAATAAACTGCCTAAAATAATAATTTCAAACAGTTACAGCAACCAATACGTGAAATTACCCAACAAGCGTTTCGTGTTTGTGCAGAATAAAAATTTGTGTAACTTTTTGTGGCAGATAGATTCGAAACAGCTGCTTTGAAGTTTACTGCCTCAATGGAAAACCCGGTATTTATAGTAGTTGGTGGGGGAATAGCTGGTGTTTCTTGTGCAGAAACAATTAATGCCCTTGAGCCCTCGGCCAAGGTCGTGATTATCTCTGTTTCACCATTGATAAAAGCTGTAAGAAATGTCCAAGAACTTACAAGAACACTTGCTTCATTTGACGTAGATGAAACTTCAATTAAAGATTATTCTGACTTGCACCCGAACATTTCTATTATCCATGATATTGTGAAGGAAATCGACTCTGGTGAGAAGTTTGTTGTTACTGGCTGTGGCGAAACCCTAAAATACACAAAACTTTGTGTCTGCACTGGTGCTCGTCAAAATGTCATCTTTTCTGACAACAAGCATGTTATCGGAATACGAGATACAGCTTCTGCAAAAGAACTGGACAGAAAACTTCACAATGCTGAACGACTTGTTGTTGTTGGGAATGGTGGGATCGCGATCGAACTTATCTTTCAAATCGAGTGTTGTAATGTTGTCTGGGTAATTAAGGACAAAGCTATTGGTCAGGTATTTTTTGACCCAGGTGCTTCACAATTTTTTCTCCCTATCTTGTTAAATAAAAAAACTGATTCTTCAGACATGAAAAGAATGACATATAAACTTGAGCAATCTGCAGCCACAAAAGCTGGACATGTAACTGGAGGAGCTTTGGGGCCGGATTGGCATCAAAATCTACAGCTTGCTGGTCAGGCTGGCCAAACGAAAGAGATTAACATTCAGTACCAGGCTGAGGTGGAAACACTCCTTTCATCCGACCAAGTTGACCACTCAGAAGTTGACCGAAAGTCCAACAAGTCTTTATGGCCTGTATATGCCAAACTTACCAATGGTAAAGTGTTGGGCTGTGATTTCATAGTCAGTGCCACTGGTGTGGTTCCAAACACTGAAGTACTAACACAGCTGCCTTGCAGTTTCAGTGAAGATGGGGGAGTAAGAATTGATGAAAACATGAGAGTTACTGGATTGTGTGGTGTCTATGCAGCAGGTGATGTATGCAGCACAACAGCTTGGCAGAAAAAGCCACATTGGCACCAAATGCGTCTTTGGACTCAAGCAAGGCAAATGGGAATGTTTGCGGCCCAGTGCATGATTTCCCATCACAAAAATATACAGACATCCAACAGTTCTGACTGTGAAACTCCCCAGGATATTTGCTTTGACCTATTTGCTCATGCAACAAGGTTCTTTGGCAAGAGAGTCATTCTGCTTGGTCGATATAATGCACAAGGTATTGAGGACAGTCAAGGGTTGGAGTTTTTGTTGCGGACAACACCAGGGGAGGAATACATTAAAGTAGTGATGTTGAATGGCAGAATGCAAGGCGCTGTCTTGATTGGTGAAACTGATTTGGAAGAAACTTTTGAAAATTTAATACTCAATGAGATTGATTTGTCAATGCTTGGAGAAGACTTACTAAACCCAGATGTAGATATAACTGACTATTTTGATTGAATGTCCTGCCGTGGGATTAATTTATTTTTTAACATTTTTTACTACCTTGTTATGAAGTCTTGCTGAGTGAAGTCTTGCTGAGCCCAGATGTAGATATAAAGGCCTATTTGGAGCAAATGTCATGCAATGGGAATATATAATTTGCCATTTTTTATTTGTGCTTTGACGATGGACTTATGGTTGATTGATCATGTGTATGATTATTTAGGCTTTTGTTTGATGCCACATAAAAGCTTGGTTTTTGTTTTTGGTGGCAATTATGCTGTTTGCTGTGTTTATCAATTGTGAAGTGAATGAACAGCAACTAAATCTTATGCTTTTGTTTTTTAGGCTTGCTGACTATTCTAGTTGTAAACAACTGTGTCAGGATATTGCAGAACTGATTAATGATCGCAACACAGAAGCCAGGCACTCTCAAAATGTGGCAAATGTAAGTTGAGAGAAGTACATTCTAACACAATTTGCACAACATTACCTTTTCATTTCAGCTAAACAACTTAATTCAAAAAGATTTTTTGAACCTTAAAGCAATGACGGAAAAGTTAAAACTGGATTTAATTCAATCTTCAAAGTCAAGATCAGCGTAAGAATTGTTGAATATAAAAACATTTTTATTGCTGTTAGTATGTTTGTTTTTGGTTAATATGTTGTGTTATGTATTGTACCTCTTTGTTTTTTTTTTCATTTTTAATATACGTTCTTTGGTAGCTATGACACATACCAGCAATGTGAATGGTAATCATATTTTATAACATACAGTAAACGTCGGTTAAACCGGATCTTTGCCTAATCTGGACAATTTTTGGGTCCAACGGGCCTGGATTAACTGATATTTACTGTGTATAGTTTTTATTGATGCCCACTCAGTTAATGTGGAAAACAATCTTACTGAACTATTATGTTAAGAACCCACGGTGAAGTGGAAAGACGACAAAACCTCCTGGACACACTCACCACTAGAGTGCGTATTCTCAACGATGCCGCAGATGCAAGAGTCGGCCCGGTGAGCAACTACGAATCGGAAAGGTTTGTTATTCTTCACAAAAATATTGAAATATTCCATAGTTTGGTGCAAACATTCCCTGGTGTTCAAGGACTCCATGGTGAAACATTGGTGTGCATGGCAATGTTTAAAGCCCATATTTTAGTTATTGGTAATAAAAAGCATTCTCACCCACCACAATAAAGTTGAAATTCTTTGAACAACTTTCGTTATGTTTAAATGCATAGTGTGACGCGGAAGAAAATTGTAGTTCTTTAATCTGCCGCACTGATCTTACAAAAGAAATAAAAATACTTATCATCTGGTCACAATTGTTTTTCAAGTTATGTAAAGAAATAATGACTGCATGGCCTGACTTTTACTCCCGACTTTAACTCCTCAGCTGGGATGCCAACTTCGGCTCCCAAAATCTTAGACTCTGCAGCCCTGCTTGTTCTGCCACTTATCACGGCGGAAGTTTAATTTTTGTTTTACTTTCCAGAACTATGCTGTTGTCCACTGAAGCAAATGATGACACAGCATATTCCAATCCCTGGTTGGAGAGCGACGAGCATGTTTCAAGTTTAACCAGAGATGAATTCAGGAGGAGACAGGAGCAAGTTATCAAAGGTTGGAATTGTCATTTTATCTACATCACTTACTAACAAATTACTAAGTTGTCTTTGGCTTGGCCCTCGTGCTAGCTTTTGTGACTAAAAATATTGATAATGGTTTCCATGGTTCATCACAGCAGGTGGTACTAAATACTGCATGGTACCACATGGTTTATAAGACATCAGAATATATCAAGGGTGAATGATCCGAGATTCTAGTGTTACTTCAATTACAAACCTTTATTCCAACCCGATTAGCCCCAACCGCCAGCGCTTTCAAAGGTCCGCACATTGTAATTTTGCATGAAGTATATATATTGATTTAATCGTAAACATAACTGCCAAAGAACTGGTGTGTATAGAATACATCATGCAGACGTTTCAACAATCTTTGTTGTCATCATCAGTCTGCATGATGTATTCTTTATACACCAGTACTTAGTTATGTTTATGATTAAATGACATTTCAAGTCCGTCTATAGCAGGGGTGGGCAACCTTTGTTACTGTAGGGCCAATTATAAACGTCAAAATTGGATCGAGGGCCGCACATGTTCATCACACAAAGTGATTTTGCTTTGTTTCTTACCAAATATGCTACAAGTATAATTCGTATTTGATTCTAGCCACATTTTGCAAGATCGCAGAAAACTAGCATCAGGCGCATTAATCAGCTCAAAAATATGTAATAATTGGACTCGCGTGCCAGTACTTTTGAAATCCAAGCGTCTCTGCGGACCGCACAAGCTTAAATGAAGGGCCGCAGGTTGCCCACCCCTGATCTATAGTGTTCCTAAGTATATTGATGTCCATTAAAACTGTTTGCCATGCAGTTACATGGGGGATTTGGTACTGGTGACAAGTTGACAACCTTAAATGCGAGTTTCATTTCAGTTGATACTGTAAAGGATTGTTTGGAAAAATTTAAACCGTATTTTGTTGTGTGATGTCTATTAAAACTTTGTTCAAACAAACAGAACAAGACGCTGGTTTGGATGCTTTAGCTGATGCGTTGAAACGACAGAAGAACATCGGAATCAACATCGGGACTGAAGCTGACTACCAATCAGGTTAGGCTTTTGTGATGTGTGTTCTGTTGCTGAATCTTATAGTGCTCCGTAAAGCTTGCGTTTATGTCATAATTAGGGATGGGCCAAAACTGCAAATGTTCTGTTTGGTCGAGCACCGAGCATCTCACGTTAATGCTCGGTGCTCGGCCGAGTACGTTTGGGTGCATTATGACGTCACAAACATCCCCTATTCCACGCAAGTTTTGTTAGTAGTACGCGTTTTTTACAATCATAACGCATTTAAATAAACAGTTATTTTTGTTCTTGTATACCCGTTCAAAAAAATTATTGGTATGTTAGTATGAATATGCAAATTTGGTGCTCGGGGCAGTTTGTGCAACTGCTGGGCCAAGCACCGAGCATCAAAAACAGCGATGCTCGGTACCGAGTACTCGGGTTTGGCTCGGCTTGGCACATCTCTAGTCATAATGGAGTTTGATTCGCGTCATCTTAGGTGACGTAATTATGTTTATGTTATATGACAAGAAAGCTACCTAAACTATTACTTACCAAACACTCCTTGTTGCCGCAAGCGGTAATGAAACATAACTAATATATGTCGTTTGATGGCGCTACAGATACGTTTTCTTGTTGAAACCAGCGGCAATCAGCCAATGCACGGGTTTCTTTGTAAGAAAACATTTATTAACGACGCCAAAAATTATCTGTGCTTTGTGTTGCTTCGTGATTTTCATTGTGTTACTAAACATTGTCGTTTCACTAATGTTCGATCAAATAACTTTTGCCCGTTTTTACCACACTAAGGAGGCAACATGGTCTTGTAGGAAATGAAATAAAATATTTTTCATGCACTAAATTTTAAACTTTATTAGACATCTTCACTGGGCGTTTTGATTGAAGAAAATAATAATGTCGGGTCTGCGGAAAATCTATTTCACACTTTATTTTATTTTTTTAAATTGCACTAACAAGTTTACAACGTAATGACGTCGTCACAATAATCTATTGTTACATTTCGAACAGATCTAATTGATGACATCACAGTCCGCGCGACACAGACTGATTCTAGAATAAAAAGACAAAGCGACCGAGTTGGCAAAATCACAAATAAGTCTTCAACTTGTGGTGAGATTTATTAATTTAAATTTGATTATATTATTATGTTATCTTTTTGTTTTCACTATTGCACAACACAACTTATACATTTGTAAAAACCGACAACAAAAATCAACTCAAGGAAATGCAGTGTGAAAAACCACTACTTCTGTCGCTGTGTTTTATTTGTTTTCACAAAACAAATGCATTTTGCTTTTATAAGCATCATCAGTGTCGGAAAACAAAATAAAAAGCGGGATAAAACTAATAAATACTTGGTGTTAGGGTTCCACGCATCTGGTCGTAACGTAGTAAATCTTTTTTACGTATTGAACAAAAACCAACATAAGTAACAAACAAAGCCACCAAACCACATTTAAAAGACTTGATATCTTGAGGTAAACATTTACCGGGCTATAAGGTTTAATGCGAAACAACCCCGCCATTTTGTTGTCGCTGTTTTTCGGCGCAACCACAACGTCGCACCTGTGCCTGGGTTTCAACATGTAAACAATCCCGCCCTGATATTTACCGACAAACACCGACTGTGACAAGTCGATCTGCAAATTATCCGAACATTTCACGCACACTCAATCTTTTCCAGTTCTTTGGTCTATCATCATTGTTCTCGGACTTGCTATTGTGGTCGTCGCCGTCGTGCCCGCGTAACAGGGCGATGGCGTCACTGTTCGACGGATGACGTCACTATCTGACCGATGACGTCACAACTTGCCTCGTGCACTTACGTTTCCTTTCCTTGTAATTTCTCGTTACGTTGCAATAAATTTGATGATATTTTGGCGTATATTTGTCTGCTTGGATTTTGTCGGAAATTCCCAGTTGGTTAAAGTTTTGAAGATCAATTCTGCACCAAGGATTTGTCTACAAAGCCAAGGTTGTGAAGGTAAAGGCTGTGTACGTTTGCAAAGTGCCGGACGACGGTTGCAGTGGTGGCAGAATGTGTTCTAATGTAAACACGCAGATTCTTGTGGTGTGTGTCCTTGTCAGCTCAGTGTCCACGAGAGGGTGAAAGTGCCCATGAATGTCAAAGTTCGGTTTTGAAATTGGCAATTGCTCATGATTTTTTAATTACAATAAACCTCGGTTAATCCGGACCCGTTTGTACCTCAAGTTTTGTTCGGATTAGGCGAAGATCCGGTTTATCCGTGGTTTAGCTTTAATCTCGAAATTTTGGTGATGCTTGTCAAGTATATGACACTTTGGTTCTCCATTTTTGATAGAAATGAAGTTCCAACTATATATGACTGGTTTTAGAAGGAGGGTCAAATAGTAGGTCACAAGCACAAGTGTTTAGTCTTCAGTGTCCTGACTTGGTTTGTTTTTATTTATCCTCGATGGGCCGGCAACGTCTGAGCGTGTTGTGCTCGCAATCCGTTGAATCAGTTTTTGATTTTTTTGACTTGGGCAGTTGGTGGCCGCAATTTAGTTCAAGACGGCAGATGCCAGCAATGCCGCTCACGTTACTTGATCAAGGAAACACAAACGACCAAGATAGCCTTGTTTGTAGGTGTTTGAAACCTCGTACTGGTTTCACTTGATGGGAACTTATTTATAGCCGACGATTTACGCGGGATTGCAGCTAAAGATGAACGGTTGTTTCAGGTCGCTTATATTTCAAGGTAAATTTGAATCTGTCTTATTGCAGAATTTATATTCTTGTCACTTGGAACATTGCCCGATTATGTCCAATCCCAGATTTCACTTTGCTTTTATTTTGAGGCATTTAATGAAAATGTGTTTTGGTCGGTTTTGCTCAACATGCCTGTGTGGGTTTTACGAGAAAAATATTTTAGTTTTCATTTAAAATTCAACTTTATAAAAAGCATTAAGTCATTTATCCTCAAGTTGTAAAGATAAATATATTTCGCCTTTACACAATAAGCATTAAGTTCATTATAGTCTTCGTCCACCAAGCAGCGAGTGATTCTAGTTCTAAGCCGAAAGTATTAGGTAGAAATTTCCTTAATTCAATAGCTTCGGTGTCGACTTAAAATGGCGGCCGATGAGACAAGAGACGAAAATACTTTGCTGCTAAAAATAAATGTTACTTTGATGTATATCAGCTCAGGTGGGACGGGAAGGTTCGGCTGCAATAAGCTAATGTCAACAGACACGCAATCATCAAGTGCCACCTGTAGCTGCAGCTTATTACACAGCTAGGTGCGAATTTCACGCATGTGTGATATATCAGGTTAAAGGTCGGCCTCTCATCTTACTGGGGAGGTCGCAACTTTTATCTCAGTTCGTATTTTGTCGATCCAACCGCCTCCGTGCGAAGGTTTCGACCTAATTTGTAGCGTTTCCCCCAAACTGTGTCTGTTTGCATCGTGCGAAGCGACACATGAACCCTGTAATTCAGCGGTTCGGCCTTCAAAGCTTCTGCCGACATTAAGTAATCCATCTGAGTGACATCTGCGTCTCTTTTCCCATACACAAGCTCTACTGTATTGGATAAATTGCGTGGATAGATTTCTTACAGAAACGCTGATTATTTTTTAATCGATAAATCTGTTGAAACTTATTTGCAATTTAAAGCAGCTCACCTAAGTTTTCTTTATGTTATTACCCTGATGGAAGTGTCTTGTATGGGACGTCGAAACGTCGGCTTGTTATAATAAAAACTGCAGGAAGAGCCACATATTTGTTAAAACATTATGCCTGGCGGCAATAGCTTAATTAATGAGTTTTTCTGTTGTAGCATTAGTTAAAACAATCGCGTTTGGAGAGTGGCGCTGTTATTTTCTTGTATTTTTGCAATGCAACTTGATGAGCCAATATTGGGGTAAATTATGACTAGATTTGTTTTCAGTTTCATTTTTGAGAGTGATTTATATCAGTGCTGAACCGAATCGACTACATTTCGGTTCGGCCGAAACCGAATATTCGGTAGGCCTACATCTAGATTAAATTCTCAATAGTTTTAGACCAGTGGTTCCCAACCAGGGCCCATGGCCCCCCAGGGGGGGCACGAGCTGTGTTCCGGGGGGCCACAGGCCTAGATTCACAAGAAACACCCACTAAAAGTCATTTTCACTTTAACTTTATTCCCGAATTTAACCGACTACCTCACATACTATTTGTTTATAGTGAGGTTTATCACGCTCATTTACTCTATTAGACCTGTTTAGGGCCAAAATTAATACCGCATTCCAATGCGAGATTGCTATCTACGTTTTAAGGGGGCCACAGGTCCTACATGGTAACTTGAAGGGGGCCACGAGGCCAAAAAGTTACTTTAAGGGGGCCACGGTCCACGAAAGGTTGGGAACCACTGTTTTAGACCCTCCAACAGACAACATGTTCATTGACGATCTCTGTTTATGTTTGTCCTTTATTATGTTTTATTTTGTGGTTTTGTAGGAAATAAAGGTGCCTGTTAGGCGGAATATTATATTCCATGTAAATTCATTGACTGATTCTGTAACTTCGAAAATATTTTCCATTCTCAGTCTCATTTTTACATTACACTGTCTTGGTGCTGATATAACCGTAAAATTGTTTTAAACTCTAAAATTTCCACCCTGTTTAAACCCAAGCATCGCTCGTCTGACAATTATCCACAACAAACCACAATTCCCCACAATTAACCACAATCATCCACAACAAACTAGCGCGTTTGAAGAAATTCATGTTCTCAGCAATATCACAAGAAAAACACAAAAACGAAAACGAGTACAGAAGGAAAGGGTGGATGACGTCACGACCGTGGGAACCGGTCGGAAGGCGATCCGTGACGTAGAGCGTTACAGTGTTTGGGAATAAATACATATAATATGGGGAAAAAATCACAACGAGCAAATGTTTATCGGGGTTCAGGATGGCAGAGTTAAGTCCGGTCATTTGGCTTTGGTTCAGGAATATGCTCATATCTGCATGGGAGTTTGCCGTAAACATGACTACACCCAGTGGTGGGACTCATATTTTTAAGCCGGTTCTGTTACAAAAACTCCATTGACAGTAACCAGTAATGCTAACAGGTTCGCTGATCTCATAAAATTTCGTGAGACGGTTCTATTGAACCGGTGCGAACCGGCTGAATCCCACCACTGCACTAGGAGGCTTGCGTGAACATTCTCTGTCAGTCAGATGAGATGTTTTGCCATGCAGCTTGCAAGGTCTGTGCTGCAAATTATGTCGAGTTTGAACCCATCTTGGTGTGACAAGAGACACGAAACAATTGCGCCACAAGTGGTAAAGTGAAGTGGGCGCGAAACAAAAGAAAAGCACGGATGCTGACGAATCAAACAAGTCCACGTGGCGATATCACAAAGATCTTTCCGAGAAGACTCTTTTCTGTCGGTGCGCCACCGCGTGGCCAAGTGGTGCAAGGAAATCTGATCACTAGTTGGCGCGCTCGAGCCTTTAGCAAATCTCTCGCTTAGAAGCTTTCTGTGCGAGTTTGATGAGCTGGCGTCGATATTTCCTTCTCCACGGCAGAACGATTGTCCGCTTCCCGATAACCAGGTTGGCTTTCTGCTTCGTGCGTCCGCTGCTTTCGTAATTTCCAACCAATAAAAACTTCCCGTTTTTCTTGAGACATTTACAGGCCGCGATCCGTGGCTTGACGAGCACGTGGTAGAGTTTGCGTCTCACTAATCTCGGCATTGCTCGGCGATAAGGCTTGATAACTTGCAGAGTGATTCGTTTGCGTTTTCCTTCATCGGCGACCGCCTTCACTTTGACATGAACCGCTGTGAAAAAGAGCATAGTTTGTTTGTGTTCAGTTTTAGAATGAATCATGAACCATTCAATTTTATTTCGTTTACAGCGCCCAGAAGTAAACGTAATGTTTTACACTAAAAACAGAACAAGTCAAAGCGTTGCAAACAAAACGATCAGCTTGAACCACATGTGGTTATAACTTGCAGCTGACCCTAACTATTTGAAATAATATCTGCATTTGTCGGTAAAAAAAGTTATGTCAGTGACTAAGTTGTATTTTTAACATTAAAGTTTGAATACGAAGTTTCAGACTTGAAATCACTTTTGTAAATTGCAGTTTGCATCTAAAGCATCATGGCTACGAATTACTTTTTTTTATGTAACAAAAATCAAGGCTTTTAAGTTACTTTTCTTCGCCATGATTTGTTACATTTATTGGGTTAACTTACCGAAATCGGACTTGCAGAATTTCTTGATGTTGATCGAAGCTGATTTTGTTCGGCAAGATTGGCGGCATTCAACTGTGGATAAAAACATTGGTTATATCGGCCCATAGATTTTGTAAATATTACCACCAAGCGGCTAATTTGACGAACTAAAAAAAGAAGTTATATATGTTGTTGCTGCCAGGCATAATATAAAGTTTATAGAGCTTTTCTGGCAAATGTAATTTTGTACCGACGTTTCGACGTCCTATACAGGTCGCCTTCATTAGGGTAAACTAGAAGAGTGGCTTTCTGATATACTTCCATTTTATATATTCTATACGATAATTACCAATTTACTATACACATCATTTGATCTACACATATGATTGTTTTTGTAAACAAAAACTAATGGGTCCCCACACGCATGTTTGTGCGGATTTACGGTAAACAAATGTTGCGGTGATTTTTACATTCTTAAGGACAAATTTTTAGAAAGCATTAACCCAACAATAAAAAAAATTGTTCGTATTCTTTTTGCACTATTATTGTCATGTAATTACAAAAACATTAAAAAAACGTAACAAAGACTTAAATCTAATCTCTTGCTTTAACCCAGATATAGTCCTCCAAGGTCGGGCAATTTTTTTTAGAAAGCTGTAACAGTTGTGTTACAGACACTTTAAATTAAAAAGCAATTTGCTACAAGTGTATACATAACAAATTGTTTTACATTTAACTTTGTTTCGCAAAACGAGTACCATTGACCTGTAGGCTCAGGGTGCACACGCCAAACGACTGTTTGACCTTTTGACACCGTTTTCAATAGCACGCCGTCATTCGTGTTCAACAATACTGTTAAGCCTAATTTATACATGCCTTGAGTATTGACTCCTGAATTGATTGTTAAAAAACCGCTACGTTATGAAGAAAGTTCTGAGCTGTGTTTGTAATACCGACTAGTTGACCTTAAGTAACCCGTGATCATGCGGCGGCCAACCTGACAGCGAGCATTTAAAAAAACATTTATTTGGCAAAAAAGTCAAGTTAATTTTTTCATCTTAACTTTTATTAACAAAGTTTTTCTTGACATATACAAAACCGAAGCACGGTTATTAGGCTTAAATCACGTCATAGGTGTAAAACCTTCGCCAAAACTAAAAATGTGAGTGATAACTTAATAAAACGACATAGCATTGCTGTGCAAAACAGCTGATTTCTAATCACTGAAACGATGTCTCGTAAAACGTCTGTCCGACGTCAAGCTGAGCCCTCCCGCTATCGTAAACCAGTGAGTTACTCTCTTGGTACTTCTGCCTTCAGTGTCTTTCTTGACCAAACGAGCGTTAGACACATTTACGTTTCGGGGGCCTGTGGGTGAATCTCTGGGTCATACGGGGTCAAAATTCACATGGACCATCTTTAGACCAATATCTGTAATGTGTGTAAAATTGAAAAAGTTTGAACCATTCTTTCTTGACCAAAACGTGGGAACAATAGCCGCGCTAAAAATTTCACGTTTTGGGGTGCTGTGGGTGAACCGAGGGATCAAACGGGGTCAAAATTCACATGGACCATCTTTAGACCAATACCTATTATGTGTGTAAATTTGAAAAAGTTTGAACCATTCTTTCTTGACCAAAACGTGGGAACAAATCCGCGCTAAAAATTTCACGTTTTGGGGGGCTGTGGGTGAACCGAGGGATCAAACGGGGTCAAAATTCACATGGACCATCTTTAGACCAATATCTGTAATGTGTGTAAATTTGAAAAAGTTTGAACCATTCTTTCTTGACCAAAACGTGGGAACAAATCTGCGTTAGAAAGAAAAAAAGAAAAAAGAAAAAAAGAAAAAAAAGAAAAAAAGAAAAAAAGAAAAAAAGAAAAAAGAAAAAAAAATATAGACAAAAACAATATGTGTCCCCTTCAGGGAAGGGGACCCATAATAACACTGAATGCGACTAGTACAGTGTACGATAAACAATGGAGTACATGTAGTGTTAAATACGATTGTCAGAAGAGCTCTACAAAGTAATTGGTTCAACTACAAAATTTGACAGAGATCAAAATCAATAAATTTTACATGTGAGTGTTTAAATTATTCTTTGCTACTTACTTGGTGCTGGGGTGGGCGGATTACCTGTAACATATAGAGTTGCGTTATTATTAGCTTAAACAATAACAAACAACATAAAACAAAAGTTAAACAAACACTTAAGATAACCAACGCAATTTTATCATGCCTTGTTTAACTGTTCTGTATGTAAAACTGTTTATTTTTGGAGAAAATTCATTTCTTTTCAACACACTTTATACACCGTCTGCCATTTTGTTTCCAAAAGCAGAAAAAATGCTTTCCCAAATAATATTTGCTATGACATCATAAACAGAAACATTTTAGGTGATGACGCGGCTGTGAGACTTGATTCTTTCAACAGACCGATAGCGGAGCGCCAAAAAATTTTAAACCGTATTTTCGGTTTCACAGAGGCAAAGAGAAATCGCTGCGAAACATGCAAAACATGCCAGAGGTCGATTACTGACCCTTCATGCTGGAAACACCGGGTTCAATGTTAAGTTGAATGCTGCTGCTGCTGCTGCTCGGCCGATTTTATTGGTTGCATTTTGTGCAGCAATTAGCGAATCAAGT
Source organism: Phallusia mammillata (assembly GCF_965637545.1). Taxonomy (NCBI): domain Eukaryota; kingdom Metazoa; phylum Chordata; class Ascidiacea; order Phlebobranchia; family Ascidiidae; genus Phallusia; species Phallusia mammillata. The sequence continues at coordinate 512,486 of NC_137257.1, read as the reverse complement.
CTGACAGCTGCGCGGCCACAAAAACTTCTGCGCGGACGGACGGCCCAATCTGAGCTAGAGAGGGAGCCCAAGCAATAATTGAAATTTCTTCCGATTCTATCTCACCAACTGCTGGGTAAAGTTAAATAACCCCCTCCCTTCCTGGCAGTTCATTAACAATGCCAAAATTTTGATAAAATTCTCCCGATGTAATGTTTTTTTATTTAAACCAAAGGCAGTTGTCAAATTTAAACACCATTTGTTTTCTGAACTTGACATGTTTCTAAATCGAGTTATTTACCCCAAATTTGTCACAAGCTTAACAAGATAACCCTCCCCCTAAAATATATGACCGTCCGTCTCGCGTTTCAATTCAACTAACCACTGGGGGTCGTACGAACGCAGGGAGCAATCGGTGATTTGGTTTGTTCGTATCCCTTCGCACAGCGGTTACATCGTTTCCCTGTCACCCCGTCCTTGCACGGGCACTGACCGGACACTGGGTGGCAAATTTTGCCCGCCGCGCCCACTGGGTGGCAGCCGCAAGCTACACACAGAGACAATATGATTAGAGTGGGCAGCAACATTAAAGCGCAAGGATTATAATCTGGAAGAAACAAGTATATCGCCATGCATATTTCTCATCTGACGCCATGTGTGAATATCGGGTAAAACTACTAACACAGGAACTCACAAGACACCTGGTTTGGGAATTTCCGGTAGGTGGAGCAACGGAGCACGGGCGTTTACGGCGACAATAATTGCTGAGTCGGCATGTTGAAAATTGCTTTGTTATTGTCACCCTAAACGCCTATGCTCCGTTGCTCCACCTACTCAAATTCTCAAACCGGGCGTCTTGTGAGTTCCTGTGTTAGTAGTTTTACGTCTGATGTGTGGAGCAGTGCATTGTGGGTGGTAACTCACCAACCAAACCACAAACCTCCACAACCTGCCACAAACGTCCACCACAAGGCCGCAAGGTTGAGATATTCGACGTCAGATTGAATGCAATTGTTACCAAACCACTTCAACATCGCACAATCGTGTTAGTCAGCTCAGAAAGTTAGTAGCATGCAAAGACCGCGGCGTGTTAGTTATTCACATGCCAACAAAACAACTCCATCTTATAAGCATGACGTCATGATAGTGATGTCATGTTTATGAGGTCATCATACAAGGTTATAAGTGCATGTATGGCTCGGGTATTTGTTGAAAGAACCAAGTCTTAAAACCGCGCTCGTTCACAACATAAAAGTGACTTGTTCCCAAACATGGTGCATAGAATGCCAGACGGTGAACATGCAACGTGATTGGTCGGTTGCATACCACGTGATTGCACGGTCCAACGACAACGGTGCAAAGTTATTGTTTTGTCAGATTCAAGCGATATTGTTTTCGCCGATGAAACAAATATTTTAAAGCCAATGTTTGAAACGTCGCGAGTTTTTTGGTTAAACTGAGAACGCAAACTGTGGAGTTGAAACATAAACAACGTTTTGCCGGAAACGCGGTTTTATTTCATTCATGTCGCGGGTTCTCTGCTTTGTTTTTTCCGTCGCCGCAAAATCCTTCAGATAGTTTTCATTTATCGGAAAAACGAGTTAAAGAAGCGAAATAAAGGAGGAGCGCGCGACGTCGATTGTTGACAAAGCGGCTGCGAGCTGGTGGGGGTGCGGAAATCAACTTGCGATCACATGACACCCCCCCACGCCTCGCGCCTTGTCCCGAGGTGTGAAAAACGTGGCCGGGCTTTTGTGTTTGCTGTGAAGAGGTGATACGGATCAGGTGTCGGTGATTAATGTCGCTCACTTAGTCGGGTTGGGTAATCTTACGTACAGCGATGTATTGTTCCTCCCTTGTTGCGACAAAGTGGGAAAACTTTTCCCATATTCCGCCCGTCTCAGCTGTGTTTCCCATGGTTCTATTATGACCGGACATAGACACGCTTGCCCCCCAGTCTTGATGTCCAAATGCGCGAACACATACCGCTTGTAGTAACGGTGTAGCTGCAGCGCGTTTATCATCTATCCGCCAATTGCGCCCTCAACTTTGTCGCGCTTTATAACGTCTCAACGTTGCGCAGCTATTGTCGGCTTGGTGAATATTTTAGCGCAATTGTGTTTTGTTTCACCGGCGAAATAAACTCAACTCAACTCAACTCAACACGCGTGGAAATGCAATAATTCCACGATATTCGGGCTTTTGTTGCCTCCAATTGAGACCTGAGTGTTCGATCAACATCGGCACGTCCCAGGAACGTGATGTAAACCCCCGCGAGTTGCGATTCATAAAATTCGCGCGACATTTATTAGCGAGATATTAAATATCGTGAAGATTAAAACACGTCGACATTTTTTTCTGGCACGTCACCGTTCCTCAAGTCATGCGCGAAACATTTCTCCGTGAGATTGCGGAATTGTTGGACGAGAATCAACCACAGAAGCTGTTTCGTTTGGCAAGATTTGAAAGGAGACGCATCAAACCTTCGCCGCAACACTTCGGGGTGTTTCAAACAAGTTTTTTTTCCGCCCCGCTTCTCTGGCACTTTCACCCTCTGTTTTCGGCGCTTAAGATTGATTGCTCGACAAATAAGTTGCGAAGTAAACCCACGCACGAAAATCAACCGGCGTTTGGTTTTTTTATGAATTGACTTTTATTAATTTTTCACTAAATGTTGAAAACATTGGTCACTGGGTTTGAATATCTACATTAACGTCGATTTTTTTTACAAAAAAAAACACTTTTTAACGCAGTGTCGCATAAATAATAATTTGATTTAGCGACGGTTGCTGTTAATAAACAAATTACCGTTAGACTTCGCTGTACTTGTTGCGATTTAAGGGCAAATGCGCTTGTCGCGGGAAAAAGGTTTTTGTTTGAAGACACACCCAGTTTGAATCACGTCCACAAATAATTTGCTTGAAAATATTTGCAGAGCATTAATTCAACTGTGATTTTGTTACACAACGAAATACAACAACGTTACGTTATTGCACCGCACACTCAAGTTCACAGCAAAACTACGTTTATATATTGTAACATCTAGATTAGAAAAAACTTAACTAAAGTTAATTTCACAACATATAACGCGGATTTTAAACCAGTAACGCTTAATTCTGAAATTACACGATTAAAGCGGGTTCTTAAACCAGCTTCGTGCACTCAACCTTTTCGGAAACCTCGCTACGGTTGGATGAAGGAAGCTGGTTTACAAAGCCGCTTTAAACCTCTCTGTGTTGTAAATTAATTCATGTCGAACTCACGTTTACAGGCTGTTGGACTGGCGATTGACGTGTTGTTGTTTCTATGGTAACCGGGCTTGCACATGTGGCAGAACCTCCCGTATGTGTGATGACGACATTTCAGGCAGACACCCCCGTTGCCGGTTTTCTCGTAGAGCTCGGCGTCGAAGCGACATTTCTTCGAGTGCAGGTGACATTCACAGGCTGAAACGACAACAATAAGGTTCCATATAAAAATCATAGTACGCTAAATCATATGATTATGCCGTGATCGCTGGTCTGTATAAACCCTTCATGGCTGATCCCAATTATGAATTTATGTTCATTTCCACATAAAAAGTTACGAACATCTGATTTCAATCCAGTTACAACTCCTATAAGTTTATATGCGTGTAAACTCGAACTTAACGGTTGCTGCTTCATGTTGGTTAGTGAACGAGATTCGTGCAATGAACCGTGTTAACTGTATTTAAACGTCAATAATTAGGGAGACGCCAATTACATCTGTTCTTCTCTGATTAACTTTCGTTGTTTGCAGTTTTTAGAGGCTGACGATGCCTGTGTAGGTGAAAGTTATAACTCGATTTTAACAAATTTATTATATCATTAAGCCATTCATCAATTGAAGATAAATACATTTCGTCTATGCGACATCCTTAGCATCTAAAAGCAAGCACAAAGATATAAATTGGTGAAACACACATACAACAATGATAAAAATCGATGTTAACCACTTCATGTTTACTGATTTTGAGTAAGAAGCATTTGCTTCTTTATGATCGATAATTAGGAAGGATTTTAAACGGCGTCTTTACATATTTGGGGCTTAAATAATCCTAGCAATAATTCCACAAACACTCGGAGCGACCACAAATTCTCAACACCTTGTAGGCCTCCTACACACATCTGTTGTTTCCACTACACATAGTTCTGTGTAACCCAGCGAAGCTCGTCGACCCCCTTAATCTCTGATATGCACGCTTTACAGGACAAGAATGCTCGGTTCGACGTAAACACTAACTGTGGTTTGCATCAAACCTTGTCGTGTTGTCACATTCAATGTTTAATTCGGATTTGGGTAAAATTGTTTCTAGAAACGCATTTAAACGGACGTAGTTTTTGGTGATCTTTGAAATTACATAATGTTTTCAATAATTTGCGACCAACGCATGAAGAATGTTTTTGTATTTTTGTTTTGAGTTTGTTTGTGTGGTAACGGTTTGTGGGTCAAAACCACTGACAGTTTATTAGTGGGATTTTAATGAGTACATGTGTTTTAGTTTTGATTTCAATTCCGATAAAAGTTTTCCGTAGTTTTCCAATCAGCCTTGATCCAAATCCCGCAAACATTATTTCCCACCGCAGCCGAGCAACGAGCAGTCAATCACCGCCGACAGTTCAAGTGCGCAAGGCTGAAGCAATCACGAAACCGCAAAACAACTTAAACCGACTTCACGTGCTGTTGCCGCTCAGCCAAATACCTCAGTCCCGACGCGTTGGCCCAACAAGAAAAATGCGCTGAACCTCGCAATCGTATTTGGCGTTGGTAACAGTAGAATGCCGGTCCATTGTTGTTGCGCGCGCGCACCTGTTTACGGTGTTTGTTCAGCGCTATTCTCGAGCCCGACTGGTGCAACCGATCGCGCCAAGCACCGCGGTCCCACATCTCACGGTGCAGAGTTTCAAGTTTAAGGCGATGTTGCGGGTGTTCCCCTGTATAGAGAGGGTTTAAGTCTATTGTATCCAGCTGTTCCCCATGTTCGGTTGCAAGTTGCCTCGGAACTATGCGGTTCGGCCTCCTCACTTTGATGGAAACTGACACCGGTTGAATCAAAATGTGGAAGCTCTTATATGTGGAGGGCATGTGGTGTTGCCAGTTTATCTACATCAAATTGAAAACCACTCGACAGACTTTAACTGTTTCCGGCCTCACTATGTAGGGGGTAAAGGGTGGGGCGGAGTTGGGGTCAAGCTGTACAAAGGTCGAGGTTAGGTTGGGTTAAGACAACTTTGGTGACTAGTTTTTTCGCTTGCACATTTTGTAGATGTTAGTTTGACTATTCGATGATGTTGTTCAACGAATCAACAAGACACGCGATCATGAAATATTTTGTGTTTGTCTTAAAATCGCAGATCGGGTTTATTTTTCCAGTTTCAAGATTAATTGAGTGAATCCAGAATCCAGATCAACTGCGCATCTCGGCGCGTTATTTCTTCGCCTAAAGTTTATCGCATTTGAACTTGGGTTCAAGTTACGCTCGACGAACACGTGCGTTCCACCACCGAAAAATCGACTCACTGATAAGAAACATTAATACCTAGTTTCACATGAGTTGGGGCGATATAGGCAAGGTGCTTGAGCGGAAAACATCGCTCAGTGTGAAGCTAAACACGCATCAAGCAGGTGTTTTCAGCAGTCTATTGTGATGCGACAAAGACCAGGTTTGTGTCGTCACTAAATTAAAAAACTCAATTTCGCTTGAGTTGGACCCGGGGATTCCCCTTTTTGTTCCTGTCAATCATCTCGTCCGGATTATTAATCTCGACCAGCTGTTGGAGGTGAACGAAGGTGGATGTTGTAGAACGCGACTTCGCGACCCCAAAAAACCACAAAATCAACAAATGTCGCTGTTCTATCGATGCCTGTTTGTGTCGCAACAATGACGACTCAACTAACCGATTGTGACGTTTTTCTTCAAGGGAGAACTTTACCACGTGTGAGATGTTTAAAGGAAAACCGCGTGGATTATTTGCAATCTACTTCAAGTTTAAAGGAAAACCACGAGGATTATTTGCTTTTTTGAAGTTTAAAGGATGTCCACTTGTGATAAACTTAACTGTTTCAAACTTTCTTTGTTGAAACAGAAAAAGATTTTCAGAAGCGTCGGAATTCCTTCGACAAGTTTACTTTTATTGAAATCTATGAAATGTCTCCAGACGTAAAAGAATAATTCAACCATTTCACCTAACGTTGGTCGCCAGCGACAAGAATTCGGATTAAAACAACAATCCCCAGACTCAGTTGATTTTGTGCTTCGCCTGGTATTTGTGTGCGACGGTTATAAAAGCGCTAATAGGTTTGCACAAGCCCCAGCAATTAGCGACCGACCGCCAACACATGCGCTAATGGGCAACCGTGGACAAACAGACGCAACAAGTTGAACAACCTCCAGTTCCGCATCGAATTAATTAAGCGCACTGCCGGCCCGTTTTAAGACCTGCAAACTTTTTCACAAAAAGCGGAAAATCTTGTGGCGTGAACTTGCTATAAGAGTTGTGACGCAAAGTTGATTGGCGAAAATTACATCTTCGTCGATGCCTAGAACTGAATTCAATCACTTTAGTAGATTTTCTTTGGTAGTTTTTCAAATCAACTGATTGGCAACTGCCGTTATATTGTGGTTACATTGTAAAGGTTAAAGTTGATCAATAAGCGAAAGTTTGACTCAAACCGACCCAAGTATCACGCTGTGTTGGCGAGACGTTCGGTTTTGTCGGGAAAATCGATCGGTCAAAAACCAATAATGTGACTTCCCGGTTCGGCCTCCTGCAACCTCTACTTTGTCGGCTGCGCGGAACAGCTGCGCAAATACCTAACTTGCAAAGCCGGCAATTTTCTCAGAAGCTTTTACGTAGGCACTACAGGGCCGTACGCTGACGTGGTTTTTGCTGTAATGAGTTGTTACGTTGCGAGGGATTTCTGCTATACGTAGTTTGTTATTCCAACACTTATTTCACGTCCTTTTCTGTTGCCTATGACAATTTTCCGCCAAAAAGGTTGCCTTAGATTTCTGACAGTAAATAACCGATGATTTAACTTATGTTTGTGAGCGTGATACGCCCGTGATAAGTTGGAGAAAACAGAACCAAGTTTGCCATTTCCCGATGTTCGTGTACTTTAGCACGTTTCCGTTTATACTCCTACCGCTTATTGGATAAACGCTGGAGAGCAAACCAGCAATCCACAATGGACTCTGCCCTGATCATAATAACCCAAGGTCTTCAACAGTTACACAAAACAGAGGGCTTGCCCTATACCGAAACGGGTTTAACACATTTTTTGTTCAACTGGTGCAATGCTGAACAAAATACTAGTTGGTTAAAAATAGAAGTTCTTTGAAAAAACAACCAGTATTTTGTTTAGCATTACACCAGTTGAACGACAGATTTGTTAATATGCAACCTGGTGGACGAAACGCCTGTTCAGTATTTTCTACAAAAGCGAGTATTGGACAACTGACGTTTTTTCTAACTAGCTTTGTTAAACTGACGCACAAAATAGGCCAGACGGGCTTTTCAGTAGGGCGCAGCTAAATAAATATCCCTGCTGTGGCGCCCTTACACCCGTCAATGCCAGGATGGGCTTTGAACAAGCCGAGGACGGAAATCTGCACTTGATCAACAGGAAAGTCGGCAGCGAGATTATGGCAAAGTTTTGTGCGGGAGAATTTGCGTAAAATTTCTGTTTAGCTCTGTTTAACATTTCTTGATGCAAATATAAAGCCATCAGTGAAAAGGAAATTATTTTTTAACCAAGTACTTTTATTTCTCGGATAAGTTTTAGTTTGATTTCTGTCAAATCCCCCCCCCCCCCAACTTATTGGAGCAAAACTTTTATTACAAGCGTCACAGACCATGATTCTGTCGTCAACAATTTCACATTATTTCCGCCCCCCATATCCCGGACCTTGTATTTCGCGGCCAGCTGTTAGAACGGAGAGATTACTCAGACGAGACAACGACCACAATACTAGCTTAAAACTGAACGGGGAAGGAAATCCGCCCGATTTGGAGGTTATTCACATAAGTGCCGGTCAACAATACGGGTTTGAAGTAACCAATCGCGACAGGGAGGCAACAGACAAATTTAACGGAGGGGGTCGTCAGATCACCTACTCTAACTAATGTGGTTTGTTTTTGTTTTTACTTTTAAACTGAAGTTATATAAAGTGTCATCCGCTTTGCGGTTAGAAGTACTTCCGCGATCCTGGCAAACCGCGAAAACAGGCTCCAGCGCACACATACAACATCGCATATATTTTGTTCTGTAACAGGTAGAACGGTAAAATTTCACACCTGTACTAACTCCAGCATGCAGACTTTAAAATAGCAATTTTTTGTGGCAAAATCCTAATAATCTTATCTAAATTTTGGGTCGGAATATATCTACGTATTGCGAACAACTTATGGTCTATGGTTCTAAAATCTTACATCATATTATAAGGTCGTTTACTCACCAACACACTCATTCGCGCTGCTCCTACTGGCTCGTTTCCACGGACGCTGGTGGTAGAACGCTTTACACTTCTCACAATTCACTCCGTCCGTGTTGTGGCGGCAATCGCACGCAAGTTTTCCCTTCTTAAGCGAACAACTCGACGCGTGGCCGTTGCATTTGCACGTTCCTCCTATGCTGATGTCGTTGATCGCGTAGTGCTTGAATTGGAGTTCATTAGTTGGTCCGGTAGAGGGCGTAATCACTGCTCCTTTCGTAACTGGCGTGTTTAGGGCGTGGTTCATGGTGAAGGCCTCATGTCGTTTGTTTGCGACGTTGAGGGTTCCGACTGCACGACCACTACGCAGCGAATGCCGTGAAATCTCAGCGGGATCGAGTACGAAGCGGACGTCGGTTGCCGTCACCCAGTCCTGCATGATGAAACTCTCCTCTACATCGTGGCCTGAAGGTCGTCCCAAGGTCGGGTTGAACACCACGCTCCCGCCTCGCACCTCGTCCTGATTTTCAAAATTTTTACACAAGACTTCACGCTCGTTTGTTCCGTTCGCGAACTCCTTGCTTTGCATCCCGAAGTAACTGCTGCAGTCCTCGGCGTAATACTGGTACGGTTCCCATCTCGCGGCGTGGTTCATTTTCTTGTAGATGATCAGCGCTCGGGGAAGACGCGAGAAAAACTCCATGCTGATGTAAGCGAGTTCAAATTGCTTCCCAAACGAGACTGTCAATGTGATATCTCGTCGCGAACCCACGCCAACGGTTTTCGACTGCCAATAAGTCAACCTGCCTGTGTCGTTGATGTCAGTTAGGAACCGGGCAGGATGAGATTTTCGGCCGATTCTCTTGCAAACGTCGCAAACTCGAGTGAATCCGGCCGGACTTTCGGCAAGATGACAAAATTTCTCGTGCCTCGGAATCCCGCAGGTTTCCGAAACTTCGACGACTTTGTTCATCGCGATGTTTTCAAAGCTGGGCGTGCATTGGATCGGGACCTTGTTGGCGCAACATTGGGAGTCGCTTCGGCCTTTGCAAGTTGAATCGACATGAGCGAGAATTGAAAACACGAATAAAACGAATGTGAAAGTGCTGGGGTTTGAACCCGCGTCCTTTGGACTAGTCCGACGTTGGCACATCGCACAAAACAGTTCCTTAAACATTTCAGCCAAAGTAGTTCTCAATCAGCTCAGAACATTTATCCGATTCGCGAGTTTAAATTAAATTTTACAAAACCTGTAAAAACGTTGAATATTTATTTGCTACATTATTCCTTAATTAGTCGATAAAGAGATAACGATGTAGCACTCAATATCGCCTGTTTACAATTTCCTTCCGTTACAACTTTTAAAATCTTAACCAGTTTGTCGCTACGTTTTCGATTATAAAAGTTGATTAACTTCGCTGAAATTTCTCGGTAACAAAATAATTTCGCTGAATTTTCTTTGGTAACAAAATGGAAACTTGGCCGACGACAAAAACTAAAACCGGATCCTCAAATATTGAAATTGTAGGCGATAAAAAATTGCTAAGCTGACAATAAATTACGGGTTTGAGCGGGAGCGAGTAACACCTGCGCAGTCTCGCAACTGCGGCTCCAGACTGGTAATAAGAAGGTGTGGGCGCGAATAGAGGCCAGGATGGGACTTAATAAAAATTCGTGCTTTTCTCTGACTAAGTGGGGATCAAGCGCTTTACGCGGGGCGCAGGTGTCGCACAAAAGGCCAAACTATTCCAGCCTTGTGACGTTTACTCGACAGGAATGGGTGGTTTGTTTGGAAACTGGAAGTTATTTCGTTATTTTCTTCGTAACTGGGTGATAGGTTTCCAGTTTCACGGAAGCTCTCTCGGTTTCCACAGCTGTGTTCGCGACCCGCTAAGTTCGCTACAAAGCACCACGATTTATCCCCTATTGATAAAAGTTTTCGGCTTTTTTGTTTAACGGCGATTGTTGATACTAATGTGAGCTGACTATTTTGCAAACAATGGTAAACGAAAAGCTGAAAATAAACCAAACAACTTTGCGCTTGTTTTTAGTTTAAAAGTATGACGTGAAATATTTCAGTTGTCGCAAAATAAATCTTTTACATTCCTGAATATTTTTTGTTGCAACAAAAGCGCTTCTTGTTGAAATGGAAAAAAAACTGAATTTAAAAAACAATACAGCTTGATTTATTTTTTAAACTTCTGTGTTAAATTTAAATGTAACTTATGATTTGAACTTATATTTTTATGATTGCAAATATTTTTTTATTTCTTGAATTAAAGTATTTCCTTCAGGTAAATTCTTATCCTTTACGCTCACAGCGTCCTGCGCAAATAGCTAACTAGGGATGCTATTTTCGACACAAAAGAAAAACGCACAAAAGACTTTTGACAGTTTGGGCCCTAGCATGTGTTACCGGTGCCTGGGATTAGATTACAAACAAACTTGTCAGTTCGATTCAAGTCAAATCTATTAATACTGACAAAAACTCTACAATTAAATTAAAAATCAGGCGAAAAAATTAATCTGCGTGTTATTCACCGATTGGCAAAAGTTCATTAAGAAATTTGCAGCGATTTTGACGAAAAAAACAAAACTTATTTATAAACATCATATAAGTAGAAATATATTTTTTAATCCTGACTTAATATTCTCCAAAACAAAATCGGGCTTTTAAATACTGTTACATTGTCACATTTTTAATCGCAGAAAACCATAGAAATGTGATTACAATTTTATCAACAAAATAAATTTCGCTTGCTCATGTTCTAAACCATGTAATTAAACCCCACAGAACATTTACAACTGACCGCCGACTCCATCAACAGTTGCCGCATCAAACTGAACCAACATAATAATCTCATCGTAACAATTTAATAGTCGTTCCCGTGAGCGCCGTTGGGCAACAGGTATTGTCCGCATCCCTTTACTGTCCTGCTAATCACCTCACTAACAACCATCAAAAGCCGCCGCCACCGAGTTTCGCCACCCCCGAAATGCCGACGCCTTTCCCCGCCGAGCGAATAAATTCTCCCCCTTCAACCAAATCGTCTTCCCCAAATCGCGATGAAAAACGCGATCGCAAAGCTTCTTTGTCTGGCCATTGTGATGTCACCGCTGTTGTTTTCTGCCCTAAACCACAGGAACGAAAAAACATCTGTAAATTACAACTTTGTATGGTTTTACAGCAACTGACGATGCCAATAACCGAAATATATTTTCTTAAGTACTACCGACTGATTCTGCTTCTTTGGAAACCTGTTTTCATATTAAGAATTATACTTGAAAAATACAGTGATTGTCGAAAAGTATGTTGCCTGTCAGAGGGTTAATTATTTACAACAAACTTTACCCGATTAGTTTCGCGTCTAACATGGCTAAAAATAATCAGAAAATCTTGAAGTCTTTGCAACAAGCTTCAGTTTAAGCGACACACCGAAAATGAAAACAAAAAGATTTCAGTATTATTTACCCTGATGAAGGCGACCTGTATGGGACGTCGAAACGTCGGAATAAAAATACATCTGCCAGAAGAGCTCTACAAACTTGATATTATGCCTGGCAGCAATAGCATATTATTTCAACCATAAAAACGCGCGATGTATGTCAAGGCGGCTTTCGCCATCCTTCAGCTTTAACATTTCCAAGACAAAGCGACGGATGGCTTTGAGGAAATATCGCTTGAAATGTTGTTTGGTTTGGAGACGCCCGGCTTCCGTTATGCTGACCTGAACCTGATCAGCTGATCCTAAACACGGAATTGTGGGGCCGAAATCAACCAATCATGAGTTGTTTATGAATAACCAGTTACGAACAAGTTAAAATGTATTTTTTTGTCAATTCTTTATCTCCGAATGATTTTTTTGTCACACACATTTCAAAGGATTTTCAAATGCCAATCATGGAACTTTAAATGACTTAATGTTGATACGAAAGCAACTTGTAACTAATAATAAAACTTCTCAACCTTATGACTTGCACCGATAAAACTAAGGTGTAATACATGATTCATTGAAACAAATGTACTTGGAACTAAACAACTGGCGACCAAAGCAGGCATTTTTCAACCTTCTTTCTATTATATATAAGCTATTGCTGCCAGGCATAATATCAAGTTTATAGAGCTCTTCTGGCAAATGTATTTTTATTCCGACGTTTCGACGTCCTGTCTTCATCAGGGTAAACGACACTGAATGCGACTAATATAGTGCACAATAAATAAAAGGAAAAAAAAGGAAACGCAAGCACGTCAACAACGCTACGAAAACTTTGTGACTTTGAAACTTTTCCTTTCTTTGTGTGGATTCCTACCTTAATATCTCGCTTAGTCACAAAACTTCACCAACTCAACCAGCCCTTCAACACACCGAACCATAGAAGGGAAAATGTCGGCATCCCGATCAGCTCCATAACATTATTACGACGCCCCGCGATCGCGCTCCCCCGATTGTTTGTTCTTCACTCAACTTTACGTGGTACACGAATACGCTTTTTCAATTGTCAGGAACTTCTACTTATTTGCGGGCAATAATAAAAACAGCCTCCCACAACTTTGAGAGTCTGGATGCGACCAATAAATTAATACGACGGCTCGAGTTGCTCACAAAGCTACCGTTCGATTTCACTGTTTAAACCAGTGGTTCCCAACCTTTTTAAGGGGGGAACTCGTCACAAAAGGTTGATAACCACTGGTTTACACATTTATGGACGCGAACTTACATTTTTTCAAGTGTCCGTCTACAAAGTAATCCACTGCTTTACCCAACCTACCCCAAAAACACTTTGCAGTTCACTGCGTTACCAAACTCTTCATAAAATCTTTGGTTTTGTATCACATTTTCACTGAAAATACTTCGAGGTCCGGGCTATAACGAAGCTTTACGAATACTACATTACCACGCTCGTTTCCTTAACCAACCTTCTGACTGATGCAGTCACTGAGTCAGACTCAACTGGAAGGTGCGAAAATCTTTCGTCGAACCACTTGCTCTGCTTTGTGGCTTTCTGGCGCTAATGCGTCAATGTTTGTGCGTCTAATTGACTTGTTTATATAAGGGCACGCGAAGCTCATAGTGAATGGCCGAACCTGCTGGACCGCACGGTCACACTTGGGTGTTGCTTCCCTGCTTTCCAACACAGGATTGTCACTGCCGCTCTGTCAACCACATTCCACATTTTTACTTCTCAAACTTATACGATGTCAGGACGTCGGAACGTCGATTGTTTACAATACTGCTGGATGAGCAATACTTGGTTATGTCAGGAATATGTTTTCCAACAATGCGCCAACCTCACTTTGTTGTGAGCCCCAGACACATAACGCTTCATAATACGGCGTAGCTGCAGCGCGTTTAATCATGATCCACCAATTGTGCCCTTCACTGTTTTGCGCTCCATAACGTTTTAATGTTGCGCAGCTATTTCCGGCTTGGTGATTATTTTAGTGAAATTGTGTTGCTATGTTCACCAAGCGAAATAAACTTAACCTTCATCTTTCATGTCAGCGAAACGGGCAAATCCAATTGTCGGGGCGCAGATTCTCTTGTTTAAACACCGACAATAATCCGAGCATTGGAATCAAGAAGCGAATATTGCAATGCGTGTGTTTTATCGCGAAATACTACAAGGAAAGGAAACAATACGGAATTAAAACAAAACAAGTTTTCGACGTGACGGGGAAAATATGCTGAAACCGCACAAACTTCAAAACTAGCTGCTGTTGCCGTTTTCCTCCACGATTCAGTTCGAAAACTAATTACGGTCGTAAATTTGCTCCATGCCTGCCCAAGGTCACAGCTGCCACCTTCAAGGTCACGCTACGTATGCGTTTTCATGGCAACCCCGCATCCCCACAATGCAGCGGTGTTTTGATAAGCCGAAGTGAATCGTTGTAAACCAGGTTTCAAAGCCACCGTTCGCTTTATTCGATGACTGGCATATTTTTATCGCTTTTATTGCGCAGTTTACGTTGACCAGTCTGTTACATGTGACTTACGAAAGCGTTTACTGGCGAAATTGGGCTGGGCTTTGTGGGGAAAAATGCTCATTGCATATTGTTGCGGTTATCTACTTTAATATATTTCGTTTATTCTTTCAACGGGGGGTTTGCTTCAACTAAAATCCTGTCGGAAATAGTCAATAAAATCGTGAACATTACCATTGTTTTTGTGTTTTAACGTTGTTATTTTATGGGGGAGTTAAATCTACCAACATCAGACTTGACTCAGTTAAAAGCAGCTTGACGAAAAAAATTATGATGAGTCAAATTCGAAATATTTTATAAAAGTTTTGCTGACTCGAATCTAACGGCGTACCCGCTGGGTCGTTATGGTTACCGCTCATGAATGGGGCGACATGTGGGTGGGTCGGGTGACTTGTTTACCCCTCCCCCTATCTTTCACCCCGTCGTGCTTTGTGTGCGGACAGAAACATACACAGACCGAAGAAATATCAAATAGTGGCTGCTGTCTGACCAAATGAGAATCCCCAAAATCAAACACACGCGGCCTCGGCAAGGAACGAATTTCAGGTTTTTTCGAGGTTGGTGGCTGATTCAATCACTGTCGGCGCGAAATCAAAGCTCACCGCGCGACCCTTCACCGTTCTGCCGGATTCCGGAGCGAATTACCCCGCCGAACACGCGACCTTGTTTCCATTCCACTTATTTCCTGCCTCAAACTTCGCGACCCAAAACCCGCGACTCTTTAAGTTTTGTCGAAATTCGTCTGCGATGTTTTGAAGCTTTGACCCGCGGAAGTGACACTTGTCAAAACCAGGAAAACTCATCATACACAAAGTGGCCCCGAGAACCGACGGCCGGCTCTCCATATTTGTGGCGTAAAATTCGTTACATGTCATGTTAAGCGGGTTCCCTAACAAGAAATGCAGTTATGAGCGACAGTGGTTTCAGAAATGACTCCAAATATATTTTTGAACATACTTTGACATTCTTGTAAGGCTATTATAGCGGTTAAGGGCACCAAGCTCGAAAACATGGCCCCGAAGTTATGACGATCGGCTCTATTTGTGGCGTAAAACGCGTTACAAGTTATATTAAGCGGGTTTAGAAGTGTTTTCCAAATTCGACTTAATATTTTTTGAACATACTTTGACATTTTTTTGTGGCTATAATCGCGGTTAAGGGTCAAGGGCAGAAAGCTGGTTGGGAAACCGACTTTAAATTGCGAACAATTGCGTTTGTACACTACATAATACTGAACCCGGGCATTGCTAGGAATTTTCCTTACGAGTTTCACTGATTCATTTTCCCTTGAATCCACCACAAGTTTGGAGCCGCGAATATTAGTGGTTGCGCATTTTCAGCTTCGGTGCAAAAACTTCTCGCGCACGTCAACAATTTTACGCTTGCGCGGCTTGCACGGCAAAACGCGGTAACAGAATTATCGAAGGCGCTTTGCGGCGGATTACACCTCAGCAAGAAAGCTGGAAGCCCCTTGAATAAGCTTCGTAACACAGCGGTGCAAAAAAAAACTTTCAACTTCGATCACAAAACACATTTTCAGGTAGTATATGGGGGTCTTCTGGCAAATGTATTTTTAATCGACTTTTCGACGTCCTATAAAGGTCGCCTTCTTTAGGGTAAATAACACTGAAACGTCGGAATAGAAATCCATTTGCCAAAAGAGCTCTATAAACTTGATATTTTGCCTGCCAGCAATAGCTAATATATTTTCACGTATAGTTTCTTAGCTGACAATTTTGTTGCTTCTAAGTTGCCTCTAGACTGAACTGAAATACCTTACCTTGAGAATCAACCACAAACTGAACTGGATGTGGCAGATCTGCGCCACAGCCACCCGCCCAACTATAACAATTAAGATTATCGCTTTGAAGCTTGTGGCTTCCGTGATTTCTCGCAAGCGAAATGTGGCGTGGCGTTTATTAATTGCCATCGCCCATCGTCCATCCATCGTACCTTGTATACCGAACGTGCCTGGGCTCGGGAAATGTCCGGAGCTGAGAACCTTGTTTGGCCAGCCGTGAAAGACACCTGACTGGGGAAAATGCCTTCAAACCTCCCCCTCCTCCCCAGCCAGTTTGCCAGCCCACAGTCGCCCCGGTACAACCTCTGTATCAATTTATCAACACGACGAATGTTGCTTAATACATTGAAAACTCACTTAGACGTTGGGAACAACAACAACAACAACAACAACAACAACAACAACAACAACAACACTGCAACAGCTCTGGTACAGCTCACTGTGGACACTTTTTACAACTGACGTTGGTTTGGTTACGGGCGTCCATTAAAAACTTTTGACGAATCTCTCTATTTTGTGATAATACGGTGTTCAAGTTGACTGTGTATAGTCAACTTACATCACATATAAACAACGTTAAACTACAACGGACAACTTTTCTCTGAGGTTTTGCTGAACTTATGACACTCTGTCGTTTCACAAACTTGTCTTGAAGCGGAAATGCCTCTGAATTAAACTTCAACCGGTCGCTACTTTGGTGTGGAACGGCCACAACCTGCAGCAGTTAGATTTCACTCCAGTATACAACGTCTGACAGAGAGATTTGCCTGAAATGCGATTTGCCTGAAACTTGTGAAGACGTTAATTAGCCTGCGGCGTGTTGGGCTTGCGCACAAAACAAGAGCAGCACGTGAAAAAGTCGACAGATTAACGCAGGTTTGCTACAACCTTGCTCTCATACATTTACCCACGACACGGGGCTCGGCTTACAAATAAATCGATGCTGATATATCGCACACAGGTGTGGACTGGCCGCCTATCTCCTACTATCTCCGCCCGACCCAGATGCCGAGGTTCCAAATGGCTGCGTTGCCACAACCGCAGGCTTCTTCCCTTGCACAAATATTTCCCCATCACGAATTAACACTTAAGGTTTCGTTGAAGTTATTTTCGCGCCCATGTTGTGTGTTATTCCTGGGATTTGAAGTTGCCTCATCACAACTGTCGATCACTTGACTAAACTTACACAAATGCACGCGACTTGTCATGTTGCGGTCAACAGCCACCTGAACCCCAGGGCAGGTTGGTAATTTGACCAGACTCGCGTCACCGAATCGCGGCCGAATTTGTTGTTGGTTCACGATGACGGCGCTCACCCAAGTCGGACTGGGGTTGCTGAATTGTGCATGGCGGTTTAGAGTAAGATAAAAATCTAAAACAAGCTGAGATCAATGAGCCGAGGCGCGACGCAGAGCAACTTATCGTCGTGATCGCCAAAAACTCCGGCTTGTTAATAAAAGTTTGAATGGCGCAGGAATGAGTTTGTGGCGGTCGTATTGACTTTTTCATTGCCCCAGCCGCGAACCTGAAGGGCCTGGTTAAT
Organism: Phallusia mammillata; assembly: GCF_965637545.1. Taxonomy (NCBI): domain Eukaryota; kingdom Metazoa; phylum Chordata; class Ascidiacea; order Phlebobranchia; family Ascidiidae; genus Phallusia; species Phallusia mammillata. Next base: position 494,725 of record NC_137257.1, on the reverse strand, counting down.
ATTTCACTCGGTAAGAAACAGATTTTCAAACTGCCAACCCTTTCAACACCAGCACCTTATAACTTGGCTCAAACAATAGCTGAACCCCTGCTATTTGCTTTGCTACATTTCTTTTCAACTATAAACGTCCTCAGACATTCAAGACTTTGCTTAATTTCTCCCAACACACAACCTGATAACATGAGGCTTCATAAGGAATCAGGCAAAGTTTTAACCAACAACGCGTTAAGTCTAAACATGGAGTTCAAATCATCACACCTCCCGATCAAACCGGCTGCTCATCTGGAAACAAGTGCCCTTACAATGGAACTTAACGAAACTAGCGTTGGAATGAAGTGTCGGGCGCTCACCAGCTCTTCAAACACTCAAATACGGCGGCGGCCCGACACAAAGAATTCAGTTAGTACGAAGCCTAATTTCAAAGCACCTCATTCAGCCCCCTTACTCAACTGCCTCATCACAGACCTTGTTCCGGTTTTCATGGCTTCGCCAATATTGAAATGATTCCAGTACATGGAACTGCGGCATGTTAAAACGCCACTACATCGATTCCCCCTTTTTTCCTCATGCACTTGTGAATTGTTTAGCGCTGCGTGAATTCTGTCTAAAACACATTCTCCGCTCGCCAGCACGTTATTGTTGCCAGCAGTGAGCTGGTGGTGCAAGTGGCAAGCAGGTTAAACAACGATTACAAATAGACTCGGTTTGCTGTTGTGGGCAAACTGTGTATCCCGCTGACTTACACTTGCTGCCAGGAAAAGCACGGGTTGGAATGCATTGAGCCCGACTGTGTGTGTGCGGATTAATTTTAACGAGCGTCCCTCTCATTGCAAACCTCGATCGAAGCTTTGATCCCATTTGTTCGGCGCACGGGCTCTGTCAGTTCCACGCCATGCCGACGATAAATCACGACATATCAGCTTTGCCTGTGTGTGATGTTTAAACCCGTACCAGCTGCGGCCACTGAATCAAGGTTGTGCGCCTGTGGAAGTTCACTACCAAGCAGAGTTGTAAACGGGCCTGAAATTGGAGCCAGAACCCGAATCGTTTTTGAGAAGCCCGTTTGGACCCGAAAGTTTGATTGACAGACCTATATATTAAAGCTTCAGGAAAGACCAAGACAACAAACACAATAGACAATTGGTCTTGAACAAGGTGTTTTAGGGCTGTTTGACATTAGGTCAAGTCCAGCAACTGGCAACTTAGCTCGTTAAATTTTCAAATAAATACTGACACAAAATGTAAAGTCAAGCCCGAATCAGGCCCTTTTTCGAAGAAACCTAAGCCCGAACCCGAACTCTGCTACTAACCCTTGCATGTGGAATTTGCGTTCATAACATTTTAGTTGCACGCTTAACTGGCCATAGCTCGCTCGGGAACTAGCTTGAGTCTTGTACAGCGCTTTTTTTTCACCACATTACGCTGGTTTTAATTTCCCCTGGGACGGTGTTAATGTGATAATCATTTGCTGACATCAGCAAAAAAGGCACGACCAAATTGAATATTCGACCATTGCAAATTGAGTTAAATGTTAATGAACAAATGGGCGAGAGAAATTGGATGGAAACCGTCTGCCCAACTGTCAGATAGTTTCGGTATTGTGGTTCTGCTACAGCAAGTGGCATACAAACAACAGGAACAGGTGCAGTGGAAAATTTACATCGTGTTTGTTCCGTTAATGTTTGCTGGGTAAAGTTCAAACTTGGTTAAGTTGCCGTTATAACCACGAATTACGCAAACATGAAGTGGAGTGAAATATTAGCAGTATTTCAATCTTTACTCCGTTTCTATGACAATTTTCGCATTTAATCGATCAAATGGCGGAAAACAAATAGATTTCAAATCTTGTTTAAGTCCTTTTAAGATAAATAAGCGACGTTTCGCTGTTGTCAAATAACACGTTTTCCACCAACCAGGAAAAACAAAAACTTGTCGCCAGAAAATACGGGATTCCAACAAACTTTTTACGCGTTATTACTCCTAACACATAGTGTGACGTATGCGAGGAAATTTACTCCGAATATTCGGGAAGCTGACGTCACAATGGACATGCCCACGTGCGCACTGATCCGTGACGATGGGTGAAATAAACGCCGACATTTCGACGACGTTTGGACCGCGAAATTTCAACAGAAACCGGAAACTCGATTTCTATACGACCGAGGGAGGGTTGGGGTGATGATGGATAATTATGTCTGCGATGATCGAGACTGGATGGGCCGAGTAGCGGGGGTTGAAGCTTTTGCTGTGCGCGCGTTTGCTGAGGGATGTTTAATTTTAACCCGTAAACATGTATTGTAAGCTGCTGAGCCTCGTCGATTGGGTCTTTGGGGTATATGCATTGTAACCATACATTGGTAGAACAGGTCAATTTACCCCATAAAACATGTGCAGTAAATTGGTTTGCCTAGACCAGTGGTCGGCAACCGCGAGGAGTTTGTTACCGGCCCGTTACTTTTTCAGGATAAATACTCCAAAACTTTTTTCCCCTGTATCCCGGGGATGATAAACTAATTTAGGCGTTTTATTGTTGAATATTCTTTGTTTATTGAAGGCCGGTCCGCGATAAAATTTTAGTTTCAAAAATGGTCCGCAGTGCAAAAAAGGTTGTCGACCCCTGGCCTAGTCGATTGGGTCTTTGCGGGAAAATAGGGGCTAGTGAGTTAGGGCTCCTTTACCCCGCGATGATGAATCTCGGCTGGGTTGCGTGACAGAGTCCGGACGCGGTGACAGCGAAGGCGAAGCGAATGTTGAACGAAATTATTCGCATCCTGTGCTTTGAGCGACGCGATCCCGAAGTCTTTGATGCCCACCGAGCGTGGTCGGACAGGAAAAGTTCGGGAAAGCCACAGAATCGCGCAAATATCACGAGAAATCAAATAACCGAAATATTTCGCGTGCTCGAGGCCTCCATCATTCGAACTTTCAGCTGGAAATTGATTTGGGAAAGTACCAGGCGGTGGACCACCTTGGATACAAGGTCACGTTCGCACAGTCACGTGGTCATGAGCCAAGAAATGCTTTCGTCCGAAAAAGCGGTGATGACGCGATTGACCAGTCTTGGGGTTTGGTTGCTTAAAACAATTGTTAAACCGTGAATCACTTTACTTCAAGATGCTACACCTTTTATACAAACATGAAACTAGCTACTGGGCTTAAGGGACGGGGCAGCGACAAGTTGTCCCCTCTTTCCCCGGCGCAAACCCATTGTCAACGGCGCGGCGAATTTGTGTCGACCTTCCGAAATAAAACGTGATTTACTGGAGGTTTCGGCGCAGCGGAGCCCGGGTTAGGGTTGGGCCTTGTCAGTAGAAACTGTTTCCAAATGGCGCATTCAGATTTTGTTTTGATGGATTCTGAGGCCAAATAATGAACTAGAGTCGGTGTTGATGGATTCTCTGGAGCAAGAATTCAACCTGGCTTTGTGTCGATCTTTTTTAGTCGAGTTGCTGCACGAACATGCGCGACATTTCCAACAAACAAAATGTGGTGGTTTCCGAGTAAAGGTTGTTAAATTTGAGAAGTTTACTTGCATTTCTGCGCTGCAACACAACTTTTGATTTCAATTTGGTAAGGAATGGTATTTGTTACTTTTGCACAACAATAAACAAAGTCAAGTCAGTTTTGAATCAACTTATCCCGCTGCGCTAGTGCATTTTCGCTTGTTGTGGTCGCTTCATTACTCGGAAGAAGCCCTGCAGCGCTCATGACGTACTGGTGGGCAAAACGCTTGTTCAGTTTTTTTTTTATATAGGCCACTATAAAGCATGTCTCTTTTTAAGTCTCCTTTTGGCCGTTCTTTTCCATCATTAAACTTATGGAGAATATTCTTCATCTATATCAGGTTTAATGTGTTTTACCCGTTTTGTTTCACGCCCAGCCTCGTCGCGTGGATCGCTTGTTTCCGAACCTATCAGCTGTCACACCTGAACCTTGACCTCTGACCCCTGTAAAGTTTTGTTACCGCGTGACGCCCAAGGTCACCCTCCCACGACCTTGAAACGCACGTGGTTGATGTGAGAATTTCGACTGACGTCGGGATTTTCTTGCTAACAAATATATTTTGCATTATCTTGCATTGTGACGAAACAATCCGGGGCGCGTTAACGCGATTTCCCGTTCGACACGCGGATTTGCGGAGGGATTTCGAGGCTTTTAAGTAAAGTCGAAACATTGGATCAGACAAAGCAGGGATTTCTTTCCAATTAGCCCCTCAGTTGTTCAAAGTTCCAACAATACACATTCCAGACTGCACTTGTATATCTGATGAATCCCTTTGATCAGATTTCATTAAGCCAATGGATCAAAAAATCCCAAGTTTTGAAAAAAATGAGTTGCGCAACATTATAGAACGTTATAGCCCGCGAAAAATGGTGGACCACGGTTTAATCTCGGTTTAACGTTCTACACTTACACAGTCATGAATGACGAACAACTCTATTTATTTCTAAAGCTCAAATCGGAAAAATGCAAAAATAGCTTGCATTATGTTTCAATCGCTACTAACAAACAAAGCGGCCATTAGGAAGAAACAATCTTTTCACGTTTCTCTAACTTATGCGAACATCGTGCAGGAAACGTTTTAGTTATTAGTTTCTCGCAAACCAACCCACAGTCTGGTTCCTTTAAACATTTCAGCCTCCTGCTGAGCGCGGCCACTCAGTGCAGCCGCATGGGAAGTGCTGTCCAACTTTTAAATGATGGATTCCCGCACTGAGGTCGGTGAAGTCACACTGAAGTTTGTGCCCCAACCCTTTCATGTCGTTTCACGTGAAACTTTCACAAACTCTGATTCATTATTGCTGACGTAAGCTCGTTTCGTGCACAGCAGGAAAAAAATTAATGGCTGCGTTCCAAGCCCGAAGATTCTGGCGTCACTAATGTTGGCTCGAAATCCGATGTAAAGAAAAATTGTTGTTTGTTTCAAATTTTTATGCTACTTCTACGGGGTGGGAAGCCCAAAATCGAGTTGGTAAAAACAAAATGTTTTTCAACACGCCCAAAAAACAGAAGATTGTTTGCAACAACTTCGAAATATGATTTGTAAAAAAACTTTGCTTCATTGAGAATCTAACATTTTGATAAGCAATGCAACTCTAGCAGCTGGGGGATTTATCATTTGCTTGAAATGCATCAGGTAAATGGATTAGCATTGACTGACAAACCCACACAAGTTTAAAACAATCAACTCTACTACAGTAACATTGACAAAGTCAAAATTAAATTTTAGGACAAATCCGTACCTAACTTATAAATACAAAGATGAGGTAAAAAGCTGCTGCAGTTCGGCGGCAACTGATGCAAATCAAACCAAGTTATAAACAAACTTCAAAATAGAAAAGGACCAGAACTTATCACAACAAGTCGTGGTTATATTGTCCTTCACGTGTCAAATCCACCCGAGCACCCTCACACGTGTTGTCTTATCGCAGTTTCCATCACGCACCTGTTCACGAAGCGACTCAGATCTTCTGATAACCTTCACATGTGCCCGTATTGTCGCGATCTCGATACCACGCGCTAAGTTTACATCACTTTGTGGAAACTTCCTTGTTAACAGATGTTGGCTACACGGGAAAGCCCCTGAACTATAAATATAACGTCACCGATTCCTTCGTATATTTTGCTTTTAGCGTAGCCTAAACAGGTGGAAAAACTTTAAAGACAACAACTTGGAAAGTTTTCAAAGACAATTTGTTTCACAGTTTGCTGTAAAAAGGCTCAAGTTCTACCTCTTTCAGCAATTGATCAGTTTGCGCACTGCCAAAATGTACAGTACAAAAGGCCGTGGATAAAATTGATGAAACTTGCATTATTTTCAGGTATCTTGGAGCTCAATGATGTGACATATTAGCCCGAACCGGAATTCGGAAATTTTGGTCAATTTCGCTGACGAAGACACAGCAATCATTTCAGGTGAAAAATAGCAGATGCAGAAATTTCGATTAGTAGCTGTTGTGCAAAAAAAAACCTTACGACTTTTCCTTTAAGCGAAACTTTTACCCAGAATAGAGATTTTTTCTTAGTCTAACAACGCAGATTTGCCACAGCTCAGTCGTGTTACGTCATGTCTAAGAAACAATAACCCTAACAACGTCAATATTATGGCGTCACACAGACACCGGTTGCTATGCACACACACATTAAAGCTCATCATTGTTTCAACCCCGCTATCTCACATTGCCACAGTAGATTACTCTGTTTCAAATCCAAAAGTTAGGAGAAAATAATGTTGGTCAAAGGTTACTTGATGTCATGGGAAGATGACACGATGACATGACGTCATATGGTAGATATAAAGAAATTATCGGTTGTTTTCCAACCTGTTGAATTTGCTATCTAATATTTGGGTCGGTAACCAGGATTACAATGATTGCAGGGTTCGTTAAAAGGTTAATGTTACACTTGAATGTATAAGAACCCAACAATTTATTATGGAACTACGCCTTCACATTATACGTCGTAATATAACGCGTAGATCAGTAGTCGGCAACCGCGAGGTGTTCGTTACCGGGCCCTATACTTTTTCAGGTTAAATACTCCAAAACATTTTGCCCCTGTCCTGGGGATGATCAACTTATTTAGGCGTTTTAATTGCTGAATATTCTTTGTTTTTTGTAGGCCGGTCCGCGAAAATATTTCAGTTTCAAAAACGGTCCGCAGTAGAAAAAAGGTTGCCGACTCTTGGCGTAGATAACATCAAGTCCAACATTTTTACTCAATCACCTTCCGGAACATTTTGCACGATCGTCTTCAGCCTATACCTATATGAACCCGACATAGAGGATTCTGCCACAATTGTGAATGTGGGAAGTTTATTGCCAACCCTCGAAAAATATTTCTTCACACTCGGTTTGAAACGTGACGGCATTTCAGTAGAAAAAAACTTTCACAAAAGAATCGTTAGGAAGCGACGAAATGTTCAACAAAATATTCGTGCAATTCACATGCTCCCAACTCGGCAATCAAATTCCAACTCTTTTGTGTAGATTTCTTATCGATTCGATCAAATGTTGTCTCAGGAAGTCGTCACGCACGACTAGTGCCCGTTCATGCGTAACGCGGTCACGTGCAACATTGTTCGTCACTCGAAAATTAAATAACGTTTTTTGTGGTTTTTGCGCGAAGGAAATTGCCGATTTGCTTTTAACTGCAACAATATCTGAAATAAAAAACAGAGCTTCCATGCTAATCAGCCGAAATGTATATGCTGAAGGTTTTTGACATTTTTATGTCGAATTAAAATTATTAGAACACTACATACGGATCTGTTCATAAGTTTAATGAGTGTAACTAATGTGTCCCTTCATATCACTGATGATGGCATGAGCATTCGCCGAAACGTTTGAATTATAAAGCATATCGCTTTTTACGTCTTTTTGGGCCGTTATTTTCGCCATTAAACTTCGTAGATTGTTGGATTTCGCTATTCTTCAGCATCTACTATGTAGTGGGGAGGAATAACTGTTTTGAATCGTTAAGTAAGGAATTCGTCCATAAATGTCGTTGAACCGCTGTTCTTAACCGCTTGCTGTATAATGTGTTTCAGTCTTGTCATTGCGTTCTCCCTCAACCAGCGAAATCGCAATGAACCTAATTACCGCATCGGTACCAATGAAAACAACATGCATCTTCACAATGTTGCAAACAGGCCACAAACGTTTAATGAATTTAGATGAAATATCACATGAGTGGCTAACCCGACAATTGATGACCGCAAGCATTTAAATTAAACCGCCTTACATTAACGGTTAAGATCCAACAAGCAACATTTTTACTCCTTTTAAGGTTCCGTTGTGTTTTTTGTGGTCGCGCGTATTTCGCTCTGTTCCAAAATACTTCGACCTGCTCTCGCGGAGCTCATTGCGGCTTGTGACGTCATCCACCAGCTGTGCGCGGTTGCTAAGGTGATAATTGCTTCACTCGCCTCCGCCAGATTATCCACTTCAAGCGCGGAATAATTAATTGTTGCTTCGTGAAGCCGTGCACCGCAGACATTCAGCTCTGTCATGATGGTGATGTCACAAACAAGCAGAATAACGCGCATTGTGTGTTATTCCAATCAACAATCGTAAAAGCGCATAATTTGTACGAACTGCAAGTAACCAGCTACAAGTGCTTGTTGGTTGCCTGTTCATATTTACTAGGCGTCTTAAACCAATGCGTTCTACCTTATAAACCGCTATAGTGACACCGAACTTGTTGAAATCGCGAGTTTAACGGTTTTGTCAAACTTTTAAGATTCTTTTCGAAATACAAAAAATGAGTCTGACTTTGAAACGTCAGAATTAAAACAACACATTTGGCAGAACAGCATTATTTAGTTTTTGAGTTCCTGATTGCAAAATTCTCCGTTTCATGTCGATTCGGATGCAATGATGTAAGCGCAACCGGTTTTTCAATCTACCTGCACAGGTGCCGTCAAAGTATGAAGTGCTAACAAGGGGTAATCCCCGATTTTTAGCCGCGTCAAAGCGATATGACGTCATTGCTTGAGCGGTCGCAAGTTTCAACAGAAACCTTTTAGCGGAGAGTTGTGATGCCAGGTTGGGATTTTGTGCGGAGGTGACATACAAGCACTAATTCCTAAACCCACAAGCCGCGTTGAGGCTCATCAATGCCGTAAGGCTTGAATCGACTCAATCAAGTCGGCGGTAAATTACCTCATTGACGAATAAAAACTTCTTTGTCGCGCCGAAAACGAGTTTTTGAACAATTCCTATTTGTTGGTTATTGGCAAGTCCGGAACTTTGCTTGTAAACAGTTTTGTTGTCAAACGCATGGAGTTTTGTACCTTGCACCGCTTAATAGTTTGCTTCCATAAGATTATCACATTAAAACGTTGCCACACTTGACTGCTCAAAGCTGGTTCAGAAACCCGCTTCACACCGGCAACGCTTTGACTTAATGGGCAAAATCGCTGGGAGACATGCAAGCAGTAATAAAAATGGCGGAAGTTTTCTCGCTACAAGGTGCAAAGGGTCAAATCTCAGTCCATAAGCACAGTAGATGTGTTATTTCCTGCGAGGAGTGAAGATGTCATTTCATGGATTGTATGTTTAGTAATAGACCATTTACTTGCGCAATGATGCGTGGTGGTCGCCTGATTTTGTGGAGTTTGGCAAATATTTTTGGAACCAAATGGTGTAACGCCAAATTTTAGTGGAATTTCAAGAATCTATTTTCCAAGCTTTTGTGAACTTTGACCTGCTAACTTTGACCTGCTTAACCGCGTGGAAGTTTTAAGGGAGAAACGGAAAATAAAAGAACAGCTTGCTCGAGTGATTGAAAGGTTTGTCGTAAAACACTTGATTGAAATTTTGTTTGATTGAATGTTTCGCGGCTCGCCAGGTGTTGATCAATTAATTCAAATTAGTGAAGTGTTACGACCGCCACTTTGCCGGATATTCCGCCACAGTTATCGATGGAGCTCAGTTACAACAACGAATAAAATGGAAGGGAACTGACAACAAACTACGGATCAATCATCGTTGTAGCGATTTCACGGTGAGGTTTTCACACCTGTGCTGTCAGGGGCAGCTGGTGACAGGTTACGTGCAGTGGTGGGATTCAGTCAATGGACTTTTTGTAACAGAACCGGCTGAAAAATATGACCGGATGACAAAAAATTGAATCCCACCACTATTTTATTGGTTGTTAAAAGTCATTTGCCGTTATTAACCCTCAGAATATCACTAAAATAAAAGTGATTGTTTTGTTGTAAACTCCGACCAACTCGTGTTACAAACCCTTGCGCAAAAAATAATCCCGACTCTTTACAACGCGCGCGTTCTCCGCAATTTACCTCTCAGAGTTCGACTTTGTAGTTACAGAGTAATTACAAACCCGAGAACAAACACGCAGCGTCGCACTGCAAACAAATTAATCGCTCCACGACAATATCAGGCCGTGTCGCTTGGTCCGCGGACACGCAGCTGTGCAAAGTGAAATTCCGATCAACCCTTCCGCCGCACAAACACGCAGCTAACTGCTGAAATCGCATTCAATGATGTACGGCCATGGACGTGGGGAACAATATTAAGATCGATGCGTGCGTGAAATTGAGGAAAAACAAAACCAAAGTCCAGATGTGTCCAAGGGTGAGAACATAAACACCAAACACTGACCTGCGGTCGACGAGTCCGTTCACAATTCATCAAAATTCGTCGCATTCCTGTGGCTGGGTGGGTGTGAAAATTACAGGGGCATCGGGTTTGGCACGACATTTCACTAACCGACTATTACTATTAAATTTCCACCGCTACCCGTCGACGATTTTAGCTGCGAAACCGGCCATTTTAAGTCTACACTTCGGCCAACAATTTGCAAAGCTACCAATTGAAAGTAGCCGAAAGATTTCCACTGAAACCTGAACTTATATTTTACTGGAAACTCGCTGAAAATGAAACTTACATTGTGCTTGAACACATAAATATTTTACTTTGCCATGAACAAATGACCTGTTTTTTTCTTTCTTCTTGATTCCTAAATATTGATTTTACATATTTCGGGAAAACTTTAACATTTTAAGCATAAACTAATGAATTTACGTACTTTGCTTGTAAATAACTTTGTTTTACAAAAGAACAAACTTTGATAACCTTAATTTAAACAACATGGTGACTGCGATACACCTTCCGAAACTGCTAAAAGTGATTGTAGATTTAAGCCCTTCGTGCAAGGGTTGGCGTGCGCGCGTGTGTATACTTTACCGTAATAAAGCTGTTTGTTCGTCATTAATAGCGAGCACGACACCTGCTCGAACACTCAACATCGCCAAGCTAAGTCCACTTTGAATTGTTTGACAATCTTGTTTAAGTAATATCGTAACATCTCGAACAGTTAATTCACACAGTTCGGCACTACTAGCTACTGGTGGCTAAATCCAAACCCAAAAACCTTAGAGAATCAATTTTGCTCAATGTTTCGTTTTCTACTGCAACTATAATATAGGTTTTCGTTAGTTTTGATTCTGGCGTCTTTAAAGCGGGAATTAGGGTTGTGTTGTTCTGAAGAAAGTTAATTACAGAAGTTTCGAAGGTTTTTTATTGTTTGCATCCCCCGCACTACATAACATGAACCAAAACAACGGACAACTGAAATAGGCTGCTACAATTTTCTACTCTTTGTCTACACCTAGCGGTAGTTGGTGTTGTGATGTTTTCCGCAAGAGTTTGGCGCAAGTTATTTTCGACTGGACACGTGGCACTTCTGCACCCAGCTACCTGATAAGCAGACACGATTGAATTGTTTATGAAAACATCAATTACAGCATCTTGCCTTGAAGTTGAATCATGGCAGCCTTGTTTCCATTGCGGCCTTGAAATACTGGGAAGGCTAGCCGTTGTTAGAGTGCGCCACAGTTTTCGTTTAAAGATCTGAAATACAATTAGTAAAAACACAGTAAATTTGTCTGAATTAGGCGAAAAAAAGATTAACCGATGTCGATTGGTTAATGCCTCACCACATTAACAAAACATTGACCGTGTTAAAAAGATTGACGTATTTGCTAATGCACAAACAAAGGACAGACATTCGTCGAGAATGAAAAAGACCTAAATAAACTATTTGCGGTACTTAAGATATGACACGGTTAATAATTTTGAATGGCCATTAAAATGTGTTTTCCAGCGTAGCAGATTAACGAACTTTAGGGGAGCAAGCTAAATTTGTATCTTTCGGGGTTATTTTCAGTTAAAACTTGATTGTGATTTACATAAAACTTTTGAATTGAAACCCGAAAGCACCTGCTTCGAATTCGATCTTAATTTGAAAAATTGTCACTGACATCTTGAAAGTGGCATTGTGGGGTCACAATAACCACTAGTGCAACGTCACAATTACTTCTCGTTCACAATAGCTTCCAATTGTTTCGTCATGGCGTGACGTAGATATACAACCCACCGAGATAGTGAGTTTCAAATCACGCCGATTCGCACAATGAGCTTTTGTTACGTCACAACAAGATAGAGTGGCAAGTCTCGACTGAACCGCGTGCCAAAGGAATGCTCTAGTCTCGCGAAAGGACAATGAGATTGTAGTAACTCAATCGTTTGTAGCTTCGCTGTGAAAACATCAGCTCCCAATGCGAGAGTCGACCATCTCAGTCAATATTCCGAACTGTTGTTAAGTTATGACAATGTGCAAATAGCCGGCGAGCAATTACTGCGAGTCGGTGTTTGTCCGGTATATAGCGGGCTCGAAGCTGGGCCGGTTTGCGGGAAAACTATAGATTCAGTTTTATAGCCGAGTTTTTGAGTTTATTGAAAGGCAAATGATTGCTGCAGGAAATACAACGCAGGTCTTTCCGATTTATAGTTTGAAACAGTTTATGTGGATCGCTAGCTTCACGAACAGCAGATATAATTTACAAATGTTTATATTTTGTTGCACAGTTCCCCGCATGTGTGATAATGTTAAAGTTCATTCGGAATCAACTTAATCCGTGATGTTGTGATAGAATGGGTTTGCTTGACCGACTCATCAACTGGTTGCAGGTGAATCTAAAAGTTCAAGTGTGGATTTGTTTCTGTTTCGGTGACAAGTTTCAGATTATTGCGTGCAGCATACTGAGCTACACATGAGTAGAATATAAACGAGTATTGCTCTATTTATTGCAAATAATCGAAGTTTTGACGTCCCATACAAGGCGCCTTCATCAGGAAAATGACACATCAAAATATAATAGTTCTATGTTTGTAAAGTATCTGTATTTTGATGTGTCATTTTCCTGAAGACGTCGTGTATGCGACGTTGAAATGTCGACTGTTCATGTAAAAACTACCCGAAGAGCAATGCCCGTTTAGTTACACATTATGCCGGAAAACAGCCTTTTAATATTCCTATTTAAAATTATTGTATCTTGATTTTTGCACAGGGCAAGCGGAAAAAAGCTCACATCTTATTCGTTGGTTTGGACAACAGTGGGAAATCGACGATAATCAATCAGTTAAAGCCGAAGAAAGAAAGAATCCCAGATATTGTTCCGACTGTGGGGATCGGAGAGGAAAATTTCAGCCTCGGAAGTCTTGACCTAACTGCGTTCGACATGTCAGGACAGGTTCGGCGTTCTGCACAATGAGATAATGCATATTTTATGACAAAACAACGCTCTTAAAATTGGGTTTGAAATTGTAGTACGGGCACGCGAATTTGTCCTAAAATGCGTTGACAAAGCGAAATTTCATTGATGAAAACGTGAAAAAATAGTAATTAACCATTTTTGCATTATTTGTCTTGTTTACATAATTTCATAAATTCAGTTTAAGGAAGTCTGTTAATTTTTGTTGTTTTTCACACAATGAATTTGCCGATATATATGTTTGCGTACATACAACTAGGAATACATGAGATGATATTAAGTTTTTAAATTACAGGGCCGATACAGAAATTTATGGGAGCATTACTACAGCAATTGCGACGCAATCATATTCGTTTTGGACAGCACAGATAAACTGAGAATACCAGTTGCTAAGGAAGAACTGATGCAATTATTGCGTCATAAAGAGGTAAATAGAAATAGCGTTTCCGTTTTTTTTCCGAAATCTCCAACCAAAGAAATTCGGAACAAAAAATTAAGTAAAACATTTTTCGCTCAAAATATTTGGGAGAAAAAATGGTCAACGCCTAATTTCAAGACATTTTTTTTCAAAGTATATATCGATGATTAGTTTGTGAAACTTAAGAAAAAAAATATACGCCACAAAAATATAGTAAATCCCCGAATACCTTTATGGACCAATTTGAATAAGTGCAAAGAATCAAAACACAGATGGTCGAATAAATTTGAGTTGAAAACCCGATTGGGGTTTTAAGCAAATGTGCAAGAGAAGTGAAACTGAATCTTAACTTTTTCATGCAGATCCAACGCAAACGAAACCTGCCAGTTCTTTTCTTCGCAAACAAATCCGACCTGCGCGAATCTTTCTCAGCGGTCAAGTGCGCTCAACTACTTGAACTTGACAAAGGGGAGTGGGTGAAAGGGGGAAGTCCCATGTACAGGGGCGACCCCCATAGTGGGTTGGGACGGCCCTGGCACATTTGTGCGAGCAACGCCCACACGGGGGAGGGGCTCAACGAGGGAATCCAGTGGATCACCGAACAACTATTAAACTCGAGAAACGAAAAGTAATGTGCAGCGTTGCCATGACGGCGCCCGCCCCAATCATCCGATTTGCCGCCGAGCTCAACTTGCAATATGATTTCTGTGCTAGGAATATTTTCATTTTTGCGACTTTTTGGACACTTACACATTTCTGACATAATTTTCTGTACAACCTGAGCCATTGTTTTGTCGCTAAACGAGTATACGTCATATGGTTTATATTTAGTTCAGTGTTTTCGTTTATTTGTTGATTTTTCGGTGTTGGTTTATTTGGCATCAGCTTGAGTGGTAATGCTGTGACACAATGGGCCGGCTTAACCGCCTAATCAGCTGTTTCAGGTAAATCTGATCGTTCAAACGATGCTTTATCACCAATCAAGTACGCCATATGGTTTATAGATACGGTAGTTCAGAGCTTTCGTTTATTTGCTTGTTTAGTATTGGTTTTTTAAAAGTCGAAACTTTTAAAGAAGACTCCAGCCAAACAATTTTTGGTATTTTATATTACTGTTGTGTCTGTGTGTGACGTTTTTTTTTACCCGTCTGGCTTTTTAAACTTCTTCGCTTGTCCATGACGAATGTTGCGTCTACTTCGTGCTGCGAATGTTGTGGCTTCGTTTTATTACACAATAGATAAGAAAAGTTTAAACTTTACACATCTTGGGTCAGTGTAGGCTACCACGCATATTTGTCTAACTTTCAACCGATTAGGAGAATTTCAGCGAATCGGTTTCGTGCTTTGTTTAAAAAATATTAGAGAGTCGAACCGTTTGTCATATGGGTTCAGGTTCGGTTTAGGTTCAGTTTGTTTTGTTTTTAGAGGTTCGGGTTCGGTTCACGTGTTCAAAATGCATATTTACGGGTTCGGGTTTTGGTCCGAACCGGTTTGCGGTTTTCAAACCGGTTTAAATTTTCATTCGTTTAAATTTAATTCTACCCATCATCTACCTGGCCTTATCAAACTCCAAAAGATAACGATTCTGAACTGCTTCTTTTTCACGCCCAATAAGTGTTATCTCGCGCATTCTGCACTACGCTGTTTTGAAAAAAATACAAAATATGAAACAGACCGCATTTTTTACTGGTTCGGTTCCGGTTCGGGTCTCACGCCAAACAAAATATGGGGTTCAACTCCGGTTCGGGTTTTTAGGAAATCATAATTAGCGGTTCGGGTTTAGTGAAATTGCCCGCTCAAACCGGTTCGTGAATTCGAGTTCAGTTCCGACTCCAAGGAAATATAAGTTATCTGAAATCGTATTTTTGAAAGGGTTCCGAGACCTAACGTTGCGCTAATGGGAGGGCATGAAATCCCATGAGGGCAACATTAAATGTGCGCAAGAGACAACAGAAAAGAGAGAAAAGTGTGAACAAAAACTGAACAAACTTCATTAGGATGATGCGAAAGTTTAATGATATATTTTGGGTCGAATGATTCTAAATAATTATTACGAAAGAATGGCTTTAAACGTCTGGTAATATTTAGACGAAACTCACAAGCAAAATGTTTAAAAAGTTTAAAAAGGCAGTTTATGGAAAACCTCAAAGGTAGAAGGGTCATTCCATGTCAAACGTCCCAGAAAAATGGCAAAATGTAACCCACCCTCTCAGATTTTTATCAAATTTCATATGTCCATGCAGCTAGTTGCACTGATTTCAACAAAAAAAAATTTTTTGAAATCTATCAATGTTTCACGAAGTTATGACATTTTGAAAATATGTCAAATATGTGATCACCCAGTCTGCAGAACATGGCAGTTCCCGACGAGATCTCGCGCATGCAGGACCTATATGTGCCGTGTGCGCGCGTGCACGGCCCGTAAATTCGCGTGCAAGACCAATTTCAACAGGCGCAAAGTAGCGATAGAGTTTAAGATAGGACAATTAATGCCTTTGATGCGAAATTTCCGCGTGCAACGCCAAAAATTCGGCGTGCAAAATTTTTTTTTCAAAACTAAATCGCGCGTGCCACTGCCATACTCTGCAGACTGGGTGATCACTGCAGCGACGCGCATCAATGCTTTTTGATAATACTGTGTTTAAAATGTCATATTTCTTTCTAATTTGTATATTGTGGTCATTTTGGTAGGTTAGGTGAACCTTTAGGACATTCTCAATCACCTCATTACAGTTTTTCATGTTTTTGAAATATGGGTCAGTAATTGAGGGGGGTTCAGTTTGGGGGTATGCGAATGTGCATTCATGCATAACGACAACTTTAAAAGCTCATATCTTGAAGAGCACACTAGCTAGAAAGTTAAGCAATGGCTCAAATGAAAGCTCTTGCTGAGTACTTTCCTTGTTCTTAATTTTATGTTGCTTCTCTGTAATTTGTTTAAAGGAGGGTCATAATAAAACACAGGTTCATTTTTCGGATATTTTTGTGATACTGTGTCTATTATCTATACTTTATGTGCCCTAATTTGTTATTAAAAGTTGTTAAGATGCAAAAGTTTAGTGTAGGTGTCTCACTGGATACTGAATGCCACAAAAAGACATATCCAACACAAAAACAAGGTATTTTACCAATTGACTTTCTAACAGATGAAGAGCAAGTGCTTCTGAATATTCGAGTAGCTGCTGATAAGGGTAATGAATGTTGTTTGGAGAACATATGTATTTTCCACAGGTACAATTACATTGGTCGGTACCCTTTCTTGCAGAAGAAGTGTTGTGATCCTTTTCGAGTCCACAGTAAACCAGTCAAAAATCTTAATATACGTCCTATCACTTGGGAATATTACCAAAAATATAAAAATTACAATTTAAACATTGTACCGTGAAAAGGTGTGATTTTCCCTTTTGAGGTAGTCTTTTCTCTTGACCAGTTGCTTGGGTATCATTGTGGGGACTTGTATTTTTCTGCTATCGTACTGTCACTGTTCCTAATTTTTTTTCATTTTAGAGATAATGTTGTCAAAAGATTTTATTTTCATTTTGTCTTCGTCTTTAGTGTCAGGTTGGTCTTGCTATAGGTCTACATCACTGACATTAAAAAAATTGGACATCTTTGCATGAAGGGTATCATGAATTTGACATAATTTTCTTTGCCCATAGAAAATGTTACTGCTTGAAGGCACACTATGCAACTTCACAGGTAATCACCTCAACGCTCTGTAAACTTTCATTAAGCTTGCTGAAAGATGCGTTTGCTTTAACAGTAGATGCAATGTTACATATTTCACTGTCAGTCGAACTCGAAGCTTCTTCATTTGATGATACATTTTGAAGGATAGTTTCTTTAAGTCTTGTACTGCATTTGGCACACACCTTTTTTTTCTGGTACAATATTTAAATTACAATTTTTATATTTTGGTAACATTCCCAAGTGAGTGGACGTATATTACGATTTGTGACTGGTTAACTGTGAACTTGAAAAGGATCACAACACTACTTCTGCAAGAAAGGGTACCGACCAATGTAATTGTACCTGTGGAAAATACATACGTTCTTCAAACAACATTCATTACCCTTATCAGCAGCAACTCGAATATTCAGAAGCACTTGCTCTTCATCTGTTAGAAAGTCAATTGGTTAAATACCTAGTTTTTGTGTTGGATATGTCTTTTTGTGGCATTCAGTATCCAGTGAGACACCTGCACTACACTTTTGCATCTTAACAACTTTTAAAAACAAATTAGGGCACATAAAGTATAGATAATAGACGCAGTATCACAAAAATATCCGAAAAATGAACCTGTGTTTTATTATGACCCTCCTTTAAACAAATTACAGAGAAGCATCATAAAATTAAGAACAAGGAAAGTACTCAGCAAGAGCTTTCATTTGAGCCATTACTTAACTTTCTAGCTAGTGTGCTCTTCAAGATATGAGCTTTTAAAGTTGTCGTTACGCATGAATGCACATTTGCATACCCCCAAACTGAACCCCCTTTAATTACTGACCCATATTTCAAAAACATGAAAAACTGTAATGAGGTGATTGAGAATGTCCTAAAGGTTCACCTAACCTACTAAAATGACCACAATATACAAATTAGAAAGAAATATGACATTTTAAACACAGTATTATCAAAAAGCATTGATGCGCGTCGCTGCAGTGATCACATATTTGACATATTTTCAAAATGTCATAACTTCGTGAAACATTGATAGATTTCAAAAAATTTTTTTTTGTTGAAATCAGTGTAACTAGCTGCATGGACATATGAAATTTGATAAAAATCTGAGGGGGTGGGTTATATGGCCTGGGCAGTTGACATGGAATGACCCAGAATTAGTTTTTGCGAGTGGTTGACAATCGCTGTGTGAAATATTACATCCACCTTTGCAGGCTTATTTACTTGTTTATGCTTTTCACTGTTTTTACT
This sequence comes from Phallusia mammillata, assembly GCF_965637545.1. Classification (NCBI taxonomy): domain Eukaryota; kingdom Metazoa; phylum Chordata; class Ascidiacea; order Phlebobranchia; family Ascidiidae; genus Phallusia; species Phallusia mammillata. Next base: position 476,294 of record NC_137257.1, on the reverse strand, counting down.
GATTTGTCTCACAACTAACTGAGCACAATACCAAAGGTTTGTTCATGTGTGATTGTTTCTCATGTGCCATGTCTATTTTAAAATTTTGTAAGTTTAGTAAACATTTTTATTTTGCTACTGAAAGTTCAAGAGTGTGTAGCATGTCTTTTATTAGTTTGCTCACATTGTTTGTGTTTTGCATGTATACATGTTTCTGAACCAAGTTCTTGCATTATGTATTGTTGTGGTAACCAGTCAATACATCCTCAGAACATCTGACACTGTCCAACCGAGCAATTATTCGACATTTTCAAATTCTGACACGTCATCTGGAGATGACTCATTCTATCTTCCCAGCTCTTCACACCCAACCAAAACTGAGACAGACCAAAATCCAGGTTGCTATTGTTAATTTAAACTCAGACAGACTTATAACCGAGGCCAATGACCTCCTCAGGAGGGCCATGAGCTGTATTTTAGGGAGCCAGGGGTGTAGGCCCACTAGAAACAAAGCTGACTTACTAATACCTATTCTTGTGATTCAACATTTCTGTTAATTTCCTGGTATCATTTAACATTGATGCTGTCCATGTTGGTGTTAAAGTACACAGGGTGCATTCAATTTTTTTTAATTTTTAATGTTCGTCCGATATTTTTTATTTGAAATGTAAACCTATACTGATAGATGCTAGAACTTAAAGTTTTTCATCTGCATGCATACCTGTATTTTAGATAAGCAGTGGGCCACTGGTCTTCATAGTTACTGAAAGGAAACCATGCTGCTTTATATTGTTATCTGCAATAAGTTAACAAGCTTATTCGAAATGAAAACCTATGTATCAAAATTCCTGAAACATTTAGAATCTAGTTTAGATTAAAGTTCTAAACAACCTTTTTGGTCTGGAAAAGCTTTTTTATCAACATTTTTCTCTCTACCACAGATGCAGTGCTGAACCAAGTAATACTGAACCTTGGTGGAGAAATAGGAATTATGTCGTTAGAAAATGACAATGGATATCCAACTGACCCAAAACCAATCAACGATAAAACGTCGGCTTCTTTTTATACAACTGCTGTTGACTATAACGACCAAACCTTAAAAGCTGCTTCCAAGTTTAGTGAAGGTGAAAATATTTTTGTTTTATTGATTCATACCATGTGTCCTTATTTCTTTTTTTCGCTATGATAAAATAACTGTATTGGTAAGCTAGAAAATTGAAGTAAAAACAAGCCTGTTGTTATATTAACCTTTTAGTAATATTGGAGTGGTTGGTGGTACAAATTTTCTACTATTTATGTTTCCTTCTATTTTACTTTCTGCCGCTAAGTATAAACATGTGCAGGGAAGAAGTGCAACAGTTTTCTTCTTTTTGTTTTAACAATAGCAGTAGTTATAATGTTTTACATGTTATTTGACATTACAACCATCCATCAATTATCATTGTGTTGCAACCTATTGTCTTTGTCCAGTTAACTGTTATGTATTTATTTTTGGTCAGACAATAAAAAATTAAGATACTGGAACTGCAACACAATAACCAACAAAATGTTCCAGGAGAAAAGTTTGCAACTAACAATTTTTGGCGATATCTCATGTTGACATTTTTGTTTAGACTACACATAGATTGTGATAAAATAAGCATAATGTGAATTTAAGATAGAAGTGGCTTAATAGGCGGTACAAAAAACATATGTCCTAATATTGATTTTATTTCCAGAGCGTTTCCAGCCAATCACAATTTTTCGTCAACTAATGAAACATTTTTTTTCTTACTTAAGTTTTTTTTGCAGATTTGAACATTTCAAGTGAGAGTGACGAACTTTGTGTAACTGCATTGGACAGCACAGTAAAGGTTTGTAAGAATTTGTGATTAGTGACCTTGCATTCTGCTGTTGTGTTTCAACTAGTTCCGATTCCATGATTTAGGGCTTGATGAAATGTATGTGTCCATTGTAATGAAAACTTTTGTAATCTTGTTTCTTAAGGATAGGCAATTTAGAAAGGGTAATCTGGAAGTTTCAATAGTTTTAGAATGTTTACTCATTCATATGTTTCTGTTTTTCCAAAAATTGTAAGTTACATGTAACAATTATATCATCTGAAAGCACACTAACACAAATTATCGATGCAGAAGATCTGGTCATAATGTACCAGAAAAATAGAAAAACAAACAGAGTATAGTTTGGTATTTCAGGTTCAAACTGTGGAATAATTCAAACACTAAAAATATAAAACGCTACTATACTGCTCTAAATTGCCCATCCTTATTATTTCTTACTGATAGTTTGTTAGTGTTGCCTAGAAATGTTTAGAACTACTCCATCAAAGTAAAAAAAAAACATTGTTATTCATTTCAGGCTGATGTCTCAGCATCTACGACAGAAAATAAAATTCAAACCAACTCAGTTGAAGATTGCCTTGCTGCTTTCGACAGCTTGGCTATCAGTTCCAAACAACCATCTGTTAGTCCAATGCTTTCGACAGCAAGTGAAAGGGATAATGTGAGGAGGCTTTCTGATGCAAGCGCATTTTGTGTGATTGACTTCAACGCAGAGGGTCAACCTGTGGAACACACACTGCGATATTTGCCTAAAGCGAGCAATACAAATGAGTCATCAGCTAAATCACTTGAAACTGCTCTGAATGTCGGTGCAACATTGTCACAGAAAGACTTAAATTCAACAGAAACATTTGTTGATCAGAACATTGAAGTCCAAACTCCATCCTTGCCTTCTTCGGAAACAAACAATATTTCACAATCGTGCAATACCGATCACCAAACTACTGGTGATGTAGATTCTTATGCTGCCAATAGTAGTGAATCATTTAAAGACACACTGCCTTATCTGGTCTTGCCAAATGCACAATCAAATACCACTTCGCTCGACAGTACACCTTTCCTCACACCAGAAGCTGATATTACTGTTAGTGAATTTGATCCTTTTTCCAGCAAACTGACAACTGCAGAAGACAACGGCTTCTCTGCTCCTCTGGCCGAAGTCGACACGGATGGAGATACAACAACATCCAGTGATACACTCACTAGCCGAACTGCTCTCGAAGAAAACCTTGACCCCGCTGCTGATCTTGACCCTACCCCTGCAATTCCAGAATTGCATCCTGCCATTCCTGAGGAAGGTTGTGACCATCCTTCTGAAACTGATAGATTGCCCGTTGTGGATCAAACCAGTGCAACAACAAATGCTGTGAGCTTGGATTTAGAGGATGAACTGCTATCCATGTTTTCTGGCATGAAACTTGAAAACAAAGTTGCAAGCCCAGTCCAGCATAAACAAGTGAAAGAACCAAGATCATTTGACTCAAAGACCGACTCTGTTTTGTCGAACACCTCAAACCTGGCTGTATCAACTGACAACTTGAAGCAAACATTAAATGTAAATGATACCAGTATGGCTAGTATGCCTGATGTGCCAAGCATGTGTGCAGCAGACATACATGGAAAATCACTTTTAGAAAATGAACCTGCTTTGCCGAAACAGACAGAGGTAAAAACCAAACCACATTTATCAGTGCTGCAAGAAAAACAAAATTTGCATGAAGAAAAGGAGCTGTCCAAACCTGCGTCAAAGAAAATCAGCAAAAAAGATCAAAACTTGCTGGATAATATAAATGATTTTATGTCTGTGGTGAAAGATCAACATAATCCGGTTGAACTAAGCCAATTTAATAATCCGCCATTCAACACTCTTCCTAGCGAACACACAGAGGAGATCATTTCATCACATGACGATGGTGGGAAAGATAATTTCTGCAAAGGTGATGGAAATTTTCAATCCACTTTATCACCAAGTCCTAAAGCCGCAGGTGTTGCCCGCGGCGACGGTGATTCAATTGAAACTGTGCGAAAATCAGGTGAATTAATTCATGAAACAAATGAAAACAGCAAAAGTGAGAATGTTGCAATTTTGCCCGCGAAGGGGGCGTATTCTATTGACTTTGACAAATTTGATGACCCCAACTTTGACCCCTTCCAAACCAAACCAGGAAAAGTCGGGACACTTGAGGTGGAAGAACAATTTGCTGAGATTAATATCAAACACACAGATGATACCGGGGCAGTGGAAGCTACAGAGTCCAGAAAATCGGACGTTAGCAAATTGGACAGTGGTGAAAATATTTTGGAGAATACAAACGCGGAAATAAGTGGATTACAGGAGTTGCAAGGTGTGGCATTTGATCAAAATCGTTCAAGTGAAAGTCCAACAATTTCAAACTCTCCTGCAAGTTTTGAAGTGAATAAAAGAGTTGCCGTTGAAGAGGATGGTGGGAATTGCGAAACAGAACAAGACAAAACTGCATCAACTTTAGTGGATTACAACCAGCAAAAAGAGGAGAATGACAAGTATGATGATGTCCCATTGGCTAAAGGTGCATACTCAATTAATTTTGATGACCCAAATTTTGATCCTTTTAAAACTAAAACTGCTATTAGCAATGAAGAAGGCTTGTCAGTTAATTCAGATGCAAAAGCAAATATAAGTGAAAGTACTTTGCCAAAATATTTCGAAGAAAAACAAACTGTGAAGGAATTGAATGAAACTAAACAAATAAACATCAAAGAAGAGAAATTGAGTACAAATGTTGCAGTAACAGAGGAAACTTTGAATAATGATGTGCATACTGTGATGTCAAGTGTGGAGGAATCTGCTCCTATATCTCACAAACCAGCCAATGTAACAACACCTGACGATGAGAAAACCCATCCCAGCCAAGAATTTAATGAGGAAGTCCCGCTACCAGCTCAAGGGGCATATTCAGTAGATTTCAGCAAGTTTGACGACCCAAACTATGATCCATTTAAAACAACAAAAGCACTAATCAATGATGCTGACGATAGCTCTGTTGTGTCTAAAGATGTCACAGAAAGTGAGCCTGTTATTGAAACTATAAGCTCAGAAGAAACATTAAATAAACCGAAGGAACAGCCATCGGAGAAGAACGCCTTGGAAACACTGAGCGCAAGTGAAGAGTTACGGAAACAAGGCCCTGTGGATACACCTAGTGGTGGTGGTGATATTTCAGCTTTGCTCGGTGCTTACTCATTTGATTCTAACAAGTTTGATGACCCAAACTACGACCCATTTAAAACAACGAAGGGTTTGGAGAATGATTGCCAGACACAGATAGCAGAAGTACAGCCTACAAATACTATTTCTACTGTGAATGTGTTGAGTCCAGTTACTGAAACATTTGGTGAAACAGTTACAACACACATCACAAAGGATAAAGAAATTTCAGAGCAACCTAAAGTAATATCTCATGACAATCATCTTAATACTGAAGTATCTGACACACAAGAACATGTTGTTTTGTCAAATAAAGAAGTATTTCAAAGTACAGACTTCAGCGTATTGGACGAGTTTGACCCAATGCATGTTGAACCTGATGTAAGTGCTCACTTGCCACCAATTCGCAAAGGTGCTGGAGAACTAAGTTATGAACCAGGTTATATATCGGGGATAACCGACAAAACCCAGCTTTCAACCAATATTGAAGAGAACAATGAGCTTTCCACTAAAATTCAGAATCATGAAACTACTGAGGTGCCAGTTTCTAAAGGGGCTTACGCCATTGACTACAGCCAGTTTGATGATCCTAATTTTGATCCATTTAAAACTAACAAAAGGCTTGCACTTGTTGAGTCGGTTGGACCTAAGTCAGCAGAACAAGAACCTTCTGTCAAAAGTGCTGAAGTTAGTAATATAGAGAAGCAAAGCACTGCAGCTAACAGTGAACTTGGTGAGTTGGTGGAATCCAAGTCAGCGGAACCAGAGACTTCTGTCAAAAATGCTGAGGTCGGGAATATTGAGGAACAAAGCATTACAGCTAGCAGTGATGAAAAGCCTTGCATTCCCCGCATTACAGGAACAAATGTTGAGCAATCTACAAAAGAGGTTGAAAACCTGAATGAAGAGAACCAGTCCATTAAAACTGAGGAGGCCCTTCCACCAAAAGGATCCTACTCTATTGACTTCGACAAACTGGATGACCCAAACTTTAACCCTTTTCAAACCAAAGCTGGCATGGGTAACGATTCAGCTATGCAGGTCTCGAATAAGGAATCAACTAAAAACAATGATGCAGAAATTGAGAAGAAAGTTACAGTGAAAAAAGCTGCAAGCAAAAGAAATATAAAATCTAAAACAAGGAAGCAGAAATTGAAACCTGTTTCCCCTCCTGTTGAGAAATGTGATGAAACTGATGAGATTCCTGTTTCAAAAGGAGCTTATTCAATTGACTTTAGCAAGTTTGATGACCCGAACTACGACCCGTTTAAAACTACTAAGGGTTTAACAAATGATGAAACATTGCAAGCCAATGACGAGCAGCAAGTTAAAACCACTGTGTCAGAAGAAATACAAAACTTAAGTTTAGCAAATAATGATTTTGTTTCACAAAAGACAGAGAAAATTTCTGAAACAAAAGACTCCAGTGAGTTAGAATCTCCAAAACAACCACGTCGACCAAAAACTAAGCAAATTAAATCCTGTGTTAAACAAAAAAGATTAAAGTCACCAAAGCCGCAATCTCCTGATGCAGATGAGAAGGTGGAAGGTGACGAGATTCCTGTTTCAAAAGGAGCTTATTCGATTGACTTTAGCAAATTTGATGACCCGAACTACGACCCATTTAAAACAACTAAGGGTTTAACAAATGATGAGACATTGCAAGACGGTAATCAAAATAAAGTTAAAAGCACTGTGTCAGAAGAAAAGCAGAACTTAAGTTTAGCAAATGATGACTCTGTTTCGCCGAAGATAGAAGAAAAATCTGAAACAAAAGACACTAAAGGGTTAGAAGTACCTCGTCGACCCAAAACTAAACAAAATAAATCCAGTGTTAAACAAAAAAGATTCAAATCACCAAAGCCGCAATCTCCTGATGCAGATGAGAAGGTGGAAGGTGACGAGATTCCTGTTTCAAAAGGAGCTTATTCGATTGACTTTAGCAAGTTTGATGACCCGAACTACGACCCGTTTAAAACAACTAAGGGTTTATCGAATGATGAGACATTGCAAGCCAATGACGAGCAGCAAGTTAAAAGCACTGTGTCAGAAGAAATACAAAACTTAAGTTTAGCAAATGATGATTTTGTTTCACAAAAGACAGCAAAAATTTCTGAAACAAAAGACTCCAGTGAATTAGAATCTCCAAAACAACCACGTCGACCGAAAACTAAGCAAATTAAATCCGCTGTTAAACAAAAAAGATTAAAGTCACCGAAACCGAAATCTCCTGATGCAGATGAGAAGGTGGAAGGTGACGAGATTCCTGTTTCAAAAGGAGCTTATTCAATTGACTTTAGCAAGTTTGATGACCCGAACTATGACCCGTTTAAAACAACTAAGGGTTTAACAAATGATGAGACATTGCAAGACGATAATCAAAATCAAGTTAAAAGCACTGTGTCAGAAGAAAAGCAGAACTTAAGTTTAGCAAATGATGACTCTGTTTCGCCGAAGATAGAAGAAAAATCTGAAACAAAAGACGCTAAAGGGTTAGAAGTACCTCGTCGACCCAAAACTAAACAAAATAAATCCAGTGTTAAACAAAAAAGATTAAAGTCACCGAAACCGAAATCTCCTGATGCAGATGAGAAGGTGGAAGGTGACGAGATTCCTGTTTCAAAAGGAGCTTATTCAATTGACTTTAGCAAGTTTGATGACCCGAACTATGACCCGTTTAAAACAACTAAGGGTTTAACAAATGATGAGACATTGCAAGACGATAATCAAAATCAAGTTAAAAGCACTGTGTCAGAAGAAAAGCAGAACTTAAGTTTAGCAAATGATGACTCTGTTTCGCCGAAGATAGAAGAAAAATCTGAAACAAAAGACGCTAAAGGGTTAGAAGCACCTCGTCGACCCAAAACTAAACAAAATAAATCCAGTGTTAAACAAAAAAGATTAAAATCACCAAAGCCGCAATCTCCTGATGCAGATGAGAAGGTGGAAGGTGATGAGATTCCAGCAAAAGGAGCTTACTCGATCGATTTTAGCGAGTTTGATGACCCGAACTACGACCCATTTAAAACAAGTGGAGGTTTATCGAATGATGACAAAACTGTGATCGAGAACAAACCTGAATTTAGTGATGTGACTGAAACAACTGGTGGTGAAAACCAGGTTGAAAAATCACCTGCGAAGACTAATGTGGCTAAAACTAAATTGAAGAAAAAGAAACAAACTTTGCCGACTAAAAAAAAATTTGCGCCCCCAGAGGAACAAAATAAGCCAGCAGAGGAACAAAATGAGGAAATCCCAGCCAAGGGGGCTTACTCGATTGATTTTAATCAGCTTGAAGATCCTAATTTTGACCCATTCAAAACCAGCAAATCACTAACAAATGACAACGTTACATTGAAAACGACGCCATCCCCTCGAACGAGTGAAGTAGCAGTCAATAAAGCTGAAACTGATCCCGTAACTAGAGACTCTCAAGCGCAACAAATGCAAGTTGGCGAAGAGATGGACGGTTTCCAACCTGCCGAACAAAGTAAGTCTGCGTCAAAATATTTTGTTGCTTGTGCGAGTTGTCACTGAAGGGGTCTAGAACAGGGCTTCTCAAACTTTCTTGCTCTGCTACTCCATTTTAGAAAAGAAATTTCTACGTGATTAAATGCTGTGTCACTATCCACTTAAAATGTTTATTTATTTGTAGTTTTTGGTTCTGAGGAAAATCTCACTGGTTGGAAGGAATTGTGGAAAAAGCAAGATGTAAGTGAATGTGTAAGTCTGGTAACTCATCTGTTGAATGTCACCAAGATGGTTGAGTGGTTAGTACAACCACCTTATGTTCACATGATTGTGGGTTCCAACCCTGCCTCAATCACTTGTGTTTCCCAGAGCAAGAAACTTGAGCAACATTGCTCTAACCCAGGGGTGGGCAAACTTTTCAGTGCAAGGGCCGCATTCAAAAGTACTTAATCTCAGGGGGCCGCATAGTTTTTCACCAACGGCCGCCAATTGCTTGCTTTTTTTTTTTTTTTAAATAACTTGTGTAAAGAATTAGGTTTATATCCTATATATACCATTTAAAGCCGCCTAAAACGCTCAGATTAAAAATTTCTTACTAACTGCTTATGACGTCATAATCTGTATTGTGACGATTGCGGTGCCTGTTCTTTCGCATTGTTTGCACACAATAAGCGGATAAAATGCCTGGCGCATATGGTTACTAGGCTGGTAATCTTTTTTTCAGTATCACGAAATCTGTTTTTAGCAGTTTCAAAATCAAAATATTTGGCAAAATAGTTTTAGTTACGTCACCGCCGCCAGCACGTGTATTTTAACATACATGGTCACAACCGCACAAACTCGTCTCCACGGCCACAAGTTGTGCACCCCTGATTTTGCCCAAAATATTAACGGAGTATATTTTCAGCTATGTGCAAATACGTTTGTTGTCACTGAAATTATTGGACAAACATTGGTTGAAACGCCACAATTGCAATTGTTTCAAAAGAAACAAGCATTTGTTGCAACATATAGGCTACACCACGTCTTTTTGTTAATAAATTCTTGCGCCAACATTAAACAAAGCGAGCCCCTTTTAGTATCCATTTTTAGGGGTTGTGCGGGTCTGTGTTAACGATTCTAAAGCCGCGTTTAATGTCCGTTTGCAAAACAGCAGGCTAAAGCACGTTAAAAGCATCTGTATTTAGTTCCAAAGTAAGTATGGTACGGGTACAGATACTGCACATGGTATAGGTATCGGCAAGTCGCACCCCCGGTATTTTTCAAAACTCTGCGTCTGTGCTCATAAAACTATTCAGCGTTACTAACATTCTCTTTAAAATTACTAACATTTGGCAGGCCGCATGCGGCCCGCTGGCCGTAGTTTGCCCACCCCTGCTCTTACCCATTAGTTCCAGATGGGTTGAACTAAACTGAAATCACTGACTATCTAATTTGAAAAAAATCATATAGAAAATTATTCAACGGACTTGTAATAAAATACGCAGCTCTACGACAGACTCATTGCAAGCATATTTAGGCGTTTCCTGTCCACTTTCAATAAATATCAAACAAACAACATGCAATATATCCTTTGCGTTTACAGAATGCCCCTGAAGAGTCTGCGTTACGGAAACAATCACTCTATGTTCAGTTTGACCCTCTCATGCAAAAAAGGTTGGTTACATGTGCAAACTCCAAAACTGTGTGTGCACTGAAGCTGTGTTTTTCTGCCACTTGGCTGCAGCACATTGGTCTGTCATATCTCACCCAGATAAAATGCAAGTGTGAAGAACAATATGAAAACCTTAAATTAATCGAATGTTTTTTCTAAAGCATTGGAGTTTTTTACCAACTGTAAATTTGCAAATTAATATCCTTCATTAATTTCTATCTGCTTAATTCTGTTTTTCAAAAACATTTTGATTCACATTAACTTGAAAGTCAGGCAACCTGGAACCTTAACCATGATCATTTAACAAGTTTGTTGTTCAACTGTGATGCTGGACAAAATACTTGTGATTTTTAAAAACTTGAAATTTCGCTTACATTGCGATCCGCTGAATGTGCTCGCATGAATTCACTTCATTGCTCTGCAGAAGCTTTACTGTTCTGGTTGGCAAAACTTTAGCAAAAATACTGGTTCCTAAAAAATACTAGTATTTTGTTTAGCATTACACCAGTTGTATGACAAATTTGTTAAATATGCAACGTGATGGATGAATTGCTTGTTCAGTAATTTCTATGCTAACCATGCTTCACAAATAACACAACTATAAATTTATGACTTTTTATTTGTTCAGGGCCGTAATGGATAACAAGAGTGCTATGATAGAAGGTAAGTTAATACTTTTATTTAAATGGCCGGTAACTCCTAAATGTTTGAACTGGTTGTGCAAATAAATAAATCTTTTAATTTTGTTTGTCCAAACATTATTTTCGCAACAAATTATACCTTGTAAAAACTGCAGTATTGTGAACAGACTGAATGATTCTTGGCTTAAATTATGGCAATACTTTGTGAAATAAATATTGGTTTTGAATTTGTTGTTGTCCTGGTTGTTATGGCGACAGCATTGACACAATTGTAAAGCGCTCAGATTGTTAGGTATCATTGTGTGATTGAGCCGGGTTCTATATATCACCGGTGTCGGTGTTATTTACTTTGCCTGTTCACTCTCTTTACTGCTCCTCAACATGAAATCAAACAGTCGTAGAGCTCCTCTCACATCTCTCTCTGTGTCGATTGTCGTCTTTTGTTGTCATTCAGTGTGGAGTGGCCGACCTCTATTGTATCAGATATTGTGTGCGCCGCTTTTGAGTGAAGTGATGTAGGATAAGTCTACTGTACATTTGGAAGCTTGTTGATTACGATTATCTGTTGCATAGTATGTAATGACACTCTCAGTTGGTTAGGTTTGTTACAAGGAGTTGTGTGTCTGTGTTGTTTAAGATCACATTTGTTACCACAGTTGTTGTAAAGTTATTTACATTTAAATAGTGAACTTTCATGGTCTTCTGAATGTGTTCAAGTGAAAAGGGCTTGTGTCATGCCTTTTTAATTGTGAATGACATAAAAAGGTTATTTACTCCTCTCCATGTTTGTTAGCTCTTGAACTGATTAATTGTTGTATGAATGTTGGCTTTCTAGTAGGCTCAAGTTTATAAGGTGTGAACTTTTAGTAGTTGAAATCTATGACAGCCTGAGACAAAGTGTAGGTTTATCATGCTGTATGTCACAGTGGACAGTTGGCTGCTTGAATTTTTAATCTTTATGTTTCTTGTTTGTCCCCACCATGTTTATGACAGTAATTATAATGTGATAACTTTGCAGAAACTGATGAAAATGTATCATGCAGTGGTTCTGATGCAATTATCAAGGTGAGTTGTCTGTTTCACAAATAGGTCATATGGAATTTTTGACATGTTGTAATAAATCCTGGTAGAAGACTCTTAGTCTTGTTAAATGAAAAGCATTCTTATATTTCAGTATGTTTTAACCCTGTGTAAAACTTATGTTGTTGTGTTTTGCACATAATCAATTTGTTTTAAAAGTTTTTGATGCAAATTCAATGTTTTTAGACAAATGCAGACAGATTCACAAATATCATTGACCAAGATCTGTAAGTGGAAGGATTGTTCTTTCTTCTAACAGCAAATGCTTATGTATATCAATAATTTGTTGCAGAGACAACATGACAACTTTTGAGCCAATTCACCAACATCCCGCAGCTTCACAACTCGCTCGGAATTTACTTAATGAAGATGGGAAGTGGAATTCAATTGAAACTCCGACAGCAAAATTGTTGGACCTGAGTCTCAGTCCGAGACCTGAGGTTTGTTGATAACTTAAAGCAGAGAAACTGAACTTTTGTGAAATCCACTTGGTCGGTGTTAAGTTTACAACACAACATGGGTACTAAGCAAACTTGTTTAGTATTGTTGTAATTCAGTACCTAATTTGTAATGCTGAAAAACTTATTTACCTCCACATCATATTCAACTTTACAAAGCTACAAGTTAGAGTTTAAACATAGTTTATCACTCATGATTTAAACATAGTTTATCACTCATGATTTAAACATAGTTTATCACTCATGATTACATGGTACCAAGTAAAAGTTAGTTTTTTTTTGATAATGATATATCCATGATACTTTCCTCATAAATTTTCATATTTCTGGTCAGCTTGACTCTATAAACATAGCAAACTGAAATCTAGCATGATCTGTACAAACTTGACTTTCACCCCTTTGTTGCAAATTGTCACAAAACAGAATTTTTTTTTCTTAATTTCACAAGCATATTTTTTTTCAATTTGGTATGCAAAAAATTGTCGTGTCTCATTATATGTGATGAATTCCAAAAACTGTGAAACCCGATTAGTAAAGTCAACCACAAAATACTGAGAATACATTTAACTAATTATGAACAACATAAAAAACTTTAAATGTGGATATTTGAGTATTGCTTCATGATAAAAACTGCTGGAAAGCATCACTTGTTTCTACATTATGCCTGTAACAGCTTATTTATTAAAACGTGGATCCCTGTTACACATCAAAATTAAATTTTAATTGCATCTTAATCCAGACATCTGGTTTTATTAAATTAAACTAATAAATATATTGTTGTATTTGTTTGCAGGTTGACAGTAGAACAACATTACACACTCATAGAGGGGAAGATACAACCGAAAACGATGCATTTGTGAAAGAAAGTTATCAAAAACTGGAAGATGAGAATCAAAGACTGAAAGAAGTGGAAGCTGATTTGTTGAGGCAGATTGAAGAGGAAAAGTGAGTTGATTAGCAGGGTTTGGATCTGTAGGTAAAAAGTCCGGTTTTCATTTCGTAGTACAATAAGATGCAGGCACATAGAATTTTATAACCAAGGTTACCATACCATCCTTTTTTCTAAGACTTGTCTTTATTTTGAAAGGACAACGTCTTAGTAAAATTTAGTGTCCTCATTTATGACCTGAGTCGTTATTTTGACTTATTTTCAACAATTTCAAGAAACAAACCTAATAAAATAACAGTCAAATCCCTGCTACAAGTAAAAGTAAACCTAGACCTGAGCTGTTGTGAGATGCACGACGTATTTTCTACGAACAAGAAGTTGCTGGAACAGGTTGTTTCTGGTCCAAATATGGCATATTATATGTCATGGCTCGTATAAATGCAAACCTTTGTTCGAAAACATTTTTTTGCATTGTATGAATATGTAATTTTTCGGTTGTCCGTAGTTTTGCGTCCATGTCGATGGCAACCCTGTTCACATTACTACAACTCCCAGTTATTATGGGAATCTGACTTCTTAAATGTCATTATTCTAGATAGGAGGTAGAAAAAACAAATCTTTTAAATATTATTTGGGTTCACCCTTAATCTAAAAGCTGAATGTCTTTACAAACTTAAAAGAATATGCATAAAATGTGTAGAATCGAATAGCATTGGAAGACGCAAGTGTAAAAACACATTTATTTTTTGTAGACGGTTTATAGAGGTGACTGACCGCGACCTTTTGACCCAAAAGAAATCTTTAGAAGCGGATCTTGCAAGGGTTGATGAACAACATGAAAGGGTCGCTAAAGAACTGACCTCCTCTGTAAATGTGTTTGAGGATTACTACAAGCGGACAAAGGAACTTATCCAAACCGTGTTCACCTTAAAAAAGGTAAATATTGTGACAAGAGAACAACAAAACAGCCAGGACTAGAAATATATGTCTTATATGTGGAAAGCACCAATGTCAAAAGCAGTATTTTATACCAAAACTTTTTTAGATTTAAGTATTTCGGTCTTGACACTTAATAGGAAAGAGTTGCTTGAAGTTTCGCCCTATTGAGCCATAACTATAATAAGAGATCTAGATATATTTTTCTTGTGTCATCTGTTCAGTTCTAAATGGCAAATGTTAAGTGTTATAATAACGACCCCACCGTATGCTGTCCTCGTTAACTTTCATTCTTTGTTTGGTTGCAAACACTACAAAGGGTATTCTTTTGTTGAACTCAAAAATACTGTTGTACATTTATTTCGGCCAGGCCGCAACAAAATGAAAATATCTGTTACAAGTGATGTTATACATTCCAATACAAAACACTGGTTAAGTTTGCTTGTTGTATTGTAAGTTTAAAATTTGTTGCTTTGTTGTAAAAATGTGCTTTGAGTCACTTTGTTGGTAAAAAATAATTTTACTTTCACAACTTTTCAGGCTGACGAGGAACTGAAGCAAAGATTCCACCAAAAAGCAGCGTTGCTTAAAGATGCCATGTCAAAATATTCCACACTAAAAAAAGAGGCCGACAGCACCATAAAAAGGTAGCAAAAAGTTTTTTAAATAATAATGATAGAAACTTATGCCATTCTAGGTTTGCTCTCAACCACTAATGGTTCACTTAACATGGTACAATTAGTCCAGAAATGCTAAGTTTGCCTTCATATTATGAGCAGTGGTGGGATCCAATTTTTTTTCAGCCGGTTCTATCACAAAAGTCATATTTCCAGTCGGTTCTGTTACAAAAAGTCCATTGACAGTAACCAGTAATGCTAACCTGTTTTGATCTCATAAAATTCCGTGAGACGGTTCTGTAGAACCGGACTGAATCCCATTACTGGTTATGAGTAATTATGCAAATTACTTTAATTTTCTGTCGCAGATTGGAGGCTGAAGTTGGTAGTGCAAGTAACGATGCAATAAGACGCATTAATGCCATGAAAGCTCAAATTAAAAAGGAACAAATGACCGTATCCTCTCTTGAAAAACAACTTGAAAATGCTTCGAAAGAAAATGCTGAACTCGTAAAAATTTGTGAGGAGTTTTTTACACAGGCCGATAAAAAATAACCCTTACTTTCAAGCATGTCATACAGTTAGAACAGCACAAAGGTTTGAGCTGAGAGGTTGTTACAAAAACAATGCAGCTTTACCGCCTGAAAAACTTTTTGTTGAAATTTCTATGATGTTTTTGATGTGCAAATAGCACTGGTGCTATGTTCCATATTTGTGGCATAAAATCATAATAAAGGTTATTGGGTATACAAGAGTTGAGACCCATAAACCCTTTTCTAAGCAACCTGACCACATTATATAAAAAACAAACTGTTTTTGTCTCATTAGTAAAAGTAAATTTATGTTGCCACTGTGAAGAACTTTGTGTTTAAAATAAAGATATTAACAGAAGCAGTTCATTTCATTTCTCATCCATGCAAAGAATTTTAAGTGCCTTATTTTTTTGCATGGTACTTCTGAGTAAAAGATTATGCTTAATGAACTACTTGTTTTTGTTTTTCATTGCATGTATGTTCATTGAAATACTTTGGACTGTTATTTTGTGCATTTTCTCTATGAATAAAATGTCACTGACTTCCTCAAATGCAGTTAAGCCAAAGCAATTTATCGTAAATAATAATTTATTATGCAACAAATTCAAAACAAGCTACGAAAATTTTTCATGTCATGGCAAATGTGTTCTACATCATGTATCATGCAAAGGTAAACAAAGAAGGCTAAATTAATATTTGCTAAATTACAGAGGCATGTAATTACATGAATACACCAATGCATTGGACTAGTGGTTCCTCACGCTAAATATTCAACTTTTGACAAAATGTTAGAACCATAAAAGTTGAATTTTATACTTCTTATAAATCATTTATATGTGTATAATTTCTGTTAACAATATTTGTGATTTACAACATTTGTTGCAAATGATCTTAAGATAATTTATAACAACTATATATATTTTTAAATTTGTTGCACATGGTTTATGTGATAATTTATAATTTTAAATAACTATTTTTGTAAATATGTCACAAATGGTTTATGTAATAACCGTCGGGCTGTTCCTGCCAGTGAGTTGTGGTATTTGAGATATTTCCAGAGCAATCTCAACCAGTGGTTTAAGGATTTGAGCTGCAGCAAACTCCAAACTTGGGTCTTCTTTACTGATGTAACTGTCCACGTACATCCGAATGGTCGCACCGCTACTGCCTGTTCCACTAAGGCGAAAAATTATACGGGAGCCATCTGCAAAAATAATTCGGATTCCTTGTTTTTCTGTGACAGTTTTATCAATTGGGTCCTCATACCGATAATTGTCCATTAGTTTAACTGTGTAATTTTTTCCTGCTCCAGTTAGGGTTTTTCCAAACAAAGCTTTTTCATTGATTGCCTTGGTAAGGTTTTCCATCATACTGTTAGCTGCAACAGAATCAACTTGCTCGTAATCATAGCGAGTAAAACAATTTCTTCCATATGTTTTCCAGTGATTTGTAATCACCTCTTGTACAGATAGTTTAGTGTCGGCAAGAATAGACAGCCAAGCAAGAGCTGCCCACATCCCATCCTTCTCTCTGATATGATTTGAACCGGTACCAAAACTTTCCTCCCCACACAAAGCAATCTTCCCTGCGTCCATCAGGTTTCCAAAAAACTTCCACCCAGTTGGGACTTCAAAGAACGGAAGCTTTAATTCCTCAGCAACACGATCCAGTGCGCCACTGGTTGGCATACTACGTGCGAATCCTGTCATTTGATTGGCCACAAAATACGGGATAGACTTGTGATTTGCAGCTATCACAGCTAATGAGTCGCAAGGTGAAACAAAGAAACCGTTTTTGCCGATAATCATGTTTCGATCCCCGTCACCATCAAAAGCAACCCCAAAGTCATGAACTCCCTTTTTCATTTCATCGACCAACTCAGCAGCATATGTGAGATTTGGATCCGGATGCTTGCCCCCAAAATCTTCTAATGGAGTTGAATGAATGGCTGAGTCAGGAGTAGCACCTAACTCTTCACAAACAATCTTTGTTGCATAAGGACCCACAACTCCATGTAAAGAGTCAAAAAGCATTTTAAAGTTATTGTCCTGAATGTAACTCTTGATTGCATTGAAGTCAAAAATGTCTGTCATCATTTCCACATAATCCTGAACACTACTGATAACATCAACAGTAAAATCTGCGCCATCAATGGTATAAGTGCGGCTTCCTATGCTGTCAAAGTTAACACAAAGATCGGGGCAGATTTTGAACGAAGTTAGTGATTTGGAAATCTCATAAATCTTATCTGTAACCCCAGATGGAGCTGGACCACCATTCGAAGTGTTGAATTTAATACCAAAGTCAGCATTTGGTCCACCAGGGTTATGACTTGCAGTCAAAATAATGCCACCAATTGCACTGTGTTTTCTAATCAAGTTTGAAATTGCAGGGGTGGACAACACACCAGATTGGCCCATAATTAGTTTACCAACACCATTGGCAGCAGCGATCTTGATAATTAGACTCACAGCAGTCTTCATATAAAACCTTCCATCGCCTCCCACTATAAGAGTGCAACCTTTCCTTTTCGTGTCTTCAATACTGGAAAGAATTGACTGTATAAAGTTTTCTGTGTAGTTTGGTTTAGTCATGAAAACTTGGGTTCCTTTTCGTAAACCACTTGTTCCTGGCTTTTGGTCGTCAAATGCAGTGGTTGAAACTTCTTTACATTCCATGTCAGTTTTTAATTGGAAACTATTCAAAGAAAGCTAAATCTACAACTAACACAAAGATATATTGTTACAACATTGTTGGGTCAAATTATAATGCACCAATGCAAGTATTAAATATACAGTGCACTGATGACTAACTCATGCAACAATTGTCCCTTATCTAAACTTATTAAACCACAGTAATGATTGGGATTGGACAGAAAACTTATTTGTCATAGCAACAAAATTCAAACTGTCTCAATATTTACCAGGTATTGCCAAATTTCCCTGTTTGTCTTAACTATCAGAAATTCAGTCTTGTAAAAAAGTTTGTCTGACTAACATCAGGCTTTGTTATTCACAAAATTATGAGCAGTAATTCTGCTTTCAGCGCGAGTAATATATAACAGTACAAGACTGATTAATGAGATTAATCAAATTCAGAACCAAGTACTTCCCGTTTCAAAACCGGACGAACCGGTTTAAGTGCACGCCGCGCATCAATACGCGTTTTTTGGTCACGTCGCAACTCTACAGGCTTAAATCACACTACAATCATGATTTTACCACGCATACGGCAAAACATTTATTCGCGACCTTAAATGAACCCAAATGATTTCACGAATGTGCAAATAGATGATAACTTTTTTGACAATACTCAGTTTTTTTAAAAAATCTTTCCATATGTTTCGCATTAGATGGGTAACACTAATTGTTGCTTATGGTAGACGTATGGTCGTTTTTACTCACATCACAAGTAAAATAAAACAAACAGCATTAGACTGCGTCATCGACCGACATATATTACGAGTGGCGTCCGCCATTTGCTGTCGCTGTCGTGTTTTTTAGCCCACCATATTGTAGCGTTACCAGCTACAACCGTCTATGGAACGGCAAACTGCGTAAAATCGAAATGTCAATGGAAAAGTTTCCCGAAACCCACTCTTGTACCGCTATGCAGTGGTGAACAACCTGCGGCCGCAGAGACGAGTTTGTACAAACGTAATATATATAATAGCGGCCTTGACGTAAATATAACTATTTTGCTGAATATTTTGATTTAAACTGCTCTAAACATATTTTGTGGAGCTGGAAACAGTATTACCAGCTGGCTAATTAGGCTTAGGTTTATGTATTAGATACAACATTGCCATAAGTAAATTTCCATATTCTGCGTTCATGTGATCTAGCAGTATTACGTGCAGAATATAGCCTAGTCTGGCTGAATTAATAATTTAACCGGATCATGTGAAATATAGGCTACCGTGATGTGTAGGCCTACCTCAAACAGTTCGTTTCAGAAAACAGATAGCTTGATTGGTGCTGTTGTTTAAGTCGATTCCTTACAACTCCAAGCAGTTTACGAAATGCTTAAGGCGTGACTTTGAAAACGAAAAAGCGCCGCCCGTTTAATTGCTTTCAGCCTTGTTGTAAAGTTTTTTGTTCATGGTGTTTAACATGCGCAGTTTGGTCAGACGCCAGTCAGGTTAACAACAAGACTTTATAATGCTCAACACAAACGGGTCATTGGGAAGATAAATGTGTTATTTGCCAGTTGCACATGGTATTGAATACAAAGCACTGCTTCTTCAGACGATTGAAATAAGGTAGAAATTTTGTAGTATATTTCTTTGCACTGTGGTCTTGCTCGAAAGGTCCCAAGAACAACACAACACTTTGAAACGTGAACCATAGAGCGAATGCGAATGACGGCTTCGAAATGCAAACAGTTAAATATGCAGAAATCTGTTGAATGCGTTGTATTAAAACTAACCGAAACCGCTTGTTATTAGAAGCAAGAAGGTTTCTATCGGTCAGTTGTTTTATTTTTCGGAGTGGAAAGTTGCAGTGAAAATGTTTTAGTAGCAAGTTTCCATTTATAATGTTATTTTTGATTATTTTTATCTATTTATAAAAAAAACCTTGACCGGGATTTATAAATGCAATGCACAGGATCTGTCCCTCTAATAGTCGCCATGTTAATGTCCACGGTCAATGAGTCAAAACTGTTTCAGTAAACGATAATAAAGTAGCAAATGCTTGTGACTCAAAATCAGTAGACACGAAGTTGTTAATCGAGATATATGTTTCACCTATGCAGGCATCGTCAGTCTCTAAAAACTTAAATAATAAGTTTATACCACAGCGTAATCTAGCTGTCGGATTTTACTTCGTGTCTTTAGCCGAAAGTCTTGCATAAAATGTGATGCCCCTGAGGTATTTATGGATATGTGTATTGTGTATAGTACTTTACCTGATGGTATATAAGCCCGGTATAAGAAAGTAAGACCCTCTGCTCATATGTTTTGATGTACAAGAAAAAATGCTTTCGTTCTTAAAAAATGTTTTAAGCGGAACAAATATTGAGAACAGTTTGTTTAATTAGGTACACAAGACACGGACTTAAATAGTAGCTTTAATATGAAACAAATTGAGTTTCGTCAATGTCACGCCCCTAACACGTTACGTCATAGCAGGGGAAATTCCTATAAGCGCGATCCCGCCATTAACACGTTACGTCATAGCAGGGGGAAATTCCTATAAGCGCGATCCCGCCATTAACACGTTACGTCATAGCAGGTGGAAATTCCTATTAGCGCGATCCCGCCTCTAACACGTTACGTCATAGTAGGGGAAATCCCTATTAGTGCGACCCCGCCTCTATCACGTTACGTCAAAGTAGGGGGAATCCCCTCCATAGGGGAGAGTTTTTTTAATTTAAGAAAACACAAGTGATAGATTCTGCCCGATTTGAGGTTTTGAAATCTACCCGTTGGACCGCCATCGTTTAACGTTGCTTATAGATTTGTAGGATTAGTTATATATGTATATGAGAGTAAATGTAAAAGTATATGTTTGTCAATCAGTAATGGAATTTTAAAGATAATTTTTATAACGTTATGTGTTTGCGTGCGAACAGTTTTGAAAACAGTTTTGTAGTTGTACTGTAATTTTGTAACAATAATGTAAGTTTGAACTGTTTGTTACTATATTATCAGTATTATATCTGCATAAAACACATTTGTTGTTGACATTATCGCTTTTATTACCATGTTTTCAGCTTGCGCTTTTCGTGCGCCAGTCTGTTTTCCTCGTTTCGGTTGTAGTTCTGCACCGAACGAGGGTTTCTCTACTGCCTTAGACGAAACCCATTGCGTGGGTTGACACCTTGACGCGGTGCAATGGCTTTCAAACCAAGATCAAATCGCAGAACATTTCTCTAAGTTTTTGTATCAACATAAAATTGTAAAACCTGCTGTTGTGTTCTGTTTGTGAGAACCGAGTCCAAGTTGTAAATCATGTTAAATCGAGCCTTGTGTCAAACCATGTAACCTCGTACAAGAGTGTAGTCAACATGGTCATCGTACAACATCGTACGAGCATTTTTATATCAATGTTCCATTGTAAACACATGCGTTTAAATTAAACGACCCATAATGAAATCGGAATTTTTCCTATGCAATAATTGAGGAAACGTCAATTAACATCATCATTATCGGAATTCATGGTAATTTTATATTGTGATAAATGTCAGTTCGAGACATTTTTGCGTAAATATTTTGTGCACATAAACTAATTTGTGTAATTTCGCGACTGAAAACAGCGGAACAAATAATAAAAACAATTTTATTTTCCGTAACAGGAAGTCTTGCTGACGTGCGGGGCTTGGGAAGTGACAATCATCTGCCTGGTTTGCTGAAAGCGGAAAATACGTTTGGAAACCATTCTGACCGCAGAGGTATAGAAATTAAGTATATCGGGTTTAGTAAGCAGCCTGCGGTTAATTTTTTTACTTTGTTCAAATAATACACAATATAAAAACTTGCAAAATTTTGATTGTTTATTGAAAAAACTTAGCGTAAGAGATTCAGGAAGAATGATGCACCACTTCGTGAAAAGGTAAGCAAATTATCTGACATGTAAAGTATATTATGAGAACACGCTCAGGGAAGACGCAGGTTCAAGTTTGTCACTCATGTAACAACGCCGCTGTTGTGTTTTCAGAGATCTCATCGTAATGATTTTCGCTGCAACCTTGATTTGGTTCATCGCACCGGCTCCATGCCAAGCAGGGAGTAAATTTAAATGCTTGATTATTAAACAGCAAACTACCGCTTTTTGTAATACTACGTTTATTTAGTGACAGTACATTAAGTTATATGATTAAAACTTTAATTAAACTTTTAAATTTTAAAGGGTAATGTTTATATTTCTGCTGTGCTTTTAAATAGTCCAGTTGTAGCGGATTCGTCAACTGTCACTTTGACGCAAATATCAAACGACCAACAATTATATGTTTGTGATTGTTGAATGCAGATTTTACTTGCGATGGTGGGAGAAGAGTTTACTCAAGTTACTTTTGCGATAATTATCCTGACTGCGGAGACGGAAGCGACGAGAAACGGGTCACATTTCCCACCTACCCTGCTAACCTATCATCCAGCTATATCAGGTGAACTTTGTCGGTTATCAAATGACGTTTATGTGATTATTTACTCTATTTGCCACTTCAAGTGCTTGACAGTGCAGAAATAAATACTAAATAAAATTTTATAAAAACGCCAGGAACATTTTTTATCGCAACAACATTTTTCTTCACTCCAGTCTTATCTATTTAACGCGTTGTGTTGATTTGTCGTTTACTACTTTGTTGATGAAACATTTCCCGTATAAAGATACTCCACTTTAGGTCGTTTCCATGGGAAATACCCTGATGGGTGCTGGGTAAACGCCAGCAACAACACGCGCATTCGAATTCCATAATGTTGGTTGTTTATTACACTTTGATCTGTGATTATAATAGTAAAAATATAATGATTCCACTTTCACAGCTGCGACAACATACACGACTATACGCCAATACGTAAAGTTTGTGCGCTACGGAGGCACGAATATTGCAAGGGTGACATCTCGTGTCGGAATAAAACACCTTGTGACGTTTGCCCCTCCCACTTTCGGTGTCCGGATTCGACTTGTTGGAAGCGTTCAACTGTGTGTGATGGCGATCTCTGTAATGACTGTCCTGCCTTTCAACATTGGAGTAACGGATACGGCTTCAAATGTGTCAAGAACAACCGGACGTGCTTACTCCCGCAAATGTTCTTGTGGGACCGCGTACTAGATTGCGATAATGGCTCTGACTTATGCTACACGCCCGAAAATGGCGATGTGAGGTATGTATATGTTTTTAGGTCGGTTGTTCTTTATACATCAGCTGGTTGCCAAAAGCCTTCGTAAAATGCACTCACGGCTAGCCATGAATAATCCTAGTTAAGACGCGTTCGAGCACTGCTTTCCTTGTGTAAAAACACGGAATAAAACTGTAAGATTTTGGCAAAGTCACTGCACAAATTTTAAGACAGTTAACAGCCGGGGAAGAACTTCTCCTAACAGCACGTGGCCCGCAAAAGGACTTGAAAACAAACAAAAAAGACTCGCGACAAAACTAATAGGAAACTAACGAGTCACGTGGTCGAAACCCACTGGTCAATTATCATCGCCTGGCTTACTTTAGTTGGTTACATTAGAAGTTGTAGCTGAAATGCTGCGTAAGGCAACGACAGGGGATGTGAAGGTGCTGTATTGAGCGCAAAGTATGCCGGGGAATAAATTCACTTAAGGTGGAAAACAATGTTTTAGAAAGCAATTAAACACTCAAGGTAATGAACGTAACGAAAAGATGTGAAGAAGGACTAACGTGAGAAACGTTAAAGACACATCGTGAAATTAAGATAAACACGTTTTGGGCAAATAAGCACACAAAACAACTTACGATAAACTGAACTGGTAAATTAAATACAATATATGGACTGCCAGGTTATAATGTGAAAGAAAGTGATAACGAAGCGACACAAAAGTTTTGGTAAAGCTAATGCAAGCGTACACTCTTCCGTTATGCCTAAAAAGGAAACAACACTTGCAATTATTAGATTTTTGGCGTGCAACGTTTTTACAATGCAACATGTAAAAAATCATTTTACGCGTTTTTTGGTCAATCTGTGGTGATGTGATAAGTTTAGTAATGACCTTTATTTCGTTTTCAGGGACACCCGTCGTTCCTCCAAAGCCTCGTTCAACAATCAATTGTGCTTCCAGTGCAGAAACGACTCCATGATCATTTCAAGGTCAAGTGTGTGTAATGACGTCATTGATTGTCCTGATATGAGCGACGAATGCAATTGTACTGGGAAAGTCCCCGAAATAAGTGACAAAAGTTTTCAAGATTATCGTCGGTAGGTTTACTTTTTTGGGGGAATAAACAATCGTGGCAACAAAGTAATTTTTTTAACAAGAGTTTCTAAAAACCTTCTGTTGAACTGCTTTAACAGCTTGACGATTTAAAAACGCGATCCTAAACTTGGACAAATCTCAATAATGGTTAAGAGTGGATAAACTGACACCAGTTTAACATCGGGATTCATGTTAAATTATAAAGCCATTTACTGAGTATACTGAGTATACTCTCATGTGCAGATGTTACCAAAAATGTGTTTAATTGTCAACGCGCGGGAGACGGGCATGCGAGCGTTTTTTGCACAATGTGCTCGAAAATGTGCAGGTGAAAATGTGCGCACATTTTTTGAAAATGTGCAGGTGCCAAAATGTGCAGATCAAAATGTGCAGGTGCTAAAATGTGCAATCGCTCAAATGAAGTGTTGATATTTAATGTCAACATATGTACAGTGTTAAGGCGCTTACATGAATGTTTTATTAGTGTTGTGGTTATAAATTGTGCCAAAAATATTAGTTACAACCTATAAATTAAAATCGGATTTATAAGAAACTTGTAAAAATGCATGTTGTTTTTGTTGATATGGCAAAGCATAAAATGATCCAACATTCAGGATGTAAGAAACACTGTTTTTCAGACTAGATATGTAGCCTACATGATCGTCACCTCAAATGGTTTGACTTTATTGTTTTCAATTTAACGCCTGTTAGCCTGTAGCCTGCCCAGCTTCTACAGATTTTACAATTAAACTTTCTCAATGATTTTAAATATAGTATCATAGTCTTTACATACCCTAGTCTGAAAGCGCAATGGCAAAAACAGCATTAAAAGTGGGAAGCTACGCCATCTAGCGGTGGTGTGGCACTTTTGCAAGCTACAATGGAATCGGTATTGAGAAAACGCGTGGTTAGCGGGTTTTAAGTGTGGTATTTGGTAATTTTTTTACTGTATTAGTTTTTTTCTGTAAAATTGTAATGTAAAATTTTATTTAATCATTACATGCTTGAGAAAATATGTGCAACACCTTCATTTGACTAGGAAAATCTCCCTTCGCCAGTAGCTAGCAATCTTTCTGAGAGATTTTGCCAATTTAGTTTGCTAAACATAACGCGCTGTATGTATCGTTTACTTTTTGAATAAAGTAACTAATCTGTGAGAGTCATAGTGGACCATTCAGTAAAAAAGGTTGGTATGGTATTAAAGTATATTAGACACATTTGAAACTACAAAGTTTGTTTCTGTGTTAAACTGTCAGAAAGTAACTTGTTTTTTAACTGTGCACTATGGGGATATTTGATGCATTTTGTTCATAAACTCCACAAGAATGACTAGTTATTGCAATAAGTATTTTAAATGTTTTAATAATAAATTATGTACAAACACACATTGTAAAGCAAGGCTTACATAGAGACAAGAAACAACATTAAAACACTCTTCTACCATGTACCTATTTTTGTTTTCATTGGCTTTTTGAAATCCTTAGTTTTTTGTAATTTTTTCCGATATTCTCTAATACATCTGTGAGAGTTGAAATATGCTGTCATTCGTACATATCTATACATTGCAATACTTGCCAATTTTTATTTTCAAAAGAAAAAATCTCATTAGCCTTTACAGAATCAACAATTTTTTTATATATATTTTTTTAATAAGTGGAATCTTCAGTTTTTCTGCACTACATCGATGCATTCCTTCTAATGACTGAACTGGTTTTTTAAATGTTTCCATTTTTTCCATGGCCCTTGCCTCATTGAGCTCAAGGTTTAAACAATTTAAACATCTTTTGTTTTTCACAGCAATATTGCAGTTATGTGCCATGAACCTATGTCAGAATATTAGTTAAATGTTTAAATATTTGTGTATTACAGAAGGAAATGGTAAAAATATTTTTTGTAGATGACCTTACCTGTTGACAGCTTCTGGAAATTGACCAAAACTTTGTTTATACTTGGTAACTGAAACCCACTCTGAAGGTTTAGAAACTTCTTTATACCCGGGACACAAGCAATATGTTTCAAGGGACTTTAAAAAAACTTGAATATTGATGGCATTTGGACCTGTGAGTGTATTTAAATAAAAATCATGGTTGGTTGGAAGAGGAATGCCTTCAATAAAGCAAAGAAACTGGAGATCTGAATTGACAACATTTTGATACTGCGGACTTCCATAAAAACTGTTGTTTAACAGGTTCCACTTCAGAAAAAACAGTATAGATTGATCATTCATTATGCCTTTTTTTAATTCCCAATCGATTTTTTTCACCAGCTCTAAAGGCTGACTCTTAAATTCTCAAGTGATTCATAGTTGATGTTTATTTTTAGGGGTAACTCATGTTTTCTAATGATTCTTCTGGAAGAAATTGATTTAGTGAAGCATTTCTGTGGTAAATTTTGGGATGGTAGTCTACCAAACTTGATCCATTTTCGTTTTGTTGTTGATTGTAACCTTTAAAAAAACATAACCTTTAAAAAATTTGTAGCCCAATCATTTGTGTCAACACCATATCTCCCCTTGTTTTGGCCATATGGAATTTTAAACAAGTTTACATTTTTTGTTTGTGATGAATTGCAACAGCCTGGTATTGAGCAGTACTTAATTGCCTCTATTATTACTCATTTTCATTTCCAGTTGAAAAATTTCGTTTTGTTTACAATCTGTCGATTTTTATTAAGTGCTTTGAAATGTTTATGTGGTTCATTGTTATAGATAATAAAGACAATCCGATTGTTTCATAATGGATAATATTTGTTAGGTTAGTTAACAGCAAACCAACTTAAATTGTGTATTGCAAGAAACTTTTAATATTGGAGTACGATTTAAATAACGTTTTCGTTACAATTAATGTTGGAACCTTTAGGAAGGTAAAAAAAACTTAGGTGGGCCTGGTCGATATACTTGCTTAGTCAAATATTAATTAATATTAATAAGTTTTATGCGACATATACGGTTTGAAACACACAATTTATCACATATAGTTTAAAATAAAACTTCTTTGCTTCGTTTTTTATGAGTTAAAAGCTGACCAAGTAAAAAAAACGAACAGAACGCATCGATAGCGTCTTTTCTTAATACCGATTCCATTGTAGCCTGCAAAAGTGCCACACCACCGCTAGATGGCGTAGCTTCCCACTTTTAATGTATGTGCGCTTTCAGACTAGGGCAGTGCTTTTCAACCGGGTGTATTGTACACCCCAGGGTGTACCATAATTTTTAAAGGGTGTACCATTTTGATGGGGTGTACTGGGGTGTACCAGATACAAAATATAATATACCTATGACCCAGGCATCACAATAGGCAGGTTTCAGTTTTAGAGCAGACTGACTGGAGTGTACAATATATGGCACAACATGCATCTCAAGTGTACGTTGATTTTAAGTTACAAAACTGTATTTGTGACATCATAATTCAATATTTCACTTGATAATCGTTGTTAATGGTAGTTATTTTTGAAATTATGGATTATGGCTTGTTGGTGTTGTGCTCATCATCATTATTTCTGTTGGGACCACAGATTTAGTGTGTTACAGGGTTGAATAATTTTTTCACTAGGGTGTACAAATTTTGAGTAAACGTTAAAAGGGTGTACAGTTTCAAAAAAGGTTGACAAGCACTGGACTAGGGTATGTATAGACTATGATAGTATGCTCATATGGCAGTCAAGCTATTGTTTCCGTCAGGCTTAACGCAGCACGCTTGTAGGATGCTTGCATTGGGCTGGGGGGCTTTAAGAGCAAGCAAACGACAAAGCTGGGCTTGTGTGGTCGGTTTTATGCATCTACTATATGTGTGGTTGTTATTGTGCTGTTGGAGAGTATTTAATGTACGTCTTATCTTTTTAGTACTTTTTTAAACGCATTGAAGTGATTTTATCTAACTTATTAAAGGGTGCATAAAGTTATTACTAATTGAATTAAAGTCTGGGATGAACTGATGTTAAACGACTTCGGCCCAGACCAGGAACTCTGGACAGACGAAAGGTCAAGCTTGAACGAAGATTGTTTTTTTTCAAAGTTACTCATTTTAAACTGTCAACAAAGGGTAAATTTTGTGAAGCAAAAATTAAGTTTATTTGAAGAAAAAATCAAGGCACCAAAACAATTGCTAGACATCATAACCACCAAGGAAACTGGTGCAGAAAAACAAGTCGATTTGCTATTATGATAAGTAACAAAGAGTTAGACACAACAGAGTATTTATGAGGATATGTTTTTTCAAGGCAAAACAAGTTTACAGAAGTAAGCAAAATTGTCAGCATGTTGTCAACCATGCAACCACAGGGCCAGCTGATTTCTTTAGTGGAGCAAAAGTCTGGAGGTCTCACTTATCCTTTATCAGAGTTACTGCAACTGCAAAAAGTTGATAACAAAAGAAACGAGAGGAAAAGAGGAGCTGGACTACCATATGAGTATACTGTGATTAAACTCAAAACCAAGTCAAAGACCCAGCTGTCCAGTGATTTTTATTCAATGAAAACAAATGAATTATTAGAAAGTTTTCCATCCTTGGGGTTCTACTGCACAATTGACAAAAGGACTTTGTGTCTTTGGAAGAAACTCAAATGACAACCTTCAAAAAGAAAAGGACAACCACACAGTTGCACAGCAATCTTCCTAATGTTTGACATTTTTTATTTGTTCGAGGCTCATTTACATCACATAACTTGGTATATAGGTATTTAATTAGGTTAGTTTTGAAACCCACACAAATACTTGATGTGATGCCCTAATTTTAAGTTTGCTAAAACATTCATGTTATTGCTTCTGACTTGCTATAGTGTGCACCAGATAGCTAGAAAGACCTACTGTAGGAATGTCATAATACACCAAAATATCAGTAGATGTTTTTGCAAAATTTGTAATTGTTTCCTGACTAATATACAGAAACTAGATGATTGTCATTACAAATGAAGAAGGTGTATGTTTCATGTGGGATTGCAAATAAATCAATAAACTAAAAGTGATGTGAACAATAGAAAGACGAAGAGACTGAAACAGCCAGAAAGAAAAGTAGGATATGGAAAATCATTTTTTTGAGACCGCTGTGGGCATTCTGTATTATAATTTTGGTAAAAAATATGTACAATGGTAACAAAACAGGTTTCGAAAAGGACAATACTGAGTTGTCATGAAAAAATGACAGATGTGCAATGCAAAAGTATAAGTTCTCACCATTTATGTAGGCATCACTTTTTTGCCACTGCATTTGTTTCAAACCATATTGTATTTTCATTTTTTTTTGGCCCTCAAGGGTCATATTCTGTTTAGTTAAAAAAACTTAATCCACTGCATTTAACAAGAAAAATAACATACCTATATAAGTTAATTGATTTGCACAGAACACTATTTAAAATAAAAATGCAGGGAAAGGTATGTAATTGAAACAAAAAAATGTTTATGTGAAAGGGACAGAAAGACTTTTTCAGTGGGAAAGGGAAAAATTTTGGCACCTGCACAATTTTGTGCACAACAGTTTGACCTGCACATTTTCGAAAAATGTGCGCACATTTTGACCTGCACATTTTGGCACCTGCACATTTTGACCTGCACATTTTGGCACCTGCACATTTTGACCTGCACATTTTGACCTGCACATTTTGGCACCTGCACATTTTGACCTGCACATTTTGGCACCTGCACATTTTCAAAAAATGTGCGCACATTTCGACCTGCACATTTTCGAAAAATGTGCGCACATTTTGACCTGCACATTTTCAAAAAATGTGCGCACATTTCGACCTGCACATTTTGGCGCACATTGTGCAAATTTTTGCCGTAAGCCCTGTTGACGCGCGGGGCACCGGTGTTCATTCTAGGACCCAATGTTTTTGTTGCAACTAGCGTAACTATTTTAAACCCAGCTCAGCGGGACGATGCGATTGTTTTGGCATTCATGGAGTTTGTCACAATATAATCGATCCAACCAACGCTTCATGTCCAAAAACAAAAGATGAGGTCTGCAAATCATATGCACCTTGTGATGGAAATTCCCCGTGCGAACATCTCTGCCCCTCCCACTTCTGGTGTTCGGAATCGGTTTGCTGGGAGCGTTCATCGGTGTGTGATGGCGATCCATGCAACAACTGCCCAACGCTGCCCCGACCGAACGGACACGGCTTCAAGTGCATCAGAAACGGTAAAACTTGCACGTTGCCCCAGCAGTTGCTGTGGGACACTGTACAAGACTGCGACGATTCCGCTGATCTGTGCTTCACATCGGTTGATGGAATGATGAAGTCGGATCCCAGGTATATTAGAGCGCCCACAATGCCCGATGTTTCAACCGCAGTTTTCAAATTAAATTTTGCCCTGCAGGGACATCCGCCGCTTGCCGTCTGTCTCCTTTAATCACTCTTTGTGCTTCCAATGCATAAGTGACCCAATGATGATTTCAAGGTCAAGTGTGTGCAATGACGTCATCGATTGTCCTGATATGAGTGATGAGTGTCTTTGTGAGACAAAACAACCAACTGGTTGCGGAAAATTTTCAATGTAGGTTGAAACACGTATTTCCCATGAAACGTCTATTTTCATCGTCGCTTTTTCTTTCCGTACCTTGCTACCTCTTTTGCAAATCTGAATTTAATCAAAAAGAAAGCCCATAAACATATTATTTTATATTTTACGTTAACATACATTATTGACACGATAACATAATGTTTTGTATTTTTGCTTATACACGAAACCTGAACATTACGAGTGCTCAGAGCGACCCGCGTAAACGCAGTAAACATTCGATCGCCACACGCGCATTTTTTAGAAAGTTAAAGCTCATATTATTCTCGCACCAATCCAGTAATCCGCAAATTCGATTCTACCATAGTTACACAATATAAGTGGTGGTGTGATTGTTACAGTGGGAATGTGAGTGCCGAGATCGACTGTTTAAAATCAACAACCAACAAGATTACGGAGAACGGGTGGGAATGTCAAAATGTGAGTAAAATGTCAAATATGTGTCAGTTAAAGTTGTTGTTTCCCGTAAAGTCTGTTTATAATACCTTGCTTGTGTCACATGCGTCATGGCCACAAATATTTAAGCTACAAACAACAAAATGCGTTGCTTCATTTTAATTAACTAACGCGATATTTGTCTGAAATGTGCAAAACTGACCTGACATGTGTGATATTTTGTTTAACTAACGCAATATCTTGTTTTGCATGTGCCCACAAACTGTACGTGTGAACAACCAACAATAGTTCGTAAGTTATTACTATCCATAGACCAAAATAGACTTGACATGTGTAATATTTTGTTTGAATAACGCGATATCTTGTTTTGCATGTGTCCACAAACTGTACATGTGAACAACCAACAATAGAACGTAAGTTATTACTATTCATAGACTAAAATAGACTTGACATGTGTAATATTTTGTTTGAATAACGCGATATCTTGTTTTGCATGTGTCCACAAACTGTACGTGTGAACAACCAACAATAGTTGGTAAGTTATTACTATCCATAGACCAAAATAGACTTGACATGTGTGATATTTTGTTTGAATAACGCGATATCTTGTTTTGCATGTGTCCACAAACTGTACATGTGAACAACCAACAATAGCCGGTAAGTTATTACTATCCATAGACCAAAATAGACTTGACATGTGTGATATTTTGTTTGAATAACGCGATATCTTGTTTTGCATGTGTCCACAAACTGTACGTGTGAACAACCAACGATAGGACGTAAGTTATTACTATTCATAGACTAAAATAGACTTGACATGTGTAATATTTTGTTTGAATAACGCGATATCTTGTTTTGCATGTGTCCACAAACTGTACGTGTGAACAATCAACAATAGGACGTAAGTTATTACTATTCATAGACTAAAATAGACTTGACACGTGTGATGTTTTGTTTGAATAACGCGATATCTTGTTTTGCATGTGTCCACAAACTGTACGTGTGAACAACCAACAATAGGACGTAAGTTATCACTATCCATAGAACGAAACAGACATGACCTGTGTGATATTTTGTTTGAATAACGCGATATCTTGTTTTGATGTGTCCACCATCTGTACGATTGAATTACCAACAATCAATTTAATATTAGTATTTGTCGTTTAGTGGGATCCTTTCAGCAACGAGCTGTTGTGCGACGGAAAACAAGATTGTCTGTATGAAATTCGCAATGTTGATCAACGAAGCTTCAACCACGAGGAGGATCCTCGTCTTTGTACGCATCGTAAATATTGCCTAACAACAAACGATCGTCTCAACATTCCTCAATCCAAAGTTTGCGATGGCATTGCTGATTGCAAAGACGGAAGTGACGAAACCGTGGTAGAAATCTCTGGAAAGTTTCGTTCAAAAATATGCAATGGTTTTATTGAGTGCAAAGACGGAAGTGACGAATATTCGGAAACTTGCACAAAACAAGGAAGGGTCAATTGTTCAGCGTTAAATGGAGCTAAGGTATGTTAGCATCTGTGGATTATAATAACCACCCCTACTCTGTTTATCATAGTAAGATAGGCTTATGTGTTCATCTTATAGATTAATGTGTTTAGGTTTCCATAAGTAAATCAGAGATCTGTGATTTCACGATAAACTGTGATGATGAAAGCGACGAAAGTAACTGCACGAGTGACGGGAGGTTTTATTGCGAAAACAAACAACCTTTGTTTGTGAAGAAGGAAAAGGTTTTTAATTATTCTAAATAATTATCTTTTTATGGCAGTTTTAATAAAATTTGCCACTAACAGAAATTCAATGGATTTGGCGACTGTTCTGACTGGAGCGACGAATGCCCAACAAAGTCAAGCAGAGCAAATGAAAACGTTTTTTCCTCGCGATACGAACTGATCGCTAACCCGGTGTTACGAACTGTTGTGTGGATAATGGCGTTCCTCGCAATCTTCGGAAACCTGGTATATTTGTAATGCTTGGCTAAAACAAAGGACGTGGTTCTAAGTTTTTGACAAACTGGGTGGTTTTTGCAAATATCTGTTTTTCCCTTTTCAGGTTGTCATGGTTACTGAGATGAAAGTGTTGGTGACGACAGAATCACAATCGGCCTCATTTCAAACCAACCATCTTCTTGTCTTGAATCTGTCGATTTCTGACCTGCTCATGGGAGTTTATCTGCTCATGCTCGGCGTTGCTGGTGTTCAATATTCTGGAAACTACTGTGCCAACGACCTTGTTTGGAGGTCAAGTCGGGCCTGCAATTCAATGGGCATTTTGGTTTTGCTTTCTAGCGAAACATCAGTAATTACAATGGTCCTGCTGACAGCATTTCGACTTTACGCTGTAAAAAACGTGAGTATTTTTTAATGTATGTGTGCTCTGGTGTTTGCAGCAAGCCACTAATGTTTTGCAGCCGTTTAATGCGCCATATTTCCCCAAACTGAAGATTATTATCCTTACCATCATCTTATCTTGGACAATTTCCTTCACACTGGCTTTTATTCCTCTCACGTCTCAATTTCAACATTTGTTTGAAACCAAAGCGTGGATGAAAGAAAATCCGTTCTTTAAAAGTCATGTCGTTGACTTTTCAAGTGAGCAATTGTAACACATGTGTATATTTAACCGTTTTATCCATCGTGTGCTTTCGTGCAGGCATGGACACTTTCATGAAACGGTTTGTAAAGTTTCGACACAATTTTACCATCAACGATTCCCAGACACTCGATGGCGCACTTCTAAGGGTACAAAATGTTTATTCATGGGCGGATTTTGTGGATATTCTTGAAGATTATCACTACACTGAACTGTTTGACATTACAGGATATTTGGGGTATGTAGTTGCAAGCAAATGAGATTATAATAGTTGTTGCTGTAACTGAATGTTTTTCTCAGGTACTACAGCACCAACAGTGTTTGCATCAGTAAACTTTACGTGACACCGACCGACAAGGCTTGGCCATTTTCACTTGCCATCATCACTCTTAACCTTGTGGCTTTTATGTTTGTTGCTGTGGCATACGTTTGGATTTACAAGAGGTCGACTGCCAGTGGCAGGCAAGTGAATGAGACGGCCCGAAATGCGAGAGCTGAAAAGCAGAACCAAGGTAAATCTGATAAGCGCAACTTAAATTTGCTCCTAACTTCTGGTGTTTGTTGCAGAAATGCAAAAGAAAATCATCCGGCTGGTCTTTACTGATTTCTTCTGCTGGGTGCCTATCTCAATCATGGCTTTCCTGAACTTCGGTGGAGCAACTGTACCTCCAGTGATTTACGCAGTGTCAGCAATAATCCTGCTTCCCATCAACAGCTCTCTCAACCCTCTCATCTACTCCAACGCCCCGAAAATGCTCTACGATCGAGTTCGGAAGCGTTTACATGACGTTCGACAGCGTCAACAGCCACATGACAACCGACGAGTTAACGTGGCAGTTGTGGCTGAAGCCGCCCTCTGACAATTAAACGACAAGCGACACACATGATTGACAAGCGGCTAAACCGCACAAACCATACCTTGTGCGGCTTGTACATATTTATTATGATTTTCTGTTTCAGTTGCTTGCGAATATTTCGCAATTAGGTGGTTCTTTGATCATTTTTGCTATTTTGTGTAAAACTTGGGGTCAAATACATGGTTTTTTTTTGCAAAATTTTGTTACTAAGTTATGTGACTGCTGGGAACTGGCATTTATCGTTGTGGCATTTACCGTTGCTGTTCATTTACCAAATCCCGGATTGGAGGCAGGTGTTTAAACGCGTTGTTTAATTTTCACAATAACCTTGTTTTGAAACAATCATACAATGCGGTAAAGCACACCTCGGAAAGTTTGGCGCAGTAAACTCAAAAAATATTAAAATAAAAATGCTAGTTTAGCGCTCTACGTCGAGGCAGACTATTTGGGCTTTTTTGAAACCAGTCTAGAAGTTTAAACTTTACCAAGTTTGAGCCGTAATTTCACTTTCTATTCACAATTGATTGGTTGCACACAACCTGCATAAAAACCGACAACAAAATGACAAGGTATGTACAAACAGTTGTGACACTAAAACACCGATGTTTATCAGAATCTGAGGAAAGTTGTGACCGTTTGGTCAAATGAATTCAAGTGATTGACCGAAATGTTGGCTTGGTTTTTGTTTTGGGAACTTTTGGATTGGAACTCTACGCAAACGTAACAAGCAAAGCGTTTAATGTTACAAAAATGCCCTTAAAAAGTTGTCTGACTGTTTGTATGAAGTGAAATCACGTGGGATAGATTAGCACGTGACCATCGCGGACCGCGGTCCCCCAAAGGCGATGTGATCGATGACGAAAGGCAACGTGATTAATTAGTTTGATCCTAACACCATCTTTTGGTTGGTAATAAGAAATTGTAGCTGTAATGCTTGCAGTGGGTAACGACAGGGGAAGTAACGGAAACAAAGTGTGGTGCGCGAACGTGAACACAAAGTGCCAAGGGTAAAATACTTCAACTTAAAGTAGAAACAAAGTGCATGAAGGTAATGAAACAAACAAAAGATAAACAAACCAGAAAATAGTTGAAAGTAACAAAAACGCAGAGAAATTATACTAAAAACATGTTTTATTAAAGTTGCTACAAACAAAGTATACAAGACTTTCATTTCTTAGTTCTTTAATGGCCTCGAGCTTGTAAAGGTTGGGAAGAACTGTTGTAGTAAATACGTTTTACTGAGCTATAAACAACGACAATTGCTAAAACAGATTTGATGTGCATCACACGAATCAAGTCCGTCCTAATTATGTTTATGTGACATCACCTGACACAAGTTAAGGTTTGATTCACTTCTTTCCACTGTTTGTAAACCAAGAGTTGTTGTGTCCCTGAGGGGGCGATTATTCGGCAAAAACGCGCAGTAAAGTGATTAAGTAATCGTTGCCCGAAAACTCCACAGGCAGAAAGATCGGGATTCCAAAGCTGCCTTGCAGGGGCGCTGAAGTTGATATAAAAGGCAAACTGATTTGATTTGCGACGTTAAAAGCACGTTTTGTTGGAAGCGGATGGAGGAAGCCAAGCTACAGGTTCGTCGTGGTTAATGGAATATTTGTGATTATAAAAACACGGTTTAAAGTTTAGGAACCTACCATGAACCATGTTTTGCTATTTTTGTTTTTCTTTGTTGCATTTCTCTTTTACGTGTTTTACTCTCAACTTTTTTTTGTGCATAACATCGCAAATTTCATTCGTATTATGACGTCATCGCCGCAACTATCTCACGGACATGAACACTAATCTGCATTTTGTTTTGCACGCATGTGACGTAACCACTAACGATGTCATCTGATGGGAATTGTAACATGATCCAATAGAACCGAAGCACCGGTGAGAACCAGAACGCTGTCACTATTCGATGACATCACACGACGGAGCGCCAGTGATGACGTCATCCTCGGCGAAGCAGTGCGCCTTCAAACGCTTATGACACTCGCCATGTTTGTTGCACGATGTGTTTTTAAGCATTGTTGATTTGTCTGCAGGTGAGTTGAGACGGCGGAATAAGAAAGCGCCGATGATAGAGTTAATTACACTATATATTTTTAACGGCCATTTTCATTATATATTTATAACGACCATTTTCAATACTAATAGTTGTAAAATATACGACATGTTGAGGATTTTCATAATTTATATTTTGCTTTATCCACCAGTTTTCAATTATTTGCGAATTTCTTTTTCTGACTTCAAATATAAAATTAGCTTTTTAACTAGCTGCATAAAATCTTACTTAATTATTTTCACTTTTTTATTTTTTTAAACGTAGTGTTTGGTGGTGTACAGTTTCTTTACGACATCACAAAAAGGCCGTAATTTTTAAAATAGAATGTTTGTATAAAATACATTAGTTATTGACATTATCGCTTTGTTTTCAGTTTGTGTTTTTAGTGCGTCAGTCTATTTTCTTCGTTTCAAGACTGGTCAAAATGTCATCGTACAAAAGTGAGTGTTTTTAAAATAATATTTTGCAGCAATTTTATATCAATGTTCTATTATTAACACATGCGTTTAAATTAAACCACCAATATTGGATTGGGAATTTTCGTTGCGCAATAACTGCTGAGGACACGTCAATCAATATCACCACTAGCGGGATTTCCTGGGAATTTATTGTTGTGATCAATGTCAGTTCGAGCTGCAAACATGCGATCTGCAATTGGTTTGCCGAGAAAGAAAATCGGTTCTTCAACACCTATTCGGTATTTTGCCTCGATTTAATCACGTGACGTTCGGCTGGTAAAACCTATTAGCATAAAAACATGTTGGTATGTTTGTAAGCAGTTGGTTCCTTAAATTTAATAAGCGTTGTAAAAACTTTAGCTTACTAATGCGCTGTAGTTTGTTAAAATACTTCTTTTTCTTTTTCTCCTTTCAGAAATCGTGAAATGTGTCTTGTCTGTGCACATGTCGCGCGTATGTGTGTCTCCTGTCGCGAACGTACTTGCGCTGCACGCGACATGCGACGTATCTTCCACCGTCACGCTTTCTGACCACAACCACATCCACCCGATGTCGCTGCAACGATGGCGTCGACGATTACGTCATCACGTGAGTGACGTGAAACCGATGTTATGACGTGTATGTAAGGGTTTTAACCGGGGTTTCTATACATGGGGGGATTGTTAATAAAGTCATGAAAATATTCGTGACTGTTTTACGGCACAAATCATCGCACGTCATTTAGTCATTGATTGGACATACGTGATGTAAAAGTAATTGTGACGCAATAGAGTAGGTCTTAGTAAAAAAAATTATTGCAAAATTTGGAGCTGAAATAATCAAACGCACAAATTTACCGAGCAAAATAAGATTAACCGTTGGCCAAACTCAGTCGACCGTTTTACTCCTGTTTCGTTGGATTATCTATTTTTTGGCCTCGTCAGTTCACACAGATAAATATAAAACGGATATAAAGCGATTAAGGACAAATATTGTTCGGTTATAATAAAGCATTACTTACCATCAACTTTGTTTCATTCTCATCCTAGGTGGGCAACACCTGAATGCGTTATACTCGCATGCGTCACACTGCCTGTTCAAAGTCCGAAAAGAAGACCGAAGTCGGCGACAATGTCGGTTGATTCTGGTCGGTTTTATGTTTCCTGAAAGTTTTGCAGATGCTACACACGGCTGTTGTATAATTTAACTGTCTCAATTCATTTTATAAAACCAAAACTTGCACATCAGCAGTTGTGCTATGTTAAATCAAACTTTTTGCTCTGCATTAAGCAAAGTTGAGTGGATAACTTCTACTCACTCCGTTCATGCTTCGTTGTGTTGCAGGACTCGGCAGGGATTTGGACGATGAGAATTGTTCACCTATCCGCTCCTGCTCCGTTTATCTCATGTCAGAACAGGATTCTGTGCGAAATGCTGGCGCAATACCAAGTAGGTACCCGGAATTCACCCAACCCTCTTGTATAAGGAAGTTTGAGACATTATCCTTTTGTGTCCAGCTTTGATTTCTCTGTTGAAACCGAGCAACGATGGTGATCCGGGGCACCGAGGAGTGGCGAGAGATGCGAGATCCAATCGCGTTATTCTGTCGTTCTCTCGGATCTCGCTCATGTTGACGACAACGCGTCGCGCATCGCTGATTACGGTGGTATCCGGCTTCTTGTGGAACTTCTGCAAGTTGATGTGAGTTTGCATCGAAATTTAATTTTTTATTAATTTAAGGCCTGCAGTTTAGTTATGTTGATTTGATTCTTCAGTAAATCGTTTAGTTTGTATTCCTTTTAAAATGTGCTGCATTAATACGTGAAGTCGGTTGTTAAATTGAATGCTTGATTCTTATTTGTATAATCCAAAGCGAGCTCGTTTATTTTACAAACCGACTTGTTTGTTCCCGAATTCTGGGCTGGCTTTCATGTAAGTGATTTGCGACCCGGCTTATACCACTTCTGCATCAGGTCGTCGATGTCTTGGTGAACGTCATCAACACTCTTGCCTCCCTGTGTCGGGGGGACAAGTCCGGTGCTGGCGACATCCAGCGGAGGATTATGGAGTGCGGAGCTTCCGGGTTTCTGGTCAATTTTCTCACGGTGCGTGACGAGGTGGTGGTGATGGCAGGTGTGACGTGTGGAAGTTTAGTTGTTGCAAAGTATTTACGGCGTTTTCGGTTTCAGCGGATTACCTCGCGTCCCTGGCACACACCAGAGCTGGAGTGCCCGATGCCATTGTGACATGTGGAGCTGTACCAAAACTGCTGGAGAAACTTAATTCGAGTGAGAAGTTGCTTCGGCAGTCGGCCGCGCAGGCTTTGGGTGGGTTTCGTGTTTACTTGGAGCAGTGATTATTACCTGTTTGTGCACTTCTATGCTCGTTAATAAATAAGCCTCAACTTTCGATATTTTGTATCTTAGCCCCCCTACTTTGGTCCTTTACATGTACGTTTGGTTAAAATCTCCCACTTGGTACTTGACAGGTTATTTGTCGTTCAACCGAACAGCAAGTTGGGAGTTGATGGGAGTTTGCAGGGCAACAGAAGGAGTTTATTCACATCTCACTGTGAATTTGGGGGAAGATGGTCGCATTTCCGATGAATTTGTGGCGGAATTCAAACGACAAGCAACGATTGGACTTCCCATCGCTAACAACAATAAAAGTAACACAGTTTTCTATTTATAGAAGTGGTGTGTAAACTGAGTGTAGTAACTACAAGAGCTGCGAAAATTAGTTTTCAATTTACGAGACAGCACAATTGATAGAACTGTGAGAAGTTTTATAATGTGGGCTCGCAGACGTAATTTTATCAAAGGAGCGAATCACCACAATATTGTTGGGAACCACTGACTTGTATTGACCGATTTTCACTTTAGGGATTTCCCGACCTCAGACAGCTTGCTCCACAACAAACAGGCCTCATGAGAACAGGTGGGAAAGTTTTGCAATCATTCTTTTCTTCAATTTCATCAAATATTTTGTGCAGAAATCCACGCAAATCGTTACGATCAAGATCCATTTCTCCTGCTAATAGAATTGTGACGTTAAAGAAGTAAAGTATGACGTCTTAAATCATGATGTCATCCTGTTAAGGACACAGAACATTTTTTTCATTTATTTTTGCTTAATTTCCGAAAGGAATATTTACTGTGAACAATTTCAATTAAATTTCATAAGTTTTTACCTTTTTAGTCGCAACTGTGATTTTTGATACTTTTGTTAATTTGACTTTATCATTTACTTGATATTGTGTAATATTTTTATCTATGCCTTTCTTTTACCATCATGCATCAGAATTTATGTTTTCGTCCACCACTATTTTTGTTAACATTACCTTTAGCTACAAACATTTGTCGTGAATGGTTGGTTTGGCATGAATTGTAATTTGTATCAGCCTGAAGGAGGGCTTTAACCTGGAAATTTCTAAACCTCCGGAATTTCCCAAAGCGAAGTCCGGAATTTAGGATGTTTTCAAAAGTTTTGCACGCATGTGACGCAAGCAATAACCAGAAGCACCAGTGAGTGCCAGAACACAGGCTCGATGACGTCAGAAGCGCAAGTGATGACATCTCGTCGGCGAAGCAGTGCGACATCGAAACTGTGATCGCCATGTTTGTTGTACGATGTGTTTTTAAGCATTGTTGGTTTGCCGCAGTTGAGTGTGGAAGACGGGATTAGTAAGGACGATGATCAGATTCATAAAGTGGTTGGATTCCTGTACTTTTATTGCAATGTGGTTCCAGCAAACAATGTGAAGAAAGAACGAGGTAACTTCGTTTGAATGAATGAAAAAAATTGACCCCCAGCTAAAAAACACACACATACAAACTGGGAACCTTCAACCTCCTTTTCTGCGATCCAACTCAACTTCACCTCTCCATAGATTTTGTCAATCTAATTAATGTGACGTAATAATTCATGAGTTTGACAAATATGATTTCAGTGTTTAGTTATGACGTAACATTTTTCCAGAAGTTTCCAGTGCCGAAATTGAGCTATTGCTTGCTATGTCCGGTTTTGTTTTAAGCCTATAAATTGGTAATAAACTATTTTTATTACAAATTGACCGCGCGATGACCGTTTGCCGAATGCAAACTCAAATAGAGAAGTAACCTTTCATTAGCGTAAAAAACGATAGCAGATTGCGTCTTTTTGCTGCGAAGTTGATTTAAAAGTTATACTTTTTCGCCTCGATGGAACCCAAAGTTCAGGAGTTCGTTAATATGCATTTATTTTCGAAAAATATTGAGCGCGAAACATATTTATTGAACAGCTGTGAAAATAAACATTGCGTCATTAATCAGCTGTTTGTAAACAGACGTGGCGAAATATTTTATCTTCAAAGTTGAGACTGTTTTTGGTCGTTTTGTCGCAAAATTATGAAGATTAAAGACAAAATCGTTTGGTAACACGTTTTTGGAATAATATTCTGAAAGTTTTGAGTTTCAATTTAACTTGGAAACGTCGTTGCCGATGACCCTGTTTTACAGTTTAGTAAGAAGGTTTTCCGCCTTATACAATTTTATTTACGAATTTACCGTGTACCTTATGTTTTGTTAGATTTCTAGAGGATTAATAATAAACGCAATCCAAAGATCTAAAGTGCAACGGAGAGAATGAAATCCAAAACATGTCTTCTACTCCAGCCCAAATTATGACATGATTGGGTTCTATTTTTCTTTTGCCTGTCACCTATACCTCATATCACTGTCGTGCCAAGATGGAGCTTATGGGCTTGAAAGGCTGAGGCAGTTTTTCTTTCTAATCCAAGACTTTGGAACAACATTCAGCATCTGAAAGGTAGGTCTGTGTGCTGTAGTATATTGTGGTCATTTTAGTAGGTTAGGTGAACCTTTAGGACATTCTCAATCACCTCATTACAGTTTTTTCAGGTTTATAAAAAACAGGGGGTTCAGTTTGGGGGTATGCGAATGTGCATTCATGTGTAACGACAACTTTAAAAGCTCATATCTTGAAGAGCACACTAGCTAGAAAGTTGAGTAATAGCTCAAATGAAAGCTCTTGTTGAGTACCTTACTTGTTCTTCATTTTGTGCTTGCCTTTTGTAATTTGTTTGAAGCAGGGTCATAATAAAAAACAGGTTCATTTTTCAGATATTTTTGTGATACTGCTTCTATTATCTATATTTTATGTGCCCTATTTTGTGATTAAAAGTTGTTAAGATGCAAAAGTGTAGTGTAGGTGTCTCACTGGATACTGAATGCCACAAAAAGACATATCCAACACAAAAACAAGGTATTTTACCAATTGACTCTCTACCAGATAAAGAGCGAGTGCTTCTGAATATCCGAGTTGCTGCTGATAAGGATAATGAATGTTGTTTGGAGAACGCATGTATTTCCACAAGTACAATTACATTGGTTGGTACCCTTCCTTGCAGAAGAAGTATTGTGATCCTTTTCAAGTCCACAGTAAACCAGTCAAAAATCGTAATATACGTCCTATCACTTGGGAATGTTACCAAACTTGTAAAAACAATTTAAACATTGTACCGGGAAAAAAGGTGTGTGCCAAATGCAGTACAAGACTTTTTTTAATGTATATGCTACATGGTTTGGAGTAGCATACTCTTCTCCACTATAAAGCTCTTCGAATGAGACATAATAGTGCTGGTTGACTTTTTGATGACACCTAGCCCGGTATCAGTAAATGCCTCAGTAGCAAGCAAAAATGTGTTTGTATATAATAGTTTTGACACAGTTAGGCGATGGGGCTGTAGGTACTTACCATGCGTTGTAAGGCAGATTAATTTATTCATGGTAAAAATCATTAGTTGAGTGTTTCTTGGCACATGTAGGTTCTTCAACCAGTGTCCTCAAATACTTAAGAGGCTCATAGGTGGATCTTTGGCGAATAGTACCATAACACATTTTCTCGTTAAACATTATTTGTTTGCCTTATTTACTGCTCTCTGTATATGTTGCAGGTGGTCACAT
This sequence comes from Phallusia mammillata, assembly GCF_965637545.1. Classification (NCBI taxonomy): domain Eukaryota; kingdom Metazoa; phylum Chordata; class Ascidiacea; order Phlebobranchia; family Ascidiidae; genus Phallusia; species Phallusia mammillata. The sequence goes on along the minus strand of NC_137257.1, from coordinate 433,287 downwards.
AAGTTCAATTCGCTTTCCATGTGAGCTGTTGTCTTTGCTGGATGCAGGAGGTGGAAGGAATCATTGCAATAAACTCCTATAGGCTACAACATACAGTGCTTTTGCTGCATGTTTAGAAGTATCCACCAGCGTATGCGCACAAAAATGTTGTCCTTGCAATTTCGAACAGCTATGCAAGGTAACTACTGTAAATTACACCTACATTTTTTGTTTGTATTCTAATCCTTTATAGTGATTTTTGTTTTTGGGTACCCTTTCGAACACTAGTTTCATATGCATGGGCATATATATGCAAATTTAATGCTCGGGTGAGTTTGTGCAACTGCTCGGCCGAGCACCAAGCACCAAAATATGCAGTTCTCGGTAGCAAGTCCTCTGATTCTGGCTCAGTGCGGCCAATCCCTAGTATTTACTTTGGTCTATAACAGGGAATGGGTCATACATGAGATTATAATTCGGAAAGAAAACAAAGTGGGTCACTTATTTTATTACATGTCAATGTCAATGAGACGCTTGTTGCTGCATCTTCTCTGCAAGTCTTACAATCCTAGATAGTTTTCAGCTTAATACACGCAGCAGTCATATCCGAGCTAATACGATTCCTGGCACTTGATTTTACCAAATCCATGTGTGCAAACAAGGATTCGGATGAATATTTAAATTTGGGTCACTAAAAAAAACTACAAGTGGGTCACTAAAATTCATGTGGCGGGTCACTTCTTCGCCATCCCTGGTATATGAGGACATTAAAAAAGCAATGGTTTTAGGTTTGAATATGTTTGCAAATGATCCATTACCATGATAGTGAGTTTTATGTCATTATGAAATGTTTGAAACCAGGGTGATAGACTAGAATGGCATACATAATTTGTTGCTTGTAACTAAGTCACATTGCTAAGCTGTTTATGTTTGGCCTGGAAACCAATTTTCTTAGCCAAGTGTAGGCTGACCCTTGCCGCTAAATATTTTTGACCAGTATATGCTTGGTAAAGCCATATTTACATTTTGAACTTTGATTTTATTTCTAAATGTCTTTTTGTGTTCTTATTTCAGGCTTGCAAAGTAGCAGAAGGACACATACATACCAACATTTGAGTCATAGCATGGATTTACTGATGGATTATTTTCTTTGTCCCCCCCCCCCCCCCCCCCCCCCCCACACACACACACTTTTATACGGTATTTTTAAGAATATCCACCAGAGCATTGTTGGTTTAATGTGTCGGGTATGCAAGTTTTTACAGCAAGTGTTTTGTGTTATGGCAAAGTACTGGAACCCCTGGTTTTTGCACCTTTTTCTTCACTGTAGGTTTTTGAAGCTGTTTAATCGAAGCCCATTATAAAATATACTTTACAAATTTACACTCTTTACGCCATGTGTGCGTATAGTACTGGGACTGTGTCTTTCCGTTTTTCATTTCTGGGTTAATGTGTTGGTCTCAGAAGTTAACATTTGATAAGACATGTTACATTTAAATTCAAGCTGTTATTTTTATGTTTTGATTCAAACAGGCTAACTTATGTAGATATAAACCCCTATGTTTTCTGCACCAATTGTTTAAGTTATTTCTACTTTGTATTTGTAGTCTAAGTGCTGTATGTGTTCATTAGTGTGTCCCTTGATTTCACAAACCTGCCTGCTTAAAAACATTTGACATTGCATCGCTTCAGACAGTAAGGTTGCTGAAATAGTTTTAATAGAAGGTGTGTTTTGTAGAAGGCATGCTTCCAGTAAATGAAATGTCTTATTTTAGTCGATCTTATTTTGTATGTTTTCGCTTGTGTTCAAAATCTGTTGCATGTTTTTGGCGTTAATAAAGTTTATTATGTTTGTGTTGGTACTTGAGAAGGCAGGCAGAGATTTATTTAAACATAGAATAAAAGGAATCCATAAAATCACATGTAAACATTGAGATTTGTCAAAAAATGATTGTTGACAAGCTTTTTGTGGAAATTTGGTCACGCACTAACGACCATATCATGAAAAGTGATACCATAAAAAATACTTTGTTATCAATTGCGGCATGAATTTGGGGAAAAAATTGCAATTTTGGAGTTAAAATAATATTTTATGTTTTAATTTACCGCAGTTGTTTAATGACTTTATTGGTAAAGTTTTCTGAATCTAATTAACGTGACGCAATAATTCATAAGTTTGGCAAATATGATTTCAGTGTTTAGTTATGACTTAAATTTTTTTTTTAAATTGCCGAAATTGAGCTACTGCTTGCTATGTCTGGTTTTGTTTTGTGCCAATCAATGGGTAATAAATTCTTTTTTAAAAAAATTGATCGCGTCATGACGTTTTGCCGAATGCAAACCCAAATAAAGAAGTACCGTTTCATTGGCTTAAGAACGATAGTAGTGCGTCTTTTTGCTGCAAAAGTGATTTGCAAGTTAAACTGATACGCTTCGATGGAATAGCAAGTTCAGGAGTTCGTTAATATGCATTTATTTTCGAAAAATATTGAGCGCGAAACATATTTATTGAACAACTGTAAAAATAAACATTGCGTCATCAGCGATCAGCTGTTTGTAAACAGATATGGCGAAAATTTTTATCTTAAAAGTTGAGACTGTTTTTGGTCGTTTTGTCGCAAAATTATGAAGATCGAAGACAAAATCGTTTGGTAACTCGTTTTTGGAATAATATTCTAAAAGTTTGAGTTTCAATTTAACTTGGAAACATTGTCTGCCGATGACTCAGTTTTTCAGTTTACTAAGAAAAAACTTTGATTTCACTTCTAAATGTCTTTTTGTATTTTTATTACAGGCGTGCAAAGTCGCCAAAGGACACATACATACAGACAGTTGAATCATAGCTTGGATTTACTGACAGATTCTTTTCTTCGTGAATGCACCCCTACATTTATACGGTATTTGGTTTTGCTCTATAAGGACATTAAAAAAGCAATAGTTTTAGGTATCAACTTTTTTGCAAATGATCAATTACCATGATAGTGCGTTTTTTGTCATTATGAAATCTTTTTCACCAGGGGTGATAGACTAGAATGGCATACATAATTTTGTTGTTTAAAACTAGCCTGCATTGCTGTGCTGTTTATGTTTGGCCCGGAAACAAATTTTCATGGTCAAGTGTAGCTGACACTTGCCACAAAATATTCTTGAGAACTATAAGCTTGGTAAAGCCACATGTGCATTTTAAACTTTGATTTCACTTCTAAATGTCTTTTTGTAATCTTGTTACAGGTGTGCAAAGTCGCCAAAGGACACATACATACAGACAGTTGAATCATAGCTTGGATTTACTGACAGATTCTTTTCTTCGTGAATGCACCCCTACATTTATACGGTATTTGGTTTTGCTCTATAAGGACATTAAAAAAGCAATGGTTTTAGGTATCAACTTTTTTGCAAATGATCAATTACCATGATAGTGAGTTTTTTGTCATCATGGTATCTTTTTTACCAGGGGTGATAGACTAGAATGGCATACATAATTTTGTTGTTTATAACTAGCCTGCATTGCTGTGCTGTTTATGTTTGGCCCGGAAATAAATTTTCATGGTCAAGTGTAGCTGACACTTGCCACAAAATATTCTTGAGAACTATAAGCTTGGTAAAGCCACATGTGCATTTTAAACTTTGATTTCACTTCTAAATGTCTTTTTGTATTCTTATTGCAGGCGTGCAAAGTCGCCAAAGGACACATACATACAGACATTTGAATCATAGCTTGGATTTACTGACAGATTCTTTTCTTCGTGAATGCACCCCTACATTTATACGGTATTTGGTTTTGCTCTATAAGGACATTAAAAAAGCAATGGTTTTAGGTATCAACTTTTTTGCAAATGATCAATTACCATGATAGTGAGTTTTTTGTCATCATGAAATCTTTTTTACCAGGGGTGATAGACTAGAATGGCATACATAATTTTGTTGTTTATAACTAGCCTGCATTGCTGTGCTGTTTATGTTTGGCCCGGAAACAAATTTTCATGGTCAAGTGTAGCTGACACTTGCCACAAAATATTCTTGAGAACTATAAGCTTGGTAAAGCCACTTGTGCATTTTAAACTTTGATTTCACTTCTAAATGTCTTTTTGTAATCTTGTTACAGGCGTGCAAAGTCGCCAAAGGACACATACTTACAGACATTTGAATCATAGCTTGGATTTACTGACAGATTCTTTTCTTCGTGAATGCACCCCTACATTTATACGGTATTTGGTTTTGCTCTATAAGGACATTAAAAAAGCAATGGTTTTAGGTATAAACGTTTTTGCAAATGATCAATTACCATGATAGTGAGTTTTTTGTCATCATGAAATCTTTTTCACCAGGGGTGATACACTAGAATGGCATACATAATTTTGTTGTTTATAACTAGCCTGCATTGCTGTGCTGTTTATGTTTGGCCCGGAAACAAATTTTCATAGTCAAGTGTAGCTGACACTTGCCACAAAATATTCTTGAGAACTAAAAGCTTGGTAAAGCCACATGTGCTTTTTAAACTTTGATTTCACTTCTAAATGTCTTTTTGTATTCTTATTACAGGCGTGCAAAGTCGCCAAAGGCCACATACATACAGACATTTGAATCATAGCTTGGATTTACTGACAGATTCTTTTTTTCGTGAATGCACCCCTACATTTATACGGTATTTGGTTTTGCTCTATAAGGACATTAAAAAAGCAATGGTTTTAGGTATAAACTTTTTTGCAAATGACAGGGTTCCTGCAGGTATGGAAAACCTGGAAAAGTTATGGAATTTAAATTTGTATTTTTAAGGCCTGTAAAAGTTTTGAAAAAGGCCAACTCTTGCAAAAGTCCTTGAAAAAGTATGGAATTTGGCAACTGTTTTACCCAAAAAATGCCAGATAGGGATAGGAATATCAAATTACGTAATGTTTGTATATTCGTTGCAAGTATGGCAAATTGGCTGCATCTACCAAAGCCTCTTTACAAGTTTCACGATGGGAATAACTCGATTTGTTTCGAATAAGTTATGAAAAAAATTTTTTTTTTCTTGAAAAGTTTTGGAAAAGTCATGGAATTTGTGAACGAAAATTGTGCGGGAACCCTGAAATGATCAATTACCATGATAGTGAGTTTTTTGTCATCATAAAATTTTTTTCACCAGGGGTGATACACTAGAATGGCATACATAATTTTGTTGTTTCTAACTAGCCTGCATTGCTGTGCTGTTTATGTTTGGCCCGGAAACAAATTTTCATGGTCAAGTGTAGCTGACACTTGCCATAAAATATTCTTGAGAACTATAAGCTTGGTAAAGCCACATGTGCATTTTAAACTTTGATTTCACTTCTAAATGTCTTTTTGTATTCTCTTTACAGGCGTGCAAAGTCGCCAAAGGACACATACATGCAGACATTTGAATGATAGCTGGGATTTACTGACAGATTCTTTTCTTCGTGAATGCACCCCTACATTTATATGGTATTTGGTTTTGCTCTATAAGGACATTAAAAAAGCAATGGTTTTAGGTATCAACTTTTTTGCAAATGATCAATTACCATGATAGTGAGTTTTTTGTCATCATGAAATCTTTTTCACCAGGGGTGATAGACTAGAATGGCATACATAATTTTGTGGTTTAAAACTAGCCTGCATTGCTGTGCTGTTTATGTTTGGCCCGGAAACAAATTTTCATGGTCAAGTGTAGCTGACACTTGCCCCAAAATATTCTTGAGAACTATAAGCTTGGTAAAGTCACATGTGCATTTTAAACTTTGATTTCACTTCTAAATGTCTTTTTGTATTCTTATTACAGGCGTGCAAAGTCGCCAAAAGGCCACATACATACAGACATTTGAATCATAGCTTGGATTTACTGACATATTCTTTTCTTCGTGAATGCACCCCCACATTTATACGGTATTTGGTTTTGCTCTATAAGGACATTAAAAAAGCAATGGTTTTAGGCATAAACTTTTTTGCAAATGATCAATTACCATGATAGTGAGTTTTTTGTCATCATGAAATCTTTTTTACCAGGGGTGATACACTAGAATGGCATACATAATTTTGTTGTTTATAACTAGCCTGCATTGCTGTGCTGTTTATGTTTGGCCCGGAAATAAATTTTCATGGTCAAGTGTAGCTGACACTTGCCACAAAATATTCTTGAGAACTATAAGCTTGGTTAAGCCACATGTGCATTTTAAACTTTGATTTCACTTCTAAATGTCTTTTTGTATTCTTATTACAGGCGTGCAAAGTAGCCGGAGGACACATACATACAGACATTTCAATCATAGCTTGGATTTACTGACAGATTCTTTTTTTCGTGAATGCACCCCTACATTTATACGGTATTTGGTTTTGCTCTATAAGGACATTAAAAAAGCAATAGTTTTAGGTATCAACTTTTTTGCAAATGATCAATTACCATGATAGTGAGTTTTTTGTCATCATGAAATCTTTTTTACCAGGGGTGATAGACTAGAATGGCATACATAATTTTGTTGTTTATAAATAGCCTGCATTGCTGTGCTGTTTATGTTTGGCCCGGAAACAAATTTTCATGGTCAAGTGTAGCTGACACTTGCCACAAAATATTCTTGAGAACTATAAGCTTGGTAAAGCCACATGTGCATTTTAAACTTTGATTTCACTTCTAAATGTCTTTTTGTAATCTTGTTACAGGCGTGCAAAGTCGCCAAAGGACACATACATACAGACATTTGAATCATAGCTTGGATTTACTGACAGATTCTTTTGTTCGTGAATGCACCCCTACATTTATACGGTATTTGGTTTTGCTCTATAAGGACATTAAAAAAGCAATGGTTTTAGGTATAAACTTTTTTGCAAATGATCAATTACCATGATAGTGAGTTTTTTGTCATCATGAAATCTTTTTCACCAGGGGTGATAGACTAGAATGGCATACATAATTTTGTTGTTTCTAACTAGCCTGCATTGCTGTGCTGTTTATGTTTGGCCCGGAAACAAATTTTCATGGTCAAGTGTAGCTGACACTTGCCACAAAATATTGTTGAGAACTATAAGCTTGGTAAAGCCACATGTGCATTTTAAACTTTGATTTCACTTCTAAATGTCTTTTTGTATTCTTATTACAGGCGTGCAAAGTAGCCGAAGGATACATATGCTAAACCCAGGGGTTCCACATCTTTTCTTCGCTGTAAGTTTTCAAAGCTGTGTAATTGAAACCCGTCATAAAACATACTTTCAGATTTGCACTCTTTAAGCCACATGTGAGTATAGTACTGGGATTGTGTCTTTCCGTTTTTCATTTCTGGGTTATGTGTTGGTCTCAGAAGGTAACATTTGATAAGACATCTTACATTCAAATTCCAGCCGTTATTTTTATGTTTTGATTCAAACAGGCTTACTTATGTGGATACAAACCCCTATCCTTTCAGCACCAATTGTTGTTTCTACTTTGTATTTGTAGCCTAATTGCTGTATATGTTCATTAGTGTGTCCCTTGATTTCACAAACCTGCCTGCTTGAAAACATTTGACATTGCATCGCTTCAGACAGTAAGGTTGCTGAAATAGTTTTAATAGAAGGTGTGTTTTGTAGAAGGCATGCTTTCAGTAAATGAAATGTCATTTTTTAGTCGATACTATTTTGTATGTTTTCGCCTGTGTTCAAAATCTGTTGCATGTTTTTGGCGTGAATAAAGTTTCTTCTAGATTGATCAGTGGTGTTTTGCATTTTGTAAAGTATCTCTTGATTATGTTTACGTTGTTTCTTGAGAAGGCAGATAGAGATTGATTTAAACATAGAACAAAAGGAGTCCATAAAATCACATGAAACCGTTGAGATTTGTCAAAAATGTTTGTTTACAAGCTTTTTGTGGAAATTTGGTCACGCACTAATGACAATGTCATGAAAAGTGATACCATAAAAAAATACTTTGTTATCAATTGTGGCATGAATTTGGGGAAAAAATTGCACTTTTGGAGTTAGAATAATATTTTGTGTTTTAATTTGCCGAAGTTGTTTAAAAACTTTATTAGTGAAGTTTTCTGAATCTAATTAACGTGACGCAATAATTCATGAGTTTGGCAAATATGATTTCAGTGTTTAGTTATGACTTAAAATTTTTCCAGAAGTTTCCAGTGCCGAAATTGAGCTACTGCTTGCTATGTCCGATTTTGTTTTCTGCCAATAAATGGGTAATAAATTCTTTTTTTTGAAAAAATTGATCGCGTGATGACGTTTTGCCGAATGCAAACTCAAATAAAGAAGTACCGTTTCATTGGCCTAAGAACGATAGTAGTGCGTCTTTTTGCTGCAAAAGTGATTTGCAAGTTAAACTTTTACGCCTCGATGGAATAGCAAGTTCAGGAGTTCGTTAATATGCATTTATTTTCGAAAAATATTGAGCGCGAAACATATTTATTGAACAACTGTGAAAATAAACATTGCGTCATCAGCGATCAGCTGTTTGTAAACAGACGTGGCGAAATTTTTTATCTCAAAAGTTGAGACTGTTTTTGGTCGTTTTGTCGCAAAATTATGAAGATCAAAGACAAAATCGTTTGGTAACTCGTTTTTGGAATAATATTGTAAAAGTTTGAGTTTCAATTTAACTTGGAAACATTGTCTGCCGATGACTCAGTTTTTCAGTTTACTAAGAAAAAACTTTGATTTCACTTCTAAATGTCTTTTTGTATTTTTATTACAGGCGTGCAAAGTCGCCAAAGGACACATACATACAGACAGTTGAATCATAGCTTGGATTTACTGACAGATTCTTTTCTTCGTGAATGCACCCCTACATTTATACGGTATTTGGTTTTGCTCTATAAGGACATTAAAAAAGCAATAGTTTTAGGTATCAACTTTTTTGCAAATGATCAATTACCATGATAGTGCGTTTTTTGTCATTATGAAATCTTTTTCACCAGGGGTGATAGACTAGAATGGCATACATAATTTTGTTGTTTAAAACTAGCCTGCATTGCTGTGCTGTTTATGTTTGGCCCGGAAACAAATTTTCATGGTCAAGTGTAGCTGACACTTGCCACAAAATATTCTTGAGAACTATAAGCTTGGTAAAGCCACATGTGCATTTTAAACTTTGATTTCACTTCTAAATGTCTTTTTGTAATCTTGTTACAGGTGTGCAAAGTCGCCAAAGGACACATACATACAGACAGTTGAATCATAGCTTGGATTTACTGACAGATTCTTTTCTTCGTGAATGCACCCCTACATTTATACGGTATTTGGTTTTGCTCTATAAGGACATTAAAAAAGCAATGGTTTTAGGTATCAACTTTTTTGCAAATGATCAATTACCATGATAGTGAGTTTTTTGTCATCATGGTATCTTTTTTACCAGGGGTGATAGACTAGAATGGCATACATAATTTTGTTGTTTATAACTAGCCTGCATTGCTGTGCTGTTTATGTTTGGCCCGGAAATAAATTTTCATGGTCAAGTGTAGCTGACACTTGCCACAAAATATTCTTGAGAACTATAAGCTTGGTAAAGCCACATGTGCATTTTAAACTTTGATTTCACTTCTAAATGTCTTTTTGTATTCTTATTGCAGGCGTGCAAAGTCGCCAAAGGACACATACATACAGACATTTGAATCATAGCTTGGATTTACTGACAGATTCTTTTCTTCGTGAATGCACCCCTACATTTATACGGTATTTGGTTTTGCTCTATAAGGACATTAAAAAAGCAATGGTTTTAGGTATCAACTTTTTTGCAAATGATCAATTACCATGATAGTGAGTTTTTTGTCATCATGAAATCTTTTTTACCAGGGGTGATAGACTAGAATGGCATACATAATTTTGTTGTTTATAACTAGCCTGCATTGCTGTGCTGTTTATGTTTGGCCCGGAAACAAATTTTCATGGTCAAGTGTAGCTGACACTTGCCACAAAATATTCTTGAGAACTATAAGCTTGGTAAAGCCACTTGTGCATTTTAAACTTTGATTTCACTTCTAAATGTCTTTTTGTAATCTTGTTACAGGCGTGCAAAGTCGCCAAAGGACACATACTTACAGACATTTGAATCATAGCTTGGATTTACTGACAGATTCTTTTCTTCGTGAATGCACCCCTACATTTATACGGTATTTGGTTTTGCTCTATAAGGACATTAAAAAAGCAATGGTTTTAGGTATAAACGTTTTTGCAAATGATCAATTACCATGATAGTGAGTTTTTTGTCATCATGAAATCTTTTTCACCAGGGGTGATACACTAGAATGGCATACATAATTTTGTTGTTTATAACTAGCCTGCATTGCTGTGCTGTTTATGTTTGGCCCGGAAACAAATTTTCATAGTCAAGTGTAGCTGACACTTGCCACAAAATATTCTTGAGAACTAAAAGCTTGGTAAAGCCACATGTGCTTTTTAAACTTTGATTTCACTTCTAAATGTCTTTTTGTATTCTTATTACAGGCGTGCAAAGTCGCCAAAGGCCACATACATACAGACATTTGAATCATAGCTTGGATTTACTGACAGATTCTTTTCTTCGTGAATGCACCCCTACATTTATACGGTATTTGGTTTTGCTCTATAAGGACATTAAAAAAGCAATGGTTTTAGGTATAAACTTTTTTGCAAATGACAGGGTTCCTGCAGGTATGGAAAACCTGGAAAAGTTATGGAATTTAAATTTGTATTTTTAAGGCCTGTAAAAGTTTTGAAAAAGGCCAACTCTTGCAAAAGTCCTTGAAAAAGTATGGAATTTGGCAACTGTTTTACCCAAAAAATGCCAGATAGGGATAGGAATATCAAATTACGTAATGTTTGTATATTCGTTGCAAGTATGGCAAATTGGCTGCATCTACCAAAGCCTCTTTACAAGTTTCACGATGGGAATAACTCGATTTGTTTCGAATAAGTTATGAAAAAAATTTTTTTTTTCTTGAAAAGTTTTGGAAAAGTCATGGAATTTGTGAACGAAAATTGTGCGGGAACCCTGAAATGATCAATTACCATGATAGTGAGTTTTTTGTCATCATAAAATTTTTTTCACCAGGGGTGATACACTAGAATGGCATACATAATTTTGTTGTTTCTAACTAGCCTGCATTGCTGTGCTGTTTATGTTTGGCCCGGAAACAAATTTTCATGGTCAAGTGTAGCTGACACTTGCCATAAAATATTCTTGAGAACTATAAGCTTGGTAAAGCCACATGTGCATTTTAAACTTTGATTTCACTTCTAAATGTCTTTTTGTATTCTCTTTACAGGCGTGCAAAGTCGCCAAAGGACACATACATGCAGACATTTGAATGATAGCTGGGATTTACTGACAGATTCTTTTCTTCGTGAATGCACCCCTACATTTATATGGTATTTGGTTTTGCTCTATAAGGACATTAAAAAAGCAATGGTTTTAGGTATCAACTTTTTTGCAAATGATCAATTACCATGATAGTGAGTTTTTTGTCATCATGAAATCTTTTTCACCAGGGGTGATAGACTAGAATGGCATACATAATTTTGTGGTTTAAAACTAGCCTGCATTGCTGTGCTGTTTATGTTTGGCCCGGAAACAAATTTTCATGGTCAAGTGTAGCTGACACTTGCCCCAAAATATTCTTGAGAACTATAAGCTTGGTAAAGTCACATGTGCATTTTAAACTTTGATTTCACTTCTAAATGTCTTTTTGTATTCTTATTACAGGCGTGCAAAGTCGCCAAAAGGCCACATACATACAGACATTTGAATCATAGCTTGGATTTACTGACATATTCTTTTCTTCGTGAATGCACCCCCACATTTATACGGTATTTGGTTTTGCTCTATAAGGACATTAAAAAAGCAATGGTTTTAGGCATAAACTTTTTTGCAAATGATCAATTACCATGATAGTGAGTTTTTTGTCATCATGAAATCTTTTTTACCAGGGGTGATACACTAGAATGGCATACATAATTTTGTTGTTTATAACTAGCCTGCATTGCTGTGCTGTTTATGTTTGGCCCGGAAATAAATTTTCATGGTCAAGTGTAGCTGACACTTGCCACAAAATATTCTTGAGAACTATAAGCTTGGTTAAGCCACATGTGCATTTTAAACTTTGATTTCACTTCTAAATGTCTTTTTGTATTCTTATTACAGGCGTGCAAAGTAGCCGGAGGACACATACATACAGACATTTCAATCATAGCTTGGATTTACTGACAGATTCTTTTTTTCGTGAATGCACCCCTACATTTATACGGTATTTGGTTTTGCTCTATAAGGACATTAAAAAAGCAATAGTTTTAGGTATCAACTTTTTTGCAAATGATCAATTACCATGATAGTGAGTTTTTTGTCATCATGAAATCTTTTTTACCAGGGGTGATAGACTAGAATGGCATACATAATTTTGTTGTTTATAAATAGCCTGCATTGCTGTGCTGTTTATGTTTGGCCCGGAAACAAATTTTCATGGTCAAGTGTAGCTGACACTTGCCACAAAATATTCTTGAGAACTATAAGCTTGGTAAAGCCACATGTGCATTTTAAACTTTGATTTCACTTCTAAATGTCTTTTTGTAATCTTGTTACAGGCGTGCAAAGTCGCCAAAGGACACATACATACAGACATTTGAATCATAGCTTGGATTTACTGACAGATTCTTTTGTTCGTGAATGCACCCCTACATTTATACGGTATTTGGTTTTGCTCTATAAGGACATTAAAAAAGCAATGGTTTTAGGTATAAACTTTTTTGCAAATGATCAATTACCATGATAGTGAGTTTTTTGTCATCATGAAATCTTTTTCACCAGGGGTGATAGACTAGAATGGCATACATAATTTTGTTGTTTCTAACTAGCCTGCATTGCTGTGCTGTTTATGTTTGGCCCGGAAACAAATTTTCATGGTCAAGTGTAGCTGACACTTGCCACAAAATATTCTTGAGAACTATAAGCTTGGTAAAGCCACATGTGCATTTTAAACTTTGATTTCACTTCTAAATGTCTTTTTGTATTCTTATTACAGGCGTGCAAAGTCGCCAAAGGACGCATACATAGAGACATTTGAATCATAGCTTGGATTTACTGACAGATTCTTTTCTTCGTGAATGCACCCCTACATTTATACGGTATTTGGTTTTGCTCTATAAGGACATTAAAAAAGCAATGGTTTTAGGTATAAACTTTTTTGCAAATGACAGGGTTCCTGCAGGTATGGAAAACCTGGAAAAGTTATGGAATTTAAATTTGTATTTTTAAGGCCTGTAAAAGTTTTGAAAAAGGCCAACTCTTGCAAAAGTCCTTGAAAAAGTATGGAATTTGGCAACTGTTTTACCCAAAAAATGCCAGATAGGGATAGGAATATCAAATTACGTAATGTTTGTATATTCGTTGCAAGTATGGCAAATTGGCTGCATCTACCAAAGCCTCTTTATAAGTTTCACGATGGGAATAACTCGATTTGTTTCGAATAAGTTATGAAAAAAATTTTTTTTTCCTTGAAAAGTTTTGGAAAAGTCATGGAATTTGTGAACGAAAATTGTGCGGGAACCCTGAAATGATCAATTACCATGATAGTGAGTTTTTTGTCATCATAAAATCTTTTCCACCAGGGGTGATACACTAGAATGGCATACATAATTTTGTTGTTTATAACTAGCCTGCATTGCTGTGCTGTTTATGTTTGGCCCGGAAACAAATTTTCATGGTCAAGTGTAGCTGACACTTGCCATAAAATATTCTTGAGAACTATAAGCTTGGTAAAGCCACATGTGCATTTTAAACTTTGATTTCACTTCTAAATGTCTTTTTGTATTCTCTTTACAGGCGTGCAAAGTCGCCAAAGGACACATACATGCAGACATTTGAATGATAGCTGGGATTTACTGACAGATTCTTTTGTTCGTGAATGCACCCCTACATTTATATGGTATTTGGTTTTGCTCTATAAGGACATTAAAAAAGCAATGGTTTTAGGTATCAACTTTTTTGCAAATGATCAATTACCATGATAGTGAGTTTTTTGTCATCATGAAATCTTTTTCACCAGGGGTGACAGACTAGAATGGCATACATAATTTTGTGGTTTATAACTAGCCTGCATTGCTGTGCTGTTTATGTTTGGCCCGGAAACAAATTTTCATGGTCAAGTGTAGCTGACACTTGCCCCAAAATATTCTTCAGAACTATCAGCTTGGTAAAGTCACATGTGCATTTTAAACTTTGATTTCACTTCTAAATGTCTTTTTGTAATCTTGTTACAGGCGTGCAAAGTCGCCAAAAGGCACATACATACAGACATTTGAATCATAGCTTGGATTTACTGACAGATTCTTTTCTTCGTGAATGCACCCTTACATTTATACGGTATTTGGTTTTGCTCTATACGGACATTAAAAAAGCAATGGTTTTAGGTATCAACTTTTTTGCAAATGATCAATTACCATGGTAGTGAGTTTTTTGTCATCGTGAAATCTTTTTTACCAGGGGTGATAGACTAGAATGGCATACATAATTTTGTTGTTTATAACTAGCCTGCATTGCTGTGCTGTTTATGTTTGGCCCGGAAACAAATTTTCATGGTCAAGTGTAGCTGACACTTGCCACAAAATATTCTTGAGAACTATAAGCTTGGTAAAGCCACATGTGCATTTTAAACTTTGATTTCACTTCTAAATGTCTTTTTGTAATCTTGTTACAGGCGTGCAAAGTCGCCAAAGGACACATACATACAGACATTTGAATCATAGCTTGGATTTACTGACAGATTCTTTTGTTCGTGAATGCACCCCTACATTTATACGGTATTTGGTTTTGCTCTATAAGGACATTAAAAAAGCAATGGTTTTAGGTATAAACTTTTTTGCAAATGATCAATTACCATGATAGTGAGTTTTTTGTCATCATGAAATCTTTTTCACCAGGGGTGATAGACTAGAATGGCATACATAATTTTGTTGTTTCTAACTAGCCTGCATTGCTGTGCTGTTTATGTTTGGCCCGGAAACAAATTTTCATGGTCAAGTGTAGCTGACACTTGCCACAAAATATTCTTGAGAACTATAAGCTTGGTAAAGCCACATGTGCATTTTAAACTTTGATTTCACTTCTAAATGTCTTTTTGTATTCTTATTACAGGCGTGCAAAGTAGCCGAAGGATACATATGCTAAACCCAGGGGTTCCACATCTTTTCTTCGCTGTAAGTTTTCAAAGCTGTGTAATTGAAACCCGTCATAAAACATACTTTCAGATTTGCACTCTTTAAGCCACATGTGAGTATAGTACTGGGATTGTGTCTTTCCGTTTTTCATTTCTGGGTTATGTGTTGGTCTCAGAAGGTAACATTTGATAAGACATCTTACATTCAAATTCCAGCCGTTATTTTTATGTTTTGATTCAAACAGGCTTACTTATGTGGATACAAACCCCTATCCTTTCAGCACCAATTGTTGTTTCTACTTTGTATTTGTAGCCTAATTGCTGTATATGTTCATTAGTGTGTCCCTTGATTTCACAAACCTGCCTGCTTGAAAACATTTGACATTGCATCGCTTCAGACAGTAAGGTTGCTGAAATAGTTTTAATAGAAGGTGTGTTTTGTAGAAGGCATGCTTTCAGTAAATGAAATGTCATTTTTTAGTCGATACTATTTTGTATGTTTTCGCCTGTGTTCAAAATCTGTTGCATGTTTTTGGCGTGAATAAAGTTTCTTCTAGATTGATCAGTGGTGTTTTGCATTTTGTAAAGTATCTCTTGATTATGTTTACGTTGTTTCTTGAGAAGGCAGATAGAGATTGATTTAAACATAGAACAAAAGGAGTCCATAAAATCACATGAAACCGTTGAGATTTGTCAAAAATGTTTGTTTACAAGCTTTTTGTGGAAATTTGGTCACGCACTAATGACAATGTCATGAAAAGTGATACCATAAAAAAATACTTTGTTATCAATTGTGGCATGAATTTGGGGAAAAAATTGCACTTTTGGAGTTAGAATAATATTTTGTGTTTTAATTTGCCGAAGTTGTTTAAAAACTTTATTAGTGAAGTTTTCTGAATCTAATTAACGTGACGCAATAATTCATGAGTTTGGCAAATATGATTTCAGTGTTTAGTTATGACTTAAAATTTTTCCAGAAGTTTCCAGTGCCGAAATTGAGCTACTGCTTGCTATGTCCGATTTTGTTTTCTGCCAATCAATGGGTAATAAATTCTTTTTTTTGAAAAAATTGATCGCGTGATGACGTTTTGCCGAATGCAAACTCAAATAAAGAAGTACCGTTTCATTGGCCTAAGAACGATAGTAGTGCGTCTTTTTGCTGCAAAAGTGATTTGCAAGTTAAACTTTTACGCCTCGATGGAATAGCAAGTTCAGGAGTTCGTTAATATGCATTTATTTTCGAAAAATATTGAGCGCGAAACATATTTATTGAACAACTGTGAAAATAAACATTGCGTCATCAGCGATCAGCTGTTTGTAAACAGACGTGGCGAAATTTTTTATCTCAAAAGTTGAGACTGTTTTTGGTCGTTTTGTCGCAAAATTATGAAGATCAAAGACAAAATCGTTTGGTAACTCGTTTTTGGAATAATATTGTAAAAGTTTGAGTTTCAATTTAACTTGGAAACATTGTCTGCCGATGACTCAGTTTTTCAGTTTACTAAGAAAAAACTTTGATTTCACTTCTAAATGTCTTTTTGTATTTTTATTACAGGCGTGCAAAGTCGCCAAAGGACACATACTTACAGACATTTGAATCATAGCTTGGATTTACTGACAGATTCTTTTCTTCGTGAATGCACCCCTACATTTATACGGTATTTGGTTTTGCTCTATAAGGACATTAAAAAAGCAATGGTTTTAGGTATAAACGTTTTTGCAAATGATCAATTACCATGATAGTGAGTTTTTTGTTATCATGAAATCTTTTTCACCAGGGGTGATAGACTAGAATGGCATACATAATTTTGTTGTTTATAACTAGCCTGCATTGCTGTGCTGTTTATGTTTGGCCCGGAAACAAATTTTCATAGTCAAGTGTAGCTGACACTTGCCACAAAATATTCTTGAGAACTAAAAGCTTGGTAAAGCCACATGTGCTTTTTAAACTTTGATTTCACTTCTAAATGTCTTTTTGTATTCTTATTACAGGCGTGCAAAGTCGCCAAAGGACGCATACATAGAGACATTTGAATCATAGCTTGGATTTACTGACAGATTCTTTTCTTCGTGAATGCACCCCTACATTTATACGGTATTTGGTTTTGCTCTATAAGGACATTAAAAAAGCAATGGTTTTAGGTATAAACTTTTTTGCAAATGACAGGGTTCCTGCAGGTATGGAAAACCTGGAAAAGTTATGGAATTTAAATTTGTATTTTTAAGGCCTGTAAAAGTTTTGAAAAAGGCCAACTCTTGCAAAAGTCCTTGAAAAAGTATGGAATTTGGCAACTGTTTTACCCAAAAAATGCCAGATAGGGATAGGAATATCAAATTACGTAATGTTTGTATATTCGTTGCAAGTATGGCAAATTGGCTGCATCTACCAAAGCCTCTTTATAAGTTTCACGATGGGAATAACTCGATTTGTTTCGAATAAGTTATGAAAAAATTTTTTTTTTCCTTGAAAAGTTTTGGAAAAGTCATGGAATTTGTGAACGAAAATTGTGCGGGAACCCTGAAATGATCAATTACCATGATAGTGAGTTTTTTGTCATCATAAAATCTTTTCCACCAGGGGTGATACACTAGAATGGCATACATAATTTTGTTGTTTATAACTAGCCTGCATTGCTGTGCTGTTTATGTTTGGCCCGGAAACAAATTTTCATGGTCAAGTGTAGCTGACACTTGCCATAAAATATTCTTGAGAACTATAAGCTTGGTAAAGCCACATGTGCATTTTAAACTTTGATTTCACTTCTAAATGTCTTTTTGTATTCTCTTTACAGGCGTGCAAAGTCGCCAAAGGACACATACATGCAGACATTTGAATGATAGCTGGGATTTACTGACAGATTCTTTTCTTCGTGAATGCACCCCTACATTTATATGGTATTTGGTTTTGCTCTATAAGGACATTAAAAAAGCAATGGTTTTAGGTATCAACTTTTTTGCAAATGATCAATTACCATGATAGTGAGTTTTTTGTCATCATGAAATCTTTTTCACCAGGGGTGATAGACTAGAATGGCATACATAATTTTGTGGTTTATAACTAGCCTGCATTGCTGTGCTGTTTATGTTTGGCCCGGAAACAAATTTTCATGGTCAAGTGTAGCTGACACTTGCCCCAAAATATTCTTCAGAACTATAAGCTTGGTAAAGTCACATGTGCATTTTAAACTTTGATTTCACTTCTAAATGTCTTTTTGTATTCTTATTACAGGCGTGCAAAGTCGCCAAAAGGCACATACATACAGACATTTGAATCATAGCTTGGATTTACTGACAGATTCTTTTCTTCGTGAATGCACCCTTACATTTATACGGTATTTGGTTTTGCTCTATACGGACATTAAAAAAGCAATGGTTTTAGGTATCAACTTTTTTGCAAATGATCAATTACCATGGTAGTGAGTTTTTTGTCATCGTGAAATCTTTTTTACCAGGGGTGATAGACTAGAATGGCATACATAATTTTGTTGTTTATAACTAGCCTGCATTGCTGTGCTGTTTATGTTTGGCCCGGAAACAAATTTTCATGGTCAAGTGTAGCTGACACTTGCCACAAAATATTCTTGAGAACTATAAGCTTGGTAAAGCCACATGTGCATTTTAAACTTTGATTTCACTTCTAAATGTCTTTTTGTAATCTTGTTACAGGCGTGCAAAGTCGCCAAAGGACACATACATACAGACATTTGAATCATAGCTTGGATTTACTGACAGATTCTTTTCTTCGTGAATGCACCCCTACATTTATACGGTATTTGGTTTTGCTCTATAAGGACATTAAAAAAGCAATGGTTTTAGGTATAAACTTTTTTGCAAATGACAGGGTTCCTGCAGGTATGGAAAACCTGGAAAAGTTATGGAATTTAAATTTGTATTTTTAAGGCCTGTAAAAGTTTTGAAAAAGGCCAACTCTCGCAAAAGTCCTTGAAAAAGTATGGAATTTGGCAACTGTTTTACCCAAAAAATGCCAGATAGGGATAGGAATATCAAATTACGTAATGTTTGTATATTCGTTGCAAGTATGGCAAATTGGCTGCATCTACCAAAGCCTCTTTACAAGTTTCACGATGGGAATAACTCGATTTGTTTCGAATAAGTTATGAAAAAAATTTTTTTTTCCTTGAAAAGTTTTGGAAAAGTCATGGAATTTGTGAACGAAAATTGTGCGGGAACCCTGAAATGATCAATTACCATGATAGTGAGTTTTTTGTCATCATAAAATCTTTTCCACCAGGGGTGATACACTAGAATGGCATACATAATTTTGTTGTTTATAACTAGCCTGCATTGCTGTGCTGTTTATGTTTGGCCCGGAAACAAATTTTCATGGTCAAGTGTAGCTGACACTTGCCATAAAATATTCTTGAGAACTATAAGCTTGGTAAAGCCACATGTGCATTTTAAACTTTGATTTCACTTCTAAATGTCTTTTTGTATTCTCTTTACAGGCGTGCAAAGTCGCCAAAAGACACATACATGCAGACATTTGAATGATAGCTTGGATTTACTGACAGATTCTTTTCTTCGTGAATGCACCCTTACATTTGTACGGTATTTGGTTTTGCTCTATAAGGACATTAAAAAAGCAATGATTTGAGGGATCAACTTTTTTTGCAAATGATCAATTACCATGATAGTGAGTTTTTTGTCATCATGAAATCTTTTTCACCAGGGGTGATAGACTAGAATGGCATACATAATTTTGTTGTTTATAACTAGCCTGCATTGCTGTGCTGTTTATATTTGGCCCGGAAACAAATTTTCATGGTCAAGTGTAGCTGACACTTGCCACAAAATATTCTTGAGAACTATAAGCTTGGTAAAGCCACTTGTGCATTTTAAACTTTGATTTCACTTCTAAATGTCTTTTTGTATTCTTATTACAGGCGTGCAAAGTAGCCGAAGGATACATATGCTAAACCCAGGGCTTCCACATCTTTTCTTCGCTGTAAGTTTTCAAAGTTGTGTAATTGAAACCCGTCATAAAACATACTTTCAGATTTGCACTGTTTAAGCCACATGTGAGTATAGTACTGGGATTGTGTCTTTCCGTTTTTCATTTCTGGGTTATGTGTTGATCTCAGAAGGTAACATTTGATAAGACATCTTACATTCCAATTCCAGCCGTTATTTTTATGTTTTGATTCAAACAGGCTTACTTATGTGGATACAAACCCCTATCCTTTCAGCACCAATTGTTGTTTCTACTTTGTATTTGTAGCCTAATTGCTGTATATGTTCATTAGTGTGTCCCTTGATTTCACAAACCTGCCTGCTTGAAAACATTTGACATTGCATCGCTTCAGACAGTAAGGTTGCTGAAATAGTTTTAATAGAAGTTGTGTTTTGTAGAAGGCATGCTTTCAGTAAATGAAATGTCATTTTTTAGTCGATACTATTTTGTATGTTTTCGCCTGTGTTCAAAATCTGTTGCATGTTTTTGGCGTGAATAAAGTTTCTTCTAGATTGATCACTGGTGTTTTGCATTTTGTAAAGTATCTCTTGATTATGTTTGCGTTGTTTCTTGAGAAGGCAGATAGAGATTGATTTAAACATAGAACAAAAGGAGTCCATAAAATCACATGAAACCGTTGAGATTTGTCAAAAATGTTTGTTTACAAGCTTTTTGTGGAAATTTGGTCACGCACTAATGACAATGTCATGAAAAGTGATACCATAAAAAAATACTTTGTTATCAATTGTGGCATGAATTTGGGGAAAAAATTGCACTTTTGGAGTTAGAATAATATTTTGTGTTTTAATTTGCCGAAGTTGTTTAAAAACTTTATTAGTGAAGTTTTCTGAATCTAATTAACGTGACGCAATAATTCATGAGTTTGGCAAATATGATTTCAGTGTTTAGTTATGACTTAAAATTTTTCCAGAAGTTTCCAGTGCCGAAATTGAGCTACTGGTTGCTATGCCCGATTTTGTTTTCTGCCAATAAATGGGTAATAAATTCTTTTTTTTGAAAAAATTGATCGCGTGATGACGTTTTGCCGAATGCAAACTCAAATAAAGAAGTACCGTTTCATTGGCCTAAGAACGATAGTAGTGCGTCTTTTTGCTGCAAAAGTGATTTGCAAGTTAAACTTTTACGCCTCGATGGAATAGCAAGTTCAGGAGTTCGTTAATATGCATTTATTTTCGAAAAATATTGAGCGCGAAACATATTTATTGAACAACTGTGAAAATAAACATTGCGTCATCAGCGATCAGCTGTTTGTAAACAGACGTGGCGAAACTTTTTATCTTAAAAGTTGAGACTGTTTTTGGTCGTTTTGTCGCAAAATTATGAAGATCAAAGACAAAATCGTTTTGTAACTCGTTTTTGGAATAATATTCTAAAAGTTTGAGTTTCAATTTAACTTCGAAACATTGTCTGCCGATGACTCAGTTTTTCAGTTTACTAAGAAAAAACTTTGATTTCACTTCTAAATGTCTTTTTGTATTTTTATTACAGGCGTGCAAAGTCGCCAAAGGACACATACTTACAGACATTTGAATCATAGCTTGGATTTACTGACAGATTCTTTTCTTCGTGAATGCACCCCTACATTTATACGGTATTTGGTTTTGCTCTATAAGGACATTAAAAAAGCAATGATTTGAGGGATCAACTTTTTTTGCAAATGATCAATTACCATGATAGTGAGTTTTTTGTCATCATGAAATCTTTTTTACCAGGGGTGATAGACTAGAATGGCAAACATAATTTTGTTGTTTATAACTAGCCTGCATTGCTGTGCTGTTTATATTTGGCCCGGAAACAAATTTTCATGGTCAAGTGTAGCTGACACTTGCCACAAAATATTCTTGAGAACTATAAGCTTGGTAAAGCCACATGTGCATTTTAAACTTTGATTTCACTTCTAAATGTCTTTTTGTATTCTTATTACAGGCGTGCAAAGTCGCCAAAAAGGCACATACATACAGACATTTGAATCATAGCTTGGATTTACTGACATATTATTTTCTTCGTGAATGCACCCCTACATTTATACGGTATTTGGTTTTGCTCTATAAGGACATTAAAAAAGCAATGGTTTTAGGCATAAACTTTTTTGCAAATGATCAATTACCATGATAGTGAGTTTTTTGTCATCATGAAATCTTTTTTACCAGGGGTGATACACTAGAATGACATACATAATTTTGTTGTTTATAACTAGCCTGCATTGCTGTGCTGTTTATGTTTGGCCCGGAAACAAATTTTCATGGTCAAGTGTAGCTGACACTTGCCACAAAATATTCTTGAGAACTATAAGCTTGGTAAAGCCACTTGTGCATTTTAAACTTTGATTTCACTTCTAAATGTCTTTTTGTAATCTTGTTACAGGCGTGCAAAGTCGCCAAAGGACACATACATACAGACATTTGAATCATAGCTTGGATTTACTGACAGATTCTTTTCTTCGTGAATGCACCCCTACATTTATACAGTATTTGGTTTTGCTCTATAAGGACATTAAAAAAGGAATGGTTTTAGGTATCAACTTTTTTGCAAATGATCAATTACCATGATAGTGAGTTTTTTGTCATCATGGTATCTTTTTTACCAGGGGTGATAGACTAGAATGGCATACATAATTTTGTTGTTTATAACTAGCCTGCATTGCTGTGCTGTTTATGTTTGGCCCGGAAACAAATTTTCATGGTCAAGTGTAGCTGACACTTGCCACAAAATATTCTTGAGAACTATAAGCTTGGTAAAGTCACATGTGCATTTTAAACTTTGATTTCACTTCTAAATGTCTTTTTGTAATCTTGTTACAGGCGTGCAAAGTCGCCAAAGGACACATACATACAGACATTTGAATCATAGCTTGGATTTACTGACAGATTCTTTTCTTCATGAATGCACCCCTACATTTATACGGTATTTGGTTTTGCTCTATAAGGACATTAAAAAAGCAATGGTTTTAGGTATAAACTTTTTTGCAAATGATCAATTACCATGATAGTGAGTTTTTTGTCATCGTGACATCTTTTTAACCAGGGGTGATAGACTAGAATGGCATACATAATTTTGTTGTTTATAACTAGTCTGCATTGCTGTGCTGTTTATGTTTGGCCCGGAAACAAATTTTCATGGTCAAGTGTAGCTGACACTTGCCACAAAATATTCTTGAGAACTATAAGCTTGGTAAAGCCACATGTGCATTTTAAACTTTGATTTCACTTCTAAATGTCTTTTTGTAATCTTGTTACAGGCGTGCAAAGTCGCCAAAGGACACATACATACAGACATTTGAATCATAGCTTGGATTTACTGACAGATTCTTTTGTTCGTGAATGCACCCCTACATTTATACGGTATTTGGTTTTGCTCTATAAGGACATTAAAAAAGCAATGGTTTTAGGTATAAACTTTTTTGCAAATGATCAATTACCATGATAGTGAGTTTTTTGTCATCATGAAATCTTTTTCACCAGGGGTGATAGACTAGAATGGCATACATAATTTTGTTGTTTCTAACTAGCCTGCATTGCTGTGCTGTTTATGTTTGGCCCGGAAACAAATTTTCATGGTCAAGTGTAGCTGACACTTGCCACAAAATATTCTTGAGAACTATAAGCTTGGTAAAGCCACATGTGCATTTTAAACTTTGATTTCACTTCTAAATGTCTTTTTGTATTCTTATTACAGGCGTGCAAAGTAGCCGAAGGATACATATGCTAAACCCAGGGGTTCCACATCTTTTCTTCGCTGTAAGTTTTCAAAGCTGTGTAATTGAAACCCGTCATAAAACATACTTTCAGATTTGCACTCTTTAAGCCACATGTGAGTATAGTACTGGGATTGTGTCTTTCCGTTTTTCATTTCTGGGTTATGTGTTGGTCTCAGAAGGTAACATTTGATAAGACATCCTACATTGAAATTCCAGCCGTTATTTTTATGTTTTGATTCAAACAGGCTTACTTATGTGGATACAAACCCCTATCCTTTCAGCACCAATTGTTGTTTCTACTTTGTATTTGTAGCCTAATTGCTGTATATGTTCATTAGTGTGTCCCTTGATTTCACAAACCTGCCTGCTTGAAAACATTTGACATTGCATCGCTTCAGACAGTAAGGTTGCTGAAATAGTTTTAATAGAAGGTGTGTTTTGTAGAAGGCATGCTTTCAGTAAATGAAATGTCATTTTTTAGTCGATACTATTTTGTATGTTTTCGCCTGTGTTCAAAATCTGTTGCATGTTTTTGGCATGAATAAAGTTTCTTCTAGATTGATCAGTGGTGTTTTGCATTTTGTAAAGTATCTCTTGATTATGTTTACGTTGTTTCTTGAGAAGGCAGATAGAGATTGATTTAAACATAGAACAAAAGGAGTCCATAAAATCACATGAAACCGTTGAGATTTGTCAAAAATGTTTGTTTACAAGCTTTTTGTGGAAATTTGGTCACGCACTAATGACAATGTCATGAAAAGTGATACCATAAAAAAATACTTTGTTATCAATTGTGGCATGAATTTGGGGAAAAAATTGCACTTTTGGAGTTAGAATAATATTTTGTGTTTTAATTTGCCGAAGTTGTTTAAAAACTTTATTAGTGAAGTTTTCTGAATCTAATTAACGTGACGCAATAATTCATGAGTTTGGCAAATATGATTTCAGTGTTTAGTTATGACTTAAAATTTTTCCAGAAGTTTCCAGTGCCGAAATTGAGCTACTGCTTGCTATGTCCGATTTTGTTTTCTGCCAATCAATGGGTAATAAATTCTTTTTTTTGAAAAAATTGATCGCGTGATGACGTTTTGCCGAATGCAAACTCAAATAAAGAAGTACCGTTTCATTGGCCTAAGAACGATAGTAGTGCGTCTTTTTGCTGCAAAAGTGATTTGCAAGTTAAACTTTTACGCCTCGATGGAATAGCAAGTTCAGGAGTTCGTTAATATGCATTTATGTTCGAAAAATATTGAGCGCGAAACATATTTATTGAACAACTGTGAAAATAAACATTGCGTCATCAGCGATCAGCTGTTTGTAAACAGACGTGGCGAAATTTTTTATCTCAAAAGTTGAGACTGTTTTTGGTCGTTTTGTCGCAAAATTATGAAGATCAAAGACAAAATCGTTTGGTAACTCGTTTTTGGAATAATATTGTAAAAGTTTGAGTTTCAATTTAACTTGGAAACATTGTCTGCCGATGACTCAGTTTTTCAGTTTACTAAGAAAAAACTTTGATTTCACTTCTAAATGTCTTTTTGTATTTTTATTACAGGCGTGCAAAGTCGCCAAAGGACACATACTTACAGACATTTGAATCATAGCTTGGATTTACTGACAGATTCTTTTCTTCGTGAATGCACCCCTACATTTATACGGTATTTGGTTTTGCTCTATAAGGACATTAAAAAAGCAATGGTTTTAGGTATAAACGTTTTTGCAAATGATCAATTACCATGATAGTGAGTTTTTTGTTATCATGAAATCTTTTTCACCAGGGGTGATAGACTAGAATGGCATACATAATTTTGTTGTTTATAACTAGCCTGCATTGCTGTGCTGTTTATGTTTGGCCCGGAAACAAATTTTCATAGTCAAGTGTAGCTGACACTTGCCACAAAATATTCTTGAGAACTAAAAGCTTGGTAAAGCCACATGTGCTTTTTAAACTTTGATTTCACTTCTAAATGTCTTTTTGTATTCTTATTACAGGCGTGCAAAGTCGCCAAAGGACGCATACATAGAGACATTTGAATCATAGCTTGGATTTACTGACAGATTCTTTTCTTCGTGAATGCACCCCTACATTTATACGGTATTTGGTTTTGCTCTATAAGGACATTAAAAAAGCAATGGTTTTAGGTATAAACTTTTTTGCAAATGACAGGGTTCCTGCAGGTATGGAAAACCTGGAAAAGTTATGGAATTTAAATTTGTATTTTTAAGGCCTGTAAAAGTTTTGAAAAAGGCCAACTCTCGCAAAAGTCCTTGAAAAAGTATGGAATTTGGCAACTGTTTTACCCAAAAAATGCCAGATAGGGATAGGAATATCAAATTACGTAATGTTTGTATATTCGTTGCAAGTATGGCAAATTGGCTGCATCTACCAAAGCCTCTTTACAAGTTTCACGATGGGAATAACTCGATTTGTTTTGAATAAGTTATGAAAAAAATTTTTTTTTCCTTGAAAAGTTTTGGAAAAGTCATGGAATTTGTGAACGAAAATTGTGCGGGAACCCTGAAATGATCAATTACCATGATAGTGAGTTTTTTGTCATCATAAAATCTTTTCCACCAGGGGTGATACACTAGAATGGCATACATAATTTTGTTGTTTATAACTAGCCTGCATTGCTGTGCTGTTTATGTTTGGCCCGGAAACAAATTTTCATGGTCAAGTGTAGCTGACACTTGCCATAAAATATTCTTGAGAACTATAAGCTTGGTAAAGCCACATGTGCATTTTAAACTTTGATTTCACTTCTAAATGTCTTTTTGTATTCTCTTTACAGGCGTGCAAAGTCGCCAAAAGACACATACATGCAGACATTTGAATGATAGCTTGGATTTACTGACAGATTCTTTTCTTCGTGAATGCACCCCTACATTTATATGGTATTTGGTTTTGCTCTATAAGGACATTAAAAAAGCAATGGTTTTAGGTATCAACTTTTTTGCAAATGATCAATTACCATGGTAGTGAGTTTTTTGTCATCGTGAAATCTTTTTTACCAGGGGTGATAGACTAGAATGGCATACATAATTTTGTTGTTTATAACTAGCCTGCATTGCTGTGCTGTTTATGTTTGGCCCGGAAACAAATTTTCATGGTCAAGTGTAGCTGACACTTGCCACAAAATATTCTTGAGAACTATAAGCTTGGTAAAGCCACATGTGCTTTTTAAACTTTGATTTCACTTCCAAATGTCTTTTTGTATTCTTATTACAGGCGTGCAAAGTCGCCAAAGGACACATACATACAGACATTTGAATCATAGCTTGGATTTACTGACAGATTCTTTTCTTCGTGAATGCACCCTTACATTTGTACGGTATTTGGTTTTGCTCTATAAGGACATTAAAAAAGCAATGATTTGAGGGATCAACTTTTTTTGCAAATGATCAATTACCATGATAGTGAGTTTTTTGTCATCATGAAATCTTTTTCACCAGGGGTGATAGACTAGAATGGCATACATAATTTTGTTGTTTATAACTAGCCTGCATTGCTGTGCTGTTTATATTTGGCCCGGAAACAAATTTTCATGGTCAAGTGTAGCTGACACTTGCCACAAAATATTCTTGAGAACTATAAGCTTGGTAAAGCCACTTGTGCATTTTAAACTTTGATTTCACTTCTAAATGTCTTTTTGTATTCTTATTACAGGCGTGCAAAGTAGCCGAAGGATACATATGCTAAACCCAGGGCTTCCACATCTTTTCTTCGCTGTAAGTTTTCAAAGTTGTGTAATTGAAACCCGTCATAAAACATACTTTCAGATTTGCACTGTTTAAGCCACATGTGAGTATAGTACTGGGATTGTGTCTTTCCGTTTTTCATTTCTGGGTTATGTGTTGATCTCAGAAGGTAACATTTGATAAGACATCTTACATTCCAATTCCAGCCGTTATTTTTATGTTTTGATTCAAACAGGCTTACTTATGTGGATACAAACCCCTATCCTTTCAGCACCAATTGTTGTTTCTACTTTGTATTTGTAGCCTAATTGCTGTATATGTTCATTAGTGTGTCCCTTGATTTCACAAACCTGCCTGCTTGAAAACATTTGACATTGCATCGCTTCAGACAGTAAGGTTGCTGAAATAGTTTTAATAGAAGTTGTGTTTTGTAGAAGGCATGCTTTCAGTAAATGAAATGTCATTTTTTAGTCGATACTATTTTGTATGTTTTCGCCTGTGTTCAAAATCTGTTGCATGTTTTTGGCGTGAATAAAGTTTCTTCTAGATTGATCACTGGTGTTTTGCATTTTGTAAAGTATCTCTTGATTATGTTTGCGTTGTTTCTTGAGAAGGCAGATAGAGATTGATTTAAACATAGAACAAAAGGAGTCCATAAAATCACATGAAACCGTTGAGATTTGTCAAAAATGTTTGTTTACAAGCTTTTTGTGGAAATTTGGTCACGCACTAATGACAATGTCATGAAAAGTGATACCATAAAAAAATACTTTGTTATCAATTGTGGCATGAATTTGGGGAAAAAATTGCACTTTTGGAGTTAGAATAATATTTTGTGTTTTAATTTGCCGAAGTTGTTTAAAAACTTTATTAGTGAAGTTTTCTGAATCTAATTAACGTGACGCAATAATTCATGAGTTTGGCAAATATGATTTCAGTGTTTAGTTATGACTTAAAATTTTTCCAGAAGTTTCCAGTGCCGAAATTGAGCTACTGCTTGCTATGCCCGATTTTGTTTTCTGCCAATAAATGGGTAATAAATTCTTTTTTTTGAAAAAATTGATCGCGTGATGACGTTTTGCCGAATGCAAACTCAAATAAAGAAGTACCGTTTCATTGGCCTAAGAACGATAGTAGTGCGTCTTTTTGCTGCAAAAGTGATTTGCAAGTTAAACTTTTACGCCTCGATGGAATAGCAAGTTCAGGAGTTCGTTAATATGCATTTATTTTCGAAAAATATTGAG
Source organism: Phallusia mammillata (assembly GCF_965637545.1). Taxonomy (NCBI): domain Eukaryota; kingdom Metazoa; phylum Chordata; class Ascidiacea; order Phlebobranchia; family Ascidiidae; genus Phallusia; species Phallusia mammillata. Next base: position 404,577 of record NC_137257.1, on the reverse strand, counting down.
CGCGAAACATATTTATTGAACAACTGTGAAAATAAACATTGCGTCATCAGCGATCAGCTGTTTGTAAACAGACTTGGCGAAATTTTTTATCTCAAAAGTTGAGACTGTTTTTGGTCGTTTTGTCGCAAAATTATGAAGATCAAAGACAAAATCGTTTGGTAACTCGTTTTTGGAATAATATTGTAAAAGTTTGAGTTTCAATTTAACTTGGAAACATTGTCTGCCGATGACTCAGTTTTTCAGTTTACTAAGAAAAAACTTTGATTTCACTTCTAAATGTCTTTTTGTATTTTTATTACAGGCGTGCAAAGTCGCCAAAGGACACATACTTACAGACATTTGAATCATAGCTTGGATTTACTGACAGATTCTTTTCTTCGTGAATGCACCCCTACATTTATACGGTATTTGGTTTTGCTCTATAAGGACATTAAAAAAGCAATGGTTTTAGGTATAAACGTTTTTGCAAATGATCAATTACCATGATAGTGAGTTTTTTGTTATCATGAAATCTTTTTCACCAGGGGTGATAGACTAGAATGGCATACATAATTTTGTTGTTTATAACTAGCCTGCATTGCTGTGCTGTTTATGTTTGGCCCGGAAACAAATTTTCATAGTCAAGTGTAGCTGACACTTGCCACAAAATATTCTTGAGAACTAAAAGCTTGGTAAAGCCACATGTGCTTTTTAAACTTTGATTTCACTTCTAAATGTCTTTTTGTATTCTTATTACAGGCGTGCAAAGTCGCCAAAGGACGCATACATAGAGACATTTGAATCATAGCTTGGATTTACTGACAGATTCTTTTCTTCGTGAATGCACCCCTACATTTATACGGTATTTGGTTTTGCTCTATAAGGACATTAAAAAAGCAATGGTTTTAGGTATAAACTTTTTTGCAAATGACAGGGTTCCTGCAGGTATGGAAAACCTGGAAAAGTTATGGAATTTAAATTTGTATTTTTAAGGCCTGTAAAAGTTTTGAAAAAGGCCAACTCTTGCAAAAGTCCTTGAAAAAGTATGGAATTTGGCAACTGTTTTACCCAAAAAATGCCAGATAGGGATAGGAATATCAAATTACGTAATGTTTGTATATTCGTTGCAAGTATGGCAAATTGGCTGCATCTACCAAAGCCTCTTTATAAGTTTCACGATGGGAATAACTCGATTTGTTTCGAATAAGTTATGAAAAAAAATTTTTTTTCCTTGAAAAGTTTTGGAAAAGTCATGGAATTTGTGAACGAAAATTGTGCGGGAACCCTGAAATGATCAATTACCATGATAGTGAGTTTTTTGTCATCATAAAATTTTTTTCACCAGGGGTGATACACTAGAATGGCATACATAATTTTGTTGTTTATAACTAGCCTGCATTGCTGTGCTGTTTATGTTTGGCCCGGAAACAAATTTTCATGGTCAAGTGTAGCTGACACTTGCCATAAAATATTCTTGAGAACTATAAGCTTGGTAAAGCCACATGTGCATTTTAAACTTTGATTTCACTTCTAAATGTCTTTTTGTATTCTCTTTACAGGCGTGCAAAGTCGCCAAAGGACACATACATGCAGACATTTGAATCATAGCTTGGATTTACTGACAGATTCTTTTCTTCGTGAATGCACCCCTACATTTATATGGTATTTGGTTTTGCTCTATAAGGACATTAAAAAAGCAATGGTTTTAGGTATCAACTTTTTTGCAAATGATCAATTACCATGATAGTGAGTTTTTTGTCATCATGAAATCTTTTTCACCAGGGGTGATAGACTAGAATGGCATACATAATTTTGTGGTTTATAACTAGCCTGCATTGCTGTGCTGTTTATGTTTGGCCCGGAAACAAATTTTCATGGTCAAGTGTAGCTGACACTTGCCCCAAAATATTCTTCAGAACTATAAGCTTGGTAAAGCCACATGTGCATTTTAAACTTTGATTTCACTTCTAAATGTCTTTTTGTAATCTTGTTACAGGCGTGCAAAGTCGCCAAAGGACACATACATACAGACATTTGAATCATAGCTTGGATTTACTGACAGATTCTTTTCTTCGTGAATGCACCCCTACATTTATACGGTATTTGGTTTTGCTCTATAAGGACATTAAAAAAGCAATGGTTTTAGGTATAAACTTTTTTGCAAATGACAGGGTTCCTGCAGGTATGGAAAACCTGGAAAAGTTATGGAATTTAAATTTGTATTTTTAAGGCCTGTAAAAGTTTTGAAAAAGGCCAACTCTCGCAAAAGTCCTTGAAAAAGTATGGAATTTGGCAACTGTTTTACCCAAAAAATGCCAGATAGGGATAGGAATATCAAATTACGTAATGTTTGTATATTCGTTGCAAGTATGGCAAATTGGCTGCATCTACCAAAGCCTCTTTACAAGTTTCACGATGGGAATAACTCGATTTGTTTTGAATAAGTTATGAAAAAATTTTTTTTTTCCTTGAAAAGTTTTGGAAAAGTCATGGAATTTGTGAACGAAAATTGTGCGGGAACCCTGAAATGATCAATTACCATGATAGTGAGTTTTTTGTCATCATAAAATCTTTTCCACCAGGGGTGATACACTAGAATGGCATACATAATTTTGTTGTTTATAACTAGCCTGCATTGCTGTGCTGTTTATGTTTGGCCCGGAAACAAATTTTCATGGTCAAGTGTAGCTGACACTTGCCATAAAATATTCTTGAGAACTATAAGCTTGGTAAAGCCACATGTGCATTTTAAACTTTGATTTCACTTCTAAATGTCTTTTTGTATTCTCTTTACAGGCGTGCAAAGTCGCCAAAAGACACATACATGCAGACATTTGAATGATAGCTTGGATTTACTGACAGATTCTTTTCTTCGTGAATGCACCCCTACATTTATATGGTATTTGGTTTTGCTCTATAAGGACATTAAAAAAGCAATGGTTTTAGGTATCAACTTTTTTGCAAATGATCAATTACCATGGTAGTGAGTTTTTTGTCATCGTGAAATCTTTTTTACCAGGGGTGATAGACTAGAATGGCATACATAATTTTGTTGTTTATAACTAGCCTGCATTGCTGTGCTGTTTATGTTTGGCCCGGAAACAAATTTTCATGGTCAAGTGTAGCTGACACTTGCCACAAAATATTCTTGAGAACTATAAGCTTGGTAAAGCCACATGTGCTTTTTAAACTTTGATTTCACTTCCAAATGTCTTTTTGTATTCTTATTACAGGCGTGCAAAGTCGCCAAAGGACACATACATACAGACATTTGAATCATAGCTTGGATTTACTGACAGATTCTTTTCTTCGTGAATGCACCCTTACATTTGTACGGTATTTGGTTTTGCTCTATAAGGACATTAAAAAAGCAATGATTTGAGGGATCAACTTTTTTTGCAAATGATCAATTACCATGATAGTGAGTTTTTTGTCATCATGAAATCTTTTTCACCAGGGGTGATAGACTAGAATGGCATACATAATTTTGTTGTTTATAACTAGCCTGCATTGCTGTGCTGTTTATATTTGGCCCGGAAACAAATTTTCATGGTCAAGTGTAGCTGACACTTGCCACAAAATATTCTTGAGAACTATAAGCTTGGTAAAGCCACTTGTGCATTTTAAACTTTGATTTCACTTCTAAATGTCTTTTTGTATTCTTATTACAGGCGTGCAAAGTAGCCGAAGGATACATATGCTAAACCCAGGGCTTCCACATCTTTTCTTCGCTGTAAGTTTTCAAAGTTGTGTAATTGAAACCCGTCATAAAACATACTTTCAGATTTGCACTGTTTAAGCCACATGTGAGTATAGTACTGGGATTGTGTCTTTCCGTTTTTCATTTCTGGGTTATGTGTTGATCTCAGAAGGTAACATTTGATAAGACATCTTACATTCCAATTCCAGCCGTTATTTTTATGTTTTGATTCAAACAGGCTTACTTATGTGGATACAAACCCCTATCCTTTCAGCACCAATTGTTGTTTCTACTTTGTATTTGTAGCCTAATTGCTGTATATGTTCATTAGTGTGTCCCTTGATTTCACAAACCTGCCTGCTTGAAAACATTTGACATTGCATCGCTTCAGACAGTAAGGTTGCTGAAATAGTTTTAATAGAAGTTGTGTTTTGTAGAAGGCATGCTTTCAGTAAATGAAATGTCATTTTTTAGTCGATACTATTTTGTATGTTTTCGCCTGTGTTCAAAATCTGTTGCATGTTTTTGGCGTGAATAAAGTTTCTTCTAGATTGATCACTGGTGTTTTGCATTTTGTAAAGTATCTCTTGATTATGTTTGCGTTGTTTCTTGAGAAGGCAGATAGAGATTGATTTAAACATAGAACAAAAGGAGTCCATAAAATCACATGAAACCGTTGAGATTTGTCAAAAATGTTTGTTTACAAGCTTTTTGTGGAAATTTGGTCACGCACTAATGACAATGTCATGAAAAGTGATACCATAAAAAAATACTTTGTTATCAATTGTGGCATGAATTTGGGGAAAAAATTGCACTTTTGGAGTTAGAATAATATTTTGTGTTTTAATTTGCCGAAGTTGTTTAAAAACTTTATTAGTGAAGTTTTCTGAATCTAAATAACGTGACGCAATAATTCATGAGTTTGGCAAATATGATTTCAGTGTTTAGTTATGACTTAAAAATTTTCCAGAAGTTTCCAGTGCCGAAATTGAGCTACTGCTTGCTATGCCCGATTTTGTTTTCTGCCAATAAATGGGTAATAAATTCTTTTTTTTGAAAAAATTGATCGCGTGATGACGTTTTGCCGAATGCAAACTCAAATAAAGAAGTACCGTTTCATTGGCCTAAGAACGATAGTAGTGCGTCTTTTTGCTGCAAAAGTGATTTGCAAGTTAAACTTTTACGCCTCGATGGAATAGCAAGTTCAGGAGTTCGTTAATATGCATTTATTTTCGAAAAATATTGAGCGCGAAACATATTTATTGAACAACTGTGAAAATAAACATTGCGTCATCAGCGATCAGCTGTTTGTAAACAGACGTGGCGAAACTTTTTATCTTAAAAGTTGAGACTGTTTTTGGTCGTTTTGTCGCAAAATTATGAAGATCAAAGACAAAATCGTTTGGTAACTCGTTTTTGGAATAATATTGTAAAAGTTTGAGTTTCAATTTAACTTCGAAACATTGTCTGCCGATGACTCAGTTTTTCAGTTTACTAAGAAAAAACTTTGATTTCACTTCTAAATGTCTTTTTGTATTTTTATTACAGGCGTGCAAAGTCGCCAAAGGACACATACTTACAGACATTTGAATCATAGCTTGGATTTACTGACAGATTCTTTTCTTCGTGAATGCACCCCTACATTTATACGGTATTTGGTTTTGCTCTATAAGGACATTAAAAAAGCAATGATTTGAGGGATCAACTTTTTTTGCAAATGATCAATTACCATGATAGTGAGTTTTTTGTCATCATGAAATCTTTTTTACCAGGGGTGATAGACTAGAATGGCAAACATAATTTTGTTGTTTATAACTAGCCTGCATTGCTGTGCTGTTTATATTTGGCCCGGAAACAAATTTTCATGGTCAAGTGTAGCTGACACTTGCCACAAAATATTCTTGAGAACTATAAGCTTGGTAAAGCCACATGTGCATTTTAAACTTTGATTTCACTTCTAAATGTCTTTTTGTATTCTTATTACAGGCGTGCAAAGTCGCCAAAAAGGCACATACATACAGACATTTGAATCATAGCTTGGATTTACTGACATATTATTTTCTTCGTGAATGCACCCCTACATTTATACGGTATTTGGTTTTGCTCTATAAGGACATTAAAAAAGCAATGGTTTTAGGCATAAACTTTTTTGCAAATGATCAATTACCATGATAGTGAGTTTTTTGTCATCATGAAATCTTTTTTACCAGGGGTGATACACTAGAATGACATACATAATTTTGTTGTTTATAACTAGCCTGCATTGCTGTGCTGTTTATGTTTGGCCCGGAAACAAATTTTCATGGTCAAGTGTAGCTGACACTTGCCACAAAATATTCTTGAGAACTATAAGCTTGGTAAAGCCACTTGTGCATTTTAAACTTTGATTTCACTTCTAAATGTCTTTTTGTAATCTTGTTACAGGCGTGCAAAGTCGCCAAAGGACACATACATACAGACATTTGAATCATAGCTTGGATTTACTGACAGATTCTTTTCTTCGTGAATGCACCCCTACATTTATACAGTATTTGGTTTTGCTCTATAAGGACATTAAAAAAGGAATGGTTTTAGGTATCAACTTTTTTGCAAATGATCAATTACCATGATAGTGAGTTTTTTGTCATCATGGTATCTTTTTTACCAGGGGTGATAGACTAGAATGGCATACATAATTTTGTTGTTTATAACTAGCCTGCATTGCTGTGCTGTTTATGTTTGGCCCGGAAACAAATTTTCATGGTCAAGTGTAGCTGACACTTGCCACAAAATATTCTTGAGAACTATAAGCTTGGTAAAGTCACATGTGCATTTTAAACTTTGATTTCACTTCTAAATGTCTTTTTGTAATCTTGTTACAGGCGTGCAAAGTCGCCAAAGGACACATACATACAGACATTTGAATCATAGCTTGGATTTACTGACAGATTCTTTTCTTCATGAATGCACCCCTACATTTATACGGTATTTGGTTTTGCTCTATAAGGACATTAAAAAAGCAATGGTTTTAGGTATAAACTTTTTTGCAAATGATCAATTACCATGATAGTGAGTTTTTTGTCATCGTGACATCTTTTTAACCAGGGGTGATAGACTAGAATGGCATACATAATTTTGTTGTTTATAACTAGTCTGCATTGCTGTGCTGTTTATGTTTGGCCCGGAAACAAATTTTCATGGTCAAGTGTAGCTGACACTTGCCACAAAATATTCTTGAGAACTATAAGCTTGGTAAAGCCACATGTGCATTTTAAACTTTGATTTCACTTCTAAATGTCTTTTTGTAATCTTGTTACAGGCGTGCAAAGTCGCCAAAGGACACATACATACAGACATTTGAATCATAGCTTGGATTTACTGACAGATTCTTTTGTTCGTGAATGCACCCCTACATTTATACGGTATTTGGTTTTGCTCTATAAGGACATTAAAAAAGCAATGGTTTTAGGTATAAACTTTTTTGCAAATGATCAATTACCATGATAGTGAGTTTTTTGTCATCATGAAATCTTTTTCACCAGGGGTGATAGACTAGAATGGCATACATAATTTTGTTGTTTCTAACTAGCCTGCATTGCTGTGCTGTTTATGTTTGGCCCGGAAACAAATTTTCATGGTCAAGTGTAGCTGACACTTGCCACAAAATATTCTTGAGAACTATAAGCTTGGTAAAGCCACATGTGCATTTTAAACTTTGATTTCACTTCTAAATGTCTTTTTGTATTCTTATTACAGGCGTGCAAAGTAGCCGAAGGATACATATGCTAAACCCAGGGGTTCCACATCTTTTCTTCGCTGTAAGTTTTCAAAGCTGTGTAATTGAAACCCGTCATAAAACATACTTTCAGATTTGCACTCTTTAAGCCACATGTGAGTATAGTACTGGGATTGTGTCTTTCCGTTTTTCATTTCTGGGTTATGTGTTGGTCTCAGAAGGTAACATTTGATAAGACATCCTACATTGAAATTCCAGCCGTTATTTTTATGTTTTGATTCAAACAGGCTTACTTATGTGGATACAAACCCCTATCCTTTCAGCACCAATTGTTGTTTCTACTTTGTATTTGTAGCCTAATTGCTGTATATGTTCATTAGTGTGTCCCTTGATTTCACAAACCTGCCTGCTTGAAAACATTTGACATTGCATCGCTTCAGACAGTAAGGTTGCTGAAATAGTTTTAATAGAAGGTGTGTTTTGTAGAAGGCATGCTTTCAGTAAATGAAATGTCATTTTTTAGTCGATACTATTTTGTATGTTTTCGCCTGTGTTCAAAATCTGTTGCATGTTTTTGGCATGAATAAAGTTTCTTCTAGATTGATCAGTGGTGTTTTGCATTTTGTAAAGTATCTCTTGATTATGTTTACGTTGTTTCTTGAGAAGGCAGATAGAGATTGATTTAAACATAGAACAAAAGGAGTCCATAAAATCACATGAAACCGTTGAGATTTGTCAAAAATGTTTGTTTACAAGCTTTTTGTGGAAATTTGGTCACGCACTAATGACAATGTCATGAAAAGTGATACCATAAAAAAATACTTTGTTATCAATTGTGGCATGAATTTGGGGAAAAAATTGCACTTTTGGAGTTAGAATAATATTTTGTGTTTTAATTTGCCGAAGTTGTTTAAAAACTTTATTAGTGAAGTTTTCTGAATCTAATTAACGTGACGCAATAATTCATGAGTTTGGCAAATATGATTTCAGTGTTTAGTTATGACTTAAAATTTTTCCAGAAGTTTCCAGTGCCGAAATTGAGCTACTGCTTGCTATGTCCGATTTTGTTTTCTGCCAATCAATGGGTAATAAATTCTTTTTTTTGAAAAAATTGATCGCGTGATGACGTTTTGCCGAATGCAAACTCAAATAAAGAAGTACCGTTTCATTGGCCTAAGAACGATAGTAGTGCGTCTTTTTGCTGCAAAAGTGATTTGCAAGTTAAACTTTTACGCCTCGATGGAATAGCAAGTTCAGGAGTTCGTTAATATGCATTTATGTTCGAAAAATATTGAGCGCGAAACATATTTATTGAACAACTGTGAAAATAAACATTGCGTCATCAGCGATCAGCTGTTTGTAAACAGACGTGGCGAAATTTTTTATCTCAAAAGTTGAGACTGTTTTTGGTCGTTTTGTCGCAAAATTATGAAGATCAAAGACAAAATCGTTTGGTAACTCGTTTTTGGAATAATATTGTAAAAGTTTGAGTTTCAATTTAACTTGGAAACATTGTCTGCCGATGACTCAGTTTTTCAGTTTACTAAGAAAAAACTTTGATTTCACTTCTAAATGTCTTTTTGTATTTTTATTACAGGCGTGCAAAGTCGCCAAAGGACACATACTTACAGACATTTGAATCATAGCTTGGATTTACTGACAGATTCTTTTCTTCGTGAATGCACCCCTACATTTATACGGTATTTGGTTTTGCTCTATAAGGACATTAAAAAAGCAATGGTTTTAGGTATAAACGTTTTTGCAAATGATCAATTACCATGATAGTGAGTTTTTTGTTATCATGAAATCTTTTTCACCAGGGGTGATAGACTAGAATGGCATACATAATTTTGTTGTTTATAACTAGCCTGCATTGCTGTGCTGTTTATGTTTGGCCCGGAAACAAATTTTCATAGTCAAGTGTAGCTGACACTTGCCACAAAATATTCTTGAGAACTAAAAGCTTGGTAAAGCCACATGTGCTTTTTAAACTTTGATTTCACTTCTAAATGTCTTTTTGTATTCTTATTACAGGCGTGCAAAGTCGCCAAAGGACGCATACATAGAGACATTTGAATCATAGCTTGGATTTACTGACAGATTCTTTTCTTCGTGAATGCACCCCTACATTTATACGGTATTTGGTTTTGCTCTATAAGGACATTAAAAAAGCAATGGTTTTAGGTATAAACTTTTTTGCAAATGACAGGGTTCCTGCAGGTATGGAAAACCTGGAAAAGTTATGGAATTTAAATTTGTATTTTTAAGGCCTGTAAAAGTTTTGAAAAAGGCCAACTCTCGCAAAAGTCCTTGAAAAAGTATGGAATTTGGCAACTGTTTTACCCAAAAAATGCCAGATAGGGATAGGAATATCAAATTACGTAATGTTTGTATATTCGTTGCAAGTATGGCAAATTGGCTGCATCTACCAAAGCCTCTTTACAAGTTTCACGATGGGAATAACTCGATTTGTTTTGAATAAGTTATGAAAAAAATTTTTTTTTCCTTGAAAAGTTTTGGAAAAGTCATGGAATTTGTGAACGAAAATTGTGCGGGAACCCTGAAATGATCAATTACCATGATAGTGAGTTTTTTGTCATCATAAAATCTTTTCCACCAGGGGTGATACACTAGAATGGCATACATAATTTTGTTGTTTATAACTAGCCTGCATTGCTGTGCTGTTTATGTTTGGCCCGGAAACAAATTTTCATGGTCAAGTGTAGCTGACACTTGCCATAAAATATTCTTGAGAACTATAAGCTTGGTAAAGCCACATGTGCATTTTAAACTTTGATTTCACTTCTAAATGTCTTTTTGTATTCTCTTTACAGGCGTGCAAAGTCGCCAAAAGACACATACATGCAGACATTTGAATGATAGCTTGGATTTACTGACAGATTCTTTTCTTCGTGAATGCACCCCTACATTTATATGGTATTTGGTTTTGCTCTATAAGGACATTAAAAAAGCAATGGTTTTAGGTATCAACTTTTTTGCAAATGATCAATTACCATGGTAGTGAGTTTTTTGTCATCGTGAAATCTTTTTTACCAGGGGTGATAGACTAGAATGGCATACATAATTTTGTTGTTTATAACTAGCCTGCATTGCTGTGCTGTTTATGTTTGGCCCGGAAACAAATTTTCATGGTCAAGTGTAGCTGACACTTGCCACAAAATATTCTTGAGAACTATAAGCTTGGTAAAGCCACATGTGCTTTTTAAACTTTGATTTCACTTCCAAATGTCTTTTTGTATTCTTATTACAGGCGTGCAAAGTCGCCAAAGGACACATACATACAGACATTTGAATCATAGCTTGGATTTACTGACAGATTCTTTTCTTCGTGAATGCACCCTTACATTTGTACGGTATTTGGTTTTGCTCTATAAGGACATTAAAAAAGCAATGATTTGAGGGATCAACTTTTTTTGCAAATGATCAATTACCATGATAGTGAGTTTTTTGTCATCATGAAATCTTTTTCACCAGGGGTGATAGACTAGAATGGCATACATAATTTTGTTGTTTATAACTAGCCTGCATTGCTGTGCTGTTTATATTTGGCCCGGAAACAAATTTTCATGGTCAAGTGTAGCTGACACTTGCCACAAAATATTCTTGAGAACTATAAGCTTGGTAAAGCCACTTGTGCATTTTAAACTTTGATTTCACTTCTAAATGTCTTTTTGTATTCTTATTACAGGCGTGCAAAGTAGCCGAAGGATACATATGCTAAACCCAGGGCTTCCACATCTTTTCTTCGCTGTAAGTTTTCAAAGTTGTGTAATTGAAACCCGTCATAAAACATACTTTCAGATTTGCACTGTTTAAGCCACATGTGAGTATAGTACTGGGATTGTGTCTTTCCGTTTTTCATTTCTGGGTTATGTGTTGATCTCAGAAGGTAACATTTGATAAGACATCTTACATTCCAATTCCAGCCGTTATTTTTATGTTTTGATTCAAACAGGCTTACTTATGTGGATACAAACCCCTATCCTTTCAGCACCAATTGTTGTTTCTACTTTGTATTTGTAGCCTAATTGCTGTATATGTTCATTAGTGTGTCCCTTGATTTCACAAACCTGCCTGCTTGAAAACATTTGACATTGCATCGCTTCAGACAGTAAGGTTGCTGAAATAGTTTTAATAGAAGTTGTGTTTTGTAGAAGGCATGCTTTCAGTAAATGAAATGTCATTTTTTAGTCGATACTATTTTGTATGTTTTCGCCTGTGTTCAAAATCTGTTGCATGTTTTTGGCGTGAATAAAGTTTCTTCTAGATTGATCACTGGTGTTTTGCATTTTGTAAAGTATCTCTTGATTATGTTTGCGTTGTTTCTTGAGAAGGCAGATAGAGATTGATTTAAACATAGAACAAAAGGAGTCCATAAAATCACATGAAACCGTTGAGATTTGTCAAAAATGTTTGTTTACAAGCTTTTTGTGGAAATTTGGTCACGCACTAATGACAATGTCATGAAAAGTGATACCATAAAAAAATACTTTGTTATCAATTGTGGCATGAATTTGGGGAAAAAATTGCACTTTTGGAGTTAGAATAATATTTTGTGTTTTAATTTGCCGAAGTTGTTTAAAAACTTTATTAGTGAAGTTTTCTGAATCTAATTAACGTGACGCAATAATTCATGAGTTTGGCAAATATGATTTCAGTGTTTAGTTATGACTTAAAATTTTTCCAGAAGTTTCCAGTGCCGAAATTGAGCTACTGCTTGCTATGCCCGATTTTGTTTTCTGCCAATAAATGGGTAATAAATTCTTTTTTTTGAAAAAATTGATCGCGTGATGACGTTTTGCCGAATGCAAACTCAAATAAAGAAGTACCGTTTCATTGGCCTAAGAACGATAGTAGTGCGTCTTTTTGCTGCAAAAGTGATTTGCAAGTTAAACTTTTACGCCTCGATGGAATAGCAAGTTCAGGAGTTCGTTAATATGCATTTATTTTCGAAAAATATTGAGCGCGAAACATATTTATTGAACAACTGTGAAAATAAACATTGCGTCATCAGCGATCAGCTGTTTGTAAACAGACTTGGCGAAATTTTTTATCTCAAAAGTTGAGACTGTTTTTGGTCGTTTTGTCGCAAAATTATGAAGATCAAAGACAAAATCGTTTGGTAACTCGTTTTTGGAATAATATTGTAAAAGTTTGAGTTTCAATTTAACTTGGAAACATTGTCTGCCGATGACTCAGTTTTTCAGTTTACTAAGAAAAAACTTTGATTTCACTTCTAAATGTCTTTTTGTATTTTTATTACAGGCGTGCAAAGTCGCCAAAGGACACATACTTACAGACATTTGAATCATAGCTTGGATTTACTGACAGATTCTTTTCTTCGTGAATGCACCCCTACATTTATACGGTATTTGGTTTTGCTCTATAAGGACATTAAAAAAGCAATGGTTTTAGGTATAAACGTTTTTGCAAATGATCAATTACCATGATAGTGAGTTTTTTGTTATCATGAAATCTTTTTCACCAGGGGTGATAGACTAGAATGGCATACATAATTTTGTTGTTTATAACTAGCCTGCATTGCTGTGCTGTTTATGTTTGGCCCGGAAACAAATTTTCATAGTCAAGTGTAGCTGACACTTGCCACAAAATATTCTTGAGAACTAAAAGCTTGGTAAAGCCACATGTGCTTTTTAAACTTTGATTTCACTTCTAAATGTCTTTTTGTATTCTTATTACAGGCGTGCAAAGTCGCCAAAGGACGCATACATAGAGACATTTGAATCATAGCTTGGATTTACTGACAGATTCTTTTCTTCGTGAATGCACCCCTACATTTATACGGTATTTGGTTTTGCTCTATAAGGACATTAAAAAAGCAATGGTTTTAGGTATAAACTTTTTTGCAAATGACAGGGTTCCTGCAGGTATGGAAAACCTGGAAAAGTTATGGAATTTAAATTTGTATTTTTAAGGCCTGTAAAAGTTTTGAAAAAGGCCAACTCTTGCAAAAGTCCTTGAAAAAGTATGGAATTTGGCAACTGTTTTACCCAAAAAATGCCAGATAGGGATAGGAATATCAAATTACGTAATGTTTGTATATTCGTTGCAAGTATGGCAAATTGGCTGCATCTACCAAAGCCTCTTTATAAGTTTCACGATGGGAATAACTCGATTTGTTTCGAATAAGTTATGAAAAAAAATTTTTTTTCCTTGAAAAGTTTTGGAAAAGTCATGGAATTTGTGAACGAAAATTGTGCGGGAACCCTGAAATGATCAATTACCATGATAGTGAGTTTTTTGTCATCATAAAATTTTTTTCACCAGGGGTGATACACTAGAATGGCATACATAATTTTGTTGTTTATAACTAGCCTGCATTGCTGTGCTGTTTATGTTTGGCCCGGAAACAAATTTTCATGGTCAAGTGTAGCTGACACTTGCCATAAAATATTCTTGAGAACTATAAGCTTGGTAAAGCCACATGTGCATTTTAAACTTTGATTTCACTTCTAAATGTCTTTTTGTATTCTCTTTACAGGCGTGCAAAGTCGCCAAAGGACACATACATGCAGACATTTGAATCATAGCTTGGATTTACTGACAGATTCTTTTCTTCGTGAATGCACCCCTACATTTATATGGTATTTGGTTTTGCTCTATAAGGACATTAAAAAAGCAATGGTTTTAGGTATCAACTTTTTTGCAAATGATCAATTACCATGATAGTGAGTTTTTTGTCATCATGAAATCTTTTTCACCAGGGGTGATAGACTAGAATGGCATACATAATTTTGTGGTTTATAACTAGCCTGCATTGCTGTGCTGTTTATGTTTGGCCCGGAAACAAATTTTCATGGTCAAGTGTAGCTGACACTTGCCCCAAAATATTCTTCAGAACTATAAGCTTGGTAAAGCCACATGTGCATTTTAAACTTTGATTTCACTTCTAAATGTCTTTTTGTAATCTTGTTACAGGCGTGCAAAGTCGCCAAAGGACACATACATACAGACATTTGAATCATAGCTTGGATTTACTGACAGATTCTTTTCTTCGTGAATGCACCCCTACATTTATACGGTATTTGGTTTTGCTCTATAAGGACATTAAAAAAGCAATGGTTTTAGGTATAAACTTTTTTGCAAATGACAGGGTTCCTGCAGGTATGGAAAACCTGGAAAAGTTATGGAATTTAAATTTGTATTTTTAAGGCCTGTAAAAGTTTTGAAAAAGGCCAACTCTCGCAAAAGTCCTTGAAAAAGTATGGAATTTGGCAACTGTTTTACCCAAAAAATGCCAGATAGGGATAGGAATATCAAATTACGTAATGTTTGTATATTCGTTGCAAGTATGGCAAATTGGCTGCATCTACCAAAGCCTCTTTACAAGTTTCACGATGGGAATAACTCGATTTGTTTTGAATAAGTTATGAAAAAATTTTTTTTTTCCTTGAAAAGTTTTGGAAAAGTCATGGAATTTGTGAACGAAAATTGTGCGGGAACCCTGAAATGATCAATTACCATGATAGTGAGTTTTTTGTCATCATAAAATCTTTTCCACCAGGGGTGATACACTAGAATGGCATACATAATTTTGTTGTTTATAACTAGCCTGCATTGCTGTGCTGTTTATGTTTGGCCCGGAAACAAATTTTCATGGTCAAGTGTAGCTGACACTTGCCATAAAATATTCTTGAGAACTATAAGCTTGGTAAAGCCACATGTGCATTTTAAACTTTGATTTCACTTCTAAATGTCTTTTTGTATTCTCTTTACAGGCGTGCAAAGTCGCCAAAAGACACATACATGCAGACATTTGAATGATAGCTTGGATTTACTGACAGATTCTTTTCTTCGTGAATGCACCCCTACATTTATATGGTATTTGGTTTTGCTCTATAAGGACATTAAAAAAGCAATGGTTTTAGGTATCAACTTTTTTGCAAATGATCAATTACCATGGTAGTGAGTTTTTTGTCATCGTGAAATCTTTTTTACCAGGGGTGATAGACTAGAATGGCATACATAATTTTGTTGTTTATAACTAGCCTGCATTGCTGTGCTGTTTATGTTTGGCCCGGAAACAAATTTTCATGGTCAAGTGTAGCTGACACTTGCCACAAAATATTCTTGAGAACTATAAGCTTGGTAAAGCCACATGTGCTTTTTAAACTTTGATTTCACTTCCAAATGTCTTTTTGTATTCTTATTACAGGCGTGCAAAGTCGCCAAAGGACACATACATACAGACATTTGAATCATAGCTTGGATTTACTGACAGATTCTTTTCTTCGTGAATGCACCCTTACATTTGTACGGTATTTGGTTTTGCTCTATAAGGACATTAAAAAAGCAATGATTTGAGGGATCAACTTTTTTTGCAAATGATCAATTACCATGATAGTGAGTTTTTTGTCATCATGAAATCTTTTTCACCAGGGGTGATAGACTAGAATGGCATACATAATTTTGTTGTTTATAACTAGCCTGCATTGCTGTGCTGTTTATATTTGGCCCGGAAACAAATTTTCATGGTCAAGTGTAGCTGACACTTGCCACAAAATATTCTTGAGAACTATAAGCTTGGTAAAGCCACTTGTGCATTTTAAACTTTGATTTCACTTCTAAATGTCTTTTTGTATTCTTATTACAGGCGTGCAAAGTAGCCGAAGGATACATATGCTAAACCCAGGGCTTCCACATCTTTTCTTCGCTGTAAGTTTTCAAAGTTGTGTAATTGAAACCCGTCATAAAACATACTTTCAGATTTGCACTGTTTAAGCCACATGTGAGTATAGTACTGGGATTGTGTCTTTCCGTTTTTCATTTCTGGGTTATGTGTTGATCTCAGAAGGTAACATTTGATAAGACATCTTACATTCCAATTCCAGCCGTTATTTTTATGTTTTGATTCAAACAGGCTTACTTATGTGGATACAAACCCCTATCCTTTCAGCACCAATTGTTGTTTCTACTTTGTATTTGTAGCCTAATTGCTGTATATGTTCATTAGTGTGTCCCTTGATTTCACAAACCTGCCTGCTTGAAAACATTTGACATTGCATCGCTTCAGACAGTAAGGTTGCTGAAATAGTTTTAATAGAAGTTGTGTTTTGTAGAAGGCATGCTTTCAGTAAATGAAATGTCATTTTTTAGTCGATACTATTTTGTATGTTTTCGCCTGTGTTCAAAATCTGTTGCATGTTTTTGGCGTGAATAAAGTTTCTTCTAGATTGATCACTGGTGTTTTGCATTTTGTAAAGTATCTCTTGATTATGTTTGCGTTGTTTCTTGAGAAGGCAGATAGAGATTGATTTAAACATAGAACAAAAGGAGTCCATAAAATCACATGAAACCGTTGAGATTTGTCAAAAATGTTTGTTTACAAGCTTTTTGTGGAAATTTGGTCACGCACTAATGACAATGTCATGAAAAGTGATACCATAAAAAAATACTTTGTTATCAATTGTGGCATGAATTTGGGGAAAAAATTGCACTTTTGGAGTTAGAATAATATTTTGTGTTTTAATTTGCCGAAGTTGTTTAAAAACTTTATTAGTGAAGTTTTCTGAATCTAAATAACGTGACGCAATAATTCATGAGTTTGGCAAATATGATTTCAGTGTTTAGTTATGACTTAAAAATTTTCCAGAAGTTTCCAGTGCCGAAATTGAGCTACTGCTTGCTATGCCCGATTTTGTTTTCTGCCAATAAATGGGTAATAAATTCTTTTTTTTGAAAAAATTGATCGCGTGATGACGTTTTGCCGAATGCAAACTCAAATAAAGAAGTACCGTTTCATTGGCCTAAGAACGATAGTAGTGCGTCTTTTTGCTGCAAAAGTGATTTGCAAGTTAAACTTTTACGCCTCGATGGAATAGCAAGTTCAGGAGTTCGTTAATATGCATTTATTTTCGAAAAATATTGAGCGCGAAACATATTTATTGAACAACTGTGAAAATAAACATTGCGTCATCAGCGATCAGCTGTTTGTAAACAGACTTGGCGAAATTTTTTATCTCAAAAGTTGAGACTGTTTTTGGTCGTTTTGTCGCAAAATTATGAAGATCAAAGACAAAATCGTTTGGTAACTCGTTTTTGGAATAATATTGTAAAAGTTTGAGTTTCAATTTAACTTGGAAACATTGTCTGCCGATGACTCAGTTTTTCAGTTTACTAAGAAAAAACTTTGATTTCACTTCTAAATGTCTTTTTGTATTTTTATTACAGGCGTGCAAAGTCGCCAAAGGACACATACTTACAGACATTTGAATCATAGCTTGGATTTACTGACAGATTCTTTTCTTCGTGAATGCACCCCTACATTTATACGGTATTTGGTTTTGCTCTATAAGGACATTAAAAAAGCAATGGTTTTAGGTATAAACGTTTTTGCAAATGATCAATTACCATGATAGTGAGTTTTTTGTTATCATGAAATCTTTTTCACCAGGGGTGATAGACTAGAATGGCATACATAATTTTGTTGTTTATAACTAGCCTGCATTGCTGTGCTGTTTATGTTTGGCCCGGAAACAAATTTTCATAGTCAAGTGTAGCTGACACTTGCCACAAAATATTCTTGAGAACTAAAAGCTTGGTAAAGCCACATGTGCTTTTTAAACTTTGATTTCACTTCTAAATGTCTTTTTGTATTCTTATTACAGGCGTGCAAAGTCGCCAAAGGACGCATACATAGAGACATTTGAATCATAGCTTGGATTTACTGACAGATTCTTTTCTTCGTGAATGCACCCCTACATTTATACGGTATTTGGTTTTGCTCTATAAGGACATTAAAAAAGCAATGGTTTTAGGTATAAACTTTTTTGCAAATGACAGGGTTCCTGCAGGTATGGAAAACCTGGAAAAGTTATGGAATTTAAATTTGTATTTTTAAGGCCTGTAAAAGTTTTGAAAAAGGCCAACTCTTGCAAAAGTCCTTGAAAAAGTATGGAATTTGGCAACTGTTTTACCCAAAAAATGCCAGATAGGGATAGGAATATCAAATTACGTAATGTTTGTATATTCGTTGCAAGTATGGCAAATTGGCTGCATCTACCAAAGCCTCTTTATAAGTTTCACGATGGGAATAACTCGATTTGTTTCGAATAAGTTATGAAAAAAAAATTTTTTTCCTTGAAAAGTTTTGGAAAAGTCATGGAATTTGTGAACGAAAATTGTGCGGGAACCCTGAAATGATCAATTACCATGATAGTGAGTTTTTTGTCATCATAAAATTTTTTTCACCAGGGGTGATACACTAGAATGGCATACATAATTTTGTTGTTTATAACTAGCCTGCATTGCTGTGCTGTTTATGTTTGGCCCGGAAACAAATTTTCATGGTCAAGTGTAGCTGACACTTGCCATAAAATATTCTTGAGAACTATAAGCTTGGTAAAGCCACATGTGCATTTTAAACTTTGATTTCACTTCTAAATGTCTTTTTGTATTCTCTTTACAGGCGTGCAAAGTCGCCAAAGGACACATACATGCAGACATTTGAATCATAGCTTGGATTTACTGACAGATTCTTTTCTTCGTGAATGCACCCCTACATTTATATGGTATTTGGTTTTGCTCTATAAGGACATTAAAAAAGCAATGGTTTTAGGTATCAACTTTTTTGCAAATGATCAATTACCATGATAGTGAGTTTTTTGTCATCATGAAATCTTTTTCACCAGGGGTGATAGACTAGAATGGCATACATAATTTTGTGGTTTATAACTAGCCTGCATTGCTGTGCTGTTTATGTTTGGCCCGGAAACAAATTTTCATGGTCAAGTGTAGCTGACACTTGCCCCAAAATATTCTTGAGAACTATAAGCTTGGTAAAGCCACATGTGCATTTTAAACTTTGATTTCACTTCTAAATGTCTTTTTGTAATCTTGTTACAGGCGTGCAAAGTCGCCAAAGGACACATACATACAGACATTTGAATCATAGCTTGGATTTACTGACAGATTCTTTTCTTCGTGAATGCACCCCTACATTTATACGGTATTTGGTTTTGCTCTATAAGGACATTAAAAAAGCAATGGTTTTAGGTATAAACTTTTTTGCAAATGACAGGGTTCCTGCAGGTATGGAAAACCTGGAAAAGTTATGGAATTTAAATTTGTATTTTTAAGGCCTGTAAAAGTTTTGAAAAAGGCCAACTCTCGCAAAAGTCCTTGAAAAAGTATGGAATTTGGCAACTGTTTTACCCAAAAAATGCCAGATAGGGATAGGAATATCAAATTACGTAATGTTTGTATATTCGTTGCAAGTATGGCAAATTGGCTGCATCTACCAAAGCCTCTTTACAAGTTTCACGATGGGAATAACTCGATTTGTTTTGAATAAGTTATGAAAAAATTTTTTTTTTCCTTGAAAAGTTTTGGAAAAGTCATGGAATTTGTGAACGAAAATTGTGCGGGAACCCTGAAATGATCAATTACCATGATAGTGAGTTTTTTGTCATCATAAAATCTTTTCCACCAGGGGTGATACACTAGAATGGCATACATAATTTTGTTGTTTATAACTAGCCTGCATTGCTGTGCTGTTTATGTTTGGCCCGGAAACAAATTTTCATGGTCAAGTGTAGCTGACACTTGCCATAAAATATTCTTGAGAACTATAAGCTTGGTAAAGCCACATGTGCATTTTAAACTTTGATTTCACTTCTAAATGTCTTTTTGTATTCTCTTTACAGGCGTGCAAAGTCGCCAAAAGACACATACATGCAGACATTTGAATGATAGCTTGGATTTACTGACAGATTCTTTTCTTCGTGAATGCACCCCTACATTTATATGGTATTTGGTTTTGCTCTATAAGGACATTAAAAAAGCAATGGTTTTAGGTATCAACTTTTTTGCAAATGATCAATTACCATGGTAGTGAGTTTTTTGTCATCGTGAAATCTTTTTTACCAGGGGTGATAGACTAGAATGGCATACATAATTTTGTTGTTTATAACTAGCCTGCATTGCTGTGCTGTTTATGTTTGGCCCGGAAACAAATTTTCATGGTCAAGTGTAGCTGACACTTGCCACAAAATATTCTTGAGAACTATAAGCTTGGTAAAGCCACATGTGCTTTTTAAACTTTGATTTCACTTCCAAATGTCTTTTTGTATTCTTATTACAGGCGTGCAAAGTCGCCAAAGGACACATACATACAGACATTTGAATCATAGCTTGGATTTACTGACAGATTCTTTTCTTCGTGAATGCACCCTTACATTTGTACGGTATTTGGTTTTGCTCTATAAGGACATTAAAAAAGCAATGATTTGAGGGATCAACTTTTTTTGCAAATGATCAATTACCATGATAGTGAGTTTTTTGTCATCATGAAATCTTTTTCACCAGGGGTGATAGACTAGAATGGCATACATAATTTTGTTGTTTATAACTAGCCTGCATTGCTGTGCTGTTTATATTTGGCCCGGAAACAAATTTTCATGGTCAAGTGTAGCTGACACTTGCCACAAAATATTCTTGAGAACTATAAGCTTGGTAAAGCCACTTGTGCATTTTAAACTTTGATTTCACTTCTAAATGTCTTTTTGTATTCTTATTACAGGCGTGCAAAGTAGCCGAAGGATACATATGCTAAACCCAGGGCTTCCACATCTTTTCTTCGCTGTAAGTTTTCAAAGTTGTGTAATTGAAACCCGTCATAAAACATACTTTCAGATTTGCACTGTTTAAGCCACATGTGAGTATAGTACTGGGATTGTGTCTTTCCGTTTTTCATTTCTGGGTTATGTGTTGATCTCAGAAGGTAACATTTGATAAGACATCTTACATTCCAATTCCAGCCGTTATTTTTATGTTTTGATTCAAACAGGCTTACTTATGTGGATACAAACCCCTATCCTTTCAGCACCAATTGTTGTTTCTACTTTGTATTTGTAGCCTAATTGCTGTATATGTTCATTAGTGTGTCCCTTGATTTCACAAACCTGCCTGCTTGAAAACATTTGACATTGCATCGCTTCAGACAGTAAGGTTGCTGAAATAGTTTTAATAGAAGTTGTGTTTTGTAGAAGGCATGCTTTCAGTAAATGAAATGTCATTTTTTAGTCGATACTATTTTGTATGTTTTCGCCTGTGTTCAAAATCTGTTGCATGTTTTTGGCGTGAATAAAGTTTCTTCTAGATTGATCACTGGTGTTTTGCATTTTGTAAAGTATCTCTTGATTATGTTTGCGTTGTTTCTTGAGAAGGCAGATAGAGATTGATTTAAACATAGAACAAAAGGAGTCCATAAAATCACATGAAACCGTTGAGATTTGTCAAAAATGTTTGTTTACAAGCTTTTTGTGGAAATTTGGTCACGCACTAATGACAATGTCATGAAAAGTGATACCATAAAAAAATACTTTGTTATCAATTGTGGCATGAATTTGGGGAAAAAATTGCACTTTTGGAGTTAGAATAATATTTTGTGTTTTAATTTGCCGAAGTTGTTTAAAAACTTTATTAGTGAAGTTTTCTGAATCTAAATAACGTGACGCAATAATTCATGAGTTTGGCAAATATGATTTCAGTGTTTAGTTATGACTTAAAAATTTTCCAGAAGTTTCCAGTGCCGAAATTGAGCTACTGCTTGCTATCTCCGATTTTGTTTTGTGCCAATAATTGGGTAATAAATTCTTTTTTTTGAAAAAATTGATCGCGTGATGACGTTTTGCCGAATGCAAACTCAAATAAAGAAGTACCGTTTCATTGGCCTAAGAACGATAGTAGTGCGTCTTTTTGCTGCAAAAGTGATTTGCAAGTTAAACTTTTACGCCTCGATGGAATAGCAAGTTCAGGAGTTCGTTAATATGCATTTATTTTCGAAAAATATTGAGCGCGAAACATATTTATTGAACAACTGTGAAAATAAACATTGCGTCATCAGCGATCAGCTGTTTGTAAACAGACTTGGCGAAATTTTTCATCTCAAAAGTTGAGACTGTTTTTGGTCGTTTTGTCGCAAAATTATGAAGATCAAAGACAAAATCGTTTGGTAACTCGTTTTTGGAATAATATTGTAAAAGTTTGAGTTTCAATTTAACTTGGAAACATTGTCTGCCGATGACTCAGTTTTTCAGTTTACTAAGAAAAAACTTTGATTTCACTTCTAAATGTCTTTTTGTATTTTTATTACAGGCGTGCAAAGTCGCCAAAGGACACATACTTACAGACATTTGAATCATAGCTTGGATTTACTGACAGATTCTTTTCTTCGTGAATGCACCCCTACATTTATACGGTATTTGGTTTTGCTCTATAAGGACATTAAAAAAGCAATGGTTTTAGGTATAAACGTTTTTGCAAATGATCAATTACCATGATAGTGAGTTTTTTGTTATCATGAAATCTTTTTCACCAGGGGTGATAGACTAGAATGGCATACATAATTTTGTTGTTTATAACTAGCCTGCATTGCTGTGCTGTTTATGTTTGGCCCGGAAACAAATTTTCATAGTCAAGTGTAGCTGACACTTGCCACAAAATATTCTTGAGAACTAAAAGCTTGGTAAAGCCACATGTGCTTTTTAAACTTTGATTTCACTTCTAAATGTCTTTTTGTATTCTTATTACAGGCGTGCAAAGTCGCCAAAGGACGCATACATAGAGACATTTGAATCATAGCTTGGATTTACTGACAGATTCTTTTCTTCGTGAATGCACCCCTACATTTATACGGTATTTGGTTTTGCTCTATAAGGACATTAAAAAAGCAATGGTTTTAGGTATAAACTTTTTTGCAAATGACAGGGTTCCTGCAGGTATGGAAAACCTGGAAAAGTTATGGAATTTAAATTTGTATTTTTAAGGCCTGTAAAAGTTTTGAAAAAGGCCAACTCTTGCAAAAGTCCTTGAAAAAGTATGGAATTTGGCAACTGTTTTACCCAAAAAATGCCAGATAGGGATAGGAATATCAAATTACGTAATGTTTGTATATTCGTTGCAAGTATGGCAAATTGGCTGCATCTACCAAAGCCTCTTTATAAGTTTCACGATGGGAATAACTCGATTTGTTTCGAATAAGTTATGAAAAAAAAATTTTTTTCCTTGAAAAGTTTTGGAAAAGTCATGGAATTTGTGAACGAAAATTGTGCGGGAACCCTGAAATGATCAATTACCATGATAGTGAGTTTTTTGTCATCATAAAATTTTTTTCACCAGGGGTGATACACTAGAATGGCATACATAATTTTGTTGTTTATAACTAGCCTGCATTGCTGTGCTGTTTATGTTTGGCCCGGAAACAAATTTTCATGGTCAAGTGTAGCTGACACTTGCCATAAAATATTCTTGAGAACTATAAGCTTGGTAAAGCCACATGTGCATTTTAAACTTTGATTTCACTTCTAAATGTCTTTTTGTATTCTCTTTACAGGCGTGCAAAGTCGCCAAAGGACACATACATACAGACATTTGAATCATAGCTTGGATTTACTGACAGATTCTTTTCTTCGTGAATGCACCCCTACATTTATATGGTATTTGGTTTTGCTCTATAAGGACATTAAAAAAGCAATGGTTTTAGGTATCAACTTTTTTGCAAATGATCAATTACCATGATAGTGAGTTTTTTGTCATCATGAAATCTTTTTCACCAGGGGTGATAGACTAGAATGGCATACATAATTTTGTGGTTTATAACTAGCCTGCATTGCTGTGCTGTTTATGTTTGGCCCGGAAACAAATTTTCATGGTCAAGTGTAGCTGACACTTGCCCCAAAATATTCTTCAGAACTATAAGCTTGGTAAAGCCACATGTGCATTTTAAACTTTGATTTCACTTCTAAATGTCTTTTTGTAATCTTGTTACAGGCGTGCAAAGTCGCCAAAGGACACATACATACAGACATTTGAATCATAGCTTGGATTTACTGACAGATTCTTTTCTTCGTGAATGCACCCCTACATTTATACGGTATTTGGTTTTGCTCTATAAGGACATTAAAAAAGCAATGGTTTTAGGTATAAACTTTTTTGCAAATGACAGGGTTCCTGCAGGTATGGAAAACCTGGAAAAGTTATGGAATTTAAATTTGTATTTTTAAGGCCTGTAAAAGTTTTGAAAAAGGCCAACTCTCGCAAAAGTCCTTGAAAAAGTATGGAATTTGGCAACTGTTTTACCCAAAAAATGCCAGATAGGGATAGGAATATCAAATTACGTAATGTTTGTATATTCGTTGCAAGTATGGCAAATTGGCTGCATCTACCAAAGCCTCTTTACAAGTTTCACGATGGGAATAACTCGATTTGTTTCGAATAAGTTATAAAAAAAATTTTTTTTCCTTGAAAAGTTTTGGAAAAGTCATGGAATTTGTGAACGAAAATTGTGCGGGAACCCTGAAATGATCAATTACCATGATAGTGAGTTTTTTGTCATCATAAAATCTTTTCCACCAGGGGTGATACACTAGAATGGCATACATAATTTTGTTGTTTATAACTAGCCTGCATTGCTGTGCTGTTTATGTTTGGCCCGGAAACAAATTTTCATGGTCAAGTGTAGCTGACACTTGCCATAAAATATTCTTGAGAACTATAAGCTTGGTAAAGCCACATGTGCATTTTAAACTTTGATTTCACTTCTAAATGTCTTTTTGTATTCTCTTTACAGGCGTGCAAAGTCGCCAAAAGACACATACATGCAGACATTTGAATGATAGCTTGGATTTACTGACAGATTCTTTTCTTCGTGAATGCACCCCTACATTTATATGGTATTTGGTTTTGCTCTATAAGGACATTAAAAAAGCAATGGTTTTAGGTATCAACTTTTTTGCAAATGATCAATTACCATGGTAGTGAGTTTTTTGTCATCGTGAAATCTTTTTTACCAGGGGTGATAGACTAGAATGGCATACATAATTTTGTTGTTTATAACTAGCCTGCATTGCTGTGCTGTTTATGTTTGGCCCGGAAACAAATTTTCATGGTCAAGTGTAGCTGACACTTGCCATAAAATATTCTTGAGAACTATAAGCTTGGTAAAGCCACATGTGCATTTTAAACTTTGATTTCACTTCTAAATGTCTTTTTGTATTCTCTTTACAGGCGTGCAAAGTCGCCAAAAGACACATACATGCAGACATTTGAATGATAGCTTGGATTTACTGACAGATTCTTTTCTTCGTGAATGCACCCCTACATTTATATGGTATTTGGTTTTGCTCTATAAGGACATTAAAAAAGCAATGGTTTTAGGTATCAACTTTTTTGCAAATGATCAATTACCATGGTAGTGAGTTTTTTGTCATCGTGAAATCTTTTTTACCAGGGGTGATAGACTAGAATGGCATACATAATTTTGTTGTTTATAACTAGCCTGCATTGCTGTGCTGTTTATGTTTGGCCCGGAAACAAATTTTCATGGTCAAGTGTAGCTGACACTTGCCACAAAATATTCTTGAGAACTATAAGCTTGGTAAAGCCACATGTGCTTTTTAAACTTTGATTTCACTTCCAAATGTCTTTTTGTATTCTTATTACAGGCGTGCAAAGTCGCCAAAGGACACATACATACAGACATTTGAATCATAGCTTGGATTTACTGACAGATTCTTTTCTTCGTGAATGCACCCTTACATTTGTACGGTATTTGGTTTTGCTCTATAAGGACATTAAAAAAGCAATGATTTGAGGGATCAACTTTTTTTGCAAATGATCAATTACCATGATAGTGAGTTTTTTGTCATCATGAAATCTTTTTCACCAGGGGTGATAGACTAGAATGGCATACATAATTTTGTTGTTTATAACTAGCCTGCATTGCTGTGCTGTTTATATTTGGCCCGGAAACAAATTTTCATGGTCAAGTGTAGCTGACACTTGCCACAAAATATTCTTGAGAACTATAAGCTTGGTAAAGCCACTTGTGCATTTTAAACTTTGATTTCACTTCTAAATGTCTTTTTGTATTCTTATTACAGGCGTGCAAAGTAGCCGAAGGATACATATGCTAAACCCAGGGCTTCCACATCTTTTCTTCGCTGTAAGTTTTCAAAGTTGTGTAATTGAAACCCGTCATAAAACATACTTTCAGATTTGCACTCTTTAAGCCACATGTGAGTATAGTACTGGGATTGTGTCTTTCCGTTTTTCATTTCTGGGTTATGTGTTGATCTCAGAAGGTAACATTTGATAAGACATCTTACATTCCAATTCCAGCCGTTATTTTTATGTTTTGATTCAAACAGGCTTACTTATGTGGATACAAACCCCTATCCTTTCAGCACCAATTGTTGTTTCTACTTTGTATTTGTAGCCTAATTGCTGTATATGTTCATTAGTGTGTCCCTTGATTTCACAAACCTGCCTGCTTGAAAACATTTGACATTGCATCGCTTCAGACAGTAAGGTTGCTGAAATAGTTTTAATAGAAGTTGTGTTTTGTAGAAGGCATGCTTTCAGTAAATGAAATGTCATTTTTTAGTCGATACTATTTTGTATGTTTTCGCCTGTGTTCAAAATCTGTTGCATGTTTTTGGCGTGAATAAAGTTTCTTCTAGATTGATCACTGGTGTTTTGCATTTTGTAAAGTATCTCTTGATTATGTTTGCGTTGTTTCTTGAGAAGGCAGATAGAGATTGATTTAAACATAGAACAAAAGGAGTCCATAAAATCACATGAAACCGTTGAGATTTGTCAAAAATTTTTGTTTACAAGCTTTTTGTGGAAATTTGGTCACGCACTAATGACAATGTCATGAAAAGTGATACCATAAAAAAATACTTTGTTATCAATTGTGGCATGAATTTGGGGAAAAAATTGCACTTTTGGAGTTAGAATAATATTTTGTGTTTTAATTTGCCGAAGTTGTTTAAAAACTTTATTAGTGAAGTTTTCTGAATCTAATTAACGTGACGCAATAATTCATGAGTTTGGCAAATATGATTTCAGTGTTTAGTTATGACTTAAAATTTTTCCAGAAGTTTCCAGTGCCGAAATTGAGCTACTGCTTGCTATGCCCGATTTTGTTTTCTGCCAATAAATGGGTAATAAATTCTTTTTTTTGAAAAAATTGATCGCGTGATGACGTTTTGCCGAATGCAAACTCAAATAAAGAAGTACCGTTTCATTGGCCTAAGAACGATAGTAGTGCGTCTTTTTGCTGCAAAAGTGATTTGCAAGTTAAACTTTTACGCCTCGATGGAATAGCAAGTTCAGGAGTTCGTTAATATGCATTTATTTTCGAAAAATATTGAGCGCGAAACATATTTATTGAACAACTGTGAAAATAAACATTGCGTCATCAGCGATCAGCTGTTTGTAAACAGACGTGGCGAAACTTTTTATCTTAAAAGTTGAGACTGTTTTTGGTCGTTTTGTCGCAAAATTATGAAGATCAAAGACAAAATCGTTTTGTAACTCGTTTTTGGAATAATATTCTAAAAGTTTGAGTTTCAATTTAACTTGGAAACATTGTCTGCCGATGACTCAGTTTTTCAGTTTACTAAGAAAAAACTTTGATTTCACTTCTAAATGTCTTTTTGTATTTTTATTACAGGCGTGCAAAGTCGCCAAAGGACACATACTTACAGACATTTGAATCATACCTTGGATTTACTGACAGATTCTTTTCTTCGTGAATGCACCCCTACATTTATACGGTATTTGGTTTTGCTCTATAAGGACATTAAAAAAGCAATGGTTTTAGGTATAAACGTTTTTGCAAATGATCAATTACCATGATAGTGAGTTTTTTGTCATCATGAAATCTTTTTCACCAGGGGTGATACACTAGAATGGCATACATAATTTTGTTGTTTATAACTAGCCTGCATTGCTGTGCTGTTTATGTTTGGCCCGGAAACAAATTTTCATAGTCAAGTGTAGCTGACACTTGCCACAAAATATTCTTGAGAACTAAAAGCTTGGTAAAGCCACATGTGCTTTTAAAACTTTGATTTCACTTCTAAATGTCTTTTTGTATTCTTATTACAGGCGTGCAAAGTCGCCAAAGGCCACATACATACAGACATTTGAATCATAGCTTGGATTTACTGACAGATTCTTTTCTTCGTGAATGCACCCCTACATTTATACGGTATTTGGTTTTGCTCTATAAGGACATTAAAAAAGCAATGGTTTTAGGTATAAACTTTTTTGCAAATGACAGGGTTCCTGCAGGTATGGAAAACCTGGAAAAGTTATGGAATTTAAATTTGTATTTTTAAGGCCTGTAAAAGTTTTGAAAAAGGCCAACTCTCGCAAAAGTCCTTGAAAAATATGGAATTTGGCAACTGTTTTACCCAAAAAATGCCAGATAGGGATAGGAATATCAAATTACGTAATGTTTGTATATTCGTTGCAAGTATGGCAAATTGGCTGCATCTACCAAAGCTTCTTTACAAGTTTCACGATGGGAATAACTCGATTTGTTTCGATTAAGTTATGAAAAAAATTTTTTTTTCCTTGAAAAGTTTTGGAAAATTCATGGAATTTGTGAACGAAAATTGTGCGGGAACCCTGAAATGATCAATTACCATGATAGTGAGTTTTTTGTCATCATAAAATCTTTTTTACCAGGGGTGATAGACTAGAATGGCATACATAATTTTGTTGTTTAAAACTAGCCTGCATTGCTGTGCTGTTTATGTTTGGCCCGGAAACAAATTTTCATAGTCAAGTGTAGCTGACACTTGCCACAAAATATTCTTGAGAACTATAAGCTTGGTAAAGCCACATGTGCTTTTTAAACTTTGATTTCACTTCTAAATGTCTTTTTGTATTCTTATTACAGGCGTGCAAAGTCGCCAAAGGCCACATACATACAGACATTTGAATCATAGCTTGGATTTACTGACAGATTCTTTTCTTCGTGAATGCACCCCTACATTTATACGGTATTTGGTTTTGCTCTATAAGGACATTAAAAAAGCAATGGTTTTAGGTATAAACTTTTTTGCAAATGACAGGGTTCCTGCAGGTATGGAAAACCTGGAAAAGTTATGGAATTTAAATTTGTATTTTTAAGGCCTGTAAAAGTTTTGAAAAAGGCCAACTCTTGCAAAAGTCCTTGAAAAAGTATGGAATTTGGCAACTGTTTTACCCAAAAAATGCCAGATAGGGATAGGAATATCAAATTACGTAATGTTTGTATATTCGTTGCAAGTATGGCAAATTGGCTGCATCTACCAAAGCCTCTTTACAAGTTTCACGATGGGAATAACTCGATTTGTTTCGAATAAGTTATGAAAAAAATTTTTTTTTCCTTGAAAAGTTTTGGAAAAGTCATGGAATTTGTGAACGAAAATTGTGCGGGAACCCTGAAATGATCAATTACCATGATAGTGAGTTTTTTGTCATCATAAAATTTTTTTCACCAGGGGTGATACACTAGAATGGCATACATAATTTTGTTGTTTATAACTAGCCTGCATTGCTGTGCTGTTTATGTTTGGCCCGGAAACAAATTTTCATGGTCAAGTGTAGCTGACACTTGCCATAAAATATTCTTGAGAACTATAAGCTTGGTAAAGCCACATGTGCATTTTAAACTTTGATTTCACTTCTAAATGTCTTTTTGTATTCTCTTTACAGGCGTGCAAAGTCGCCAAAGGACACATACATGCAGACATTTGAATGATAGCTTGGATTTACTGACAGATTCTTTTCTTCGTGAATGCACCCCTACATTTATATGGTATTTGGTTTTGCTCTATAAGGACATTAAAAAAGCAATGGTTTTAGGTATCAACTTTTTTGCAAATGATCAATTACCATGATAGTGAGTTTTTTGTCATCATGAAATCTTTTTCACCAGGGGTGATAGACTAGAATGGCATACATAATTTTGTGGTTTATAACTAGCCTGCATTGCTGTGCTGTTTATGTTTGGCCCGGAAACAAATTTTCATGGTCAAGTGTAGCTGACACTTGCCACAAAATATTCTTGAGAACTATAAGCTTGGTTAAGCCACATGTGCATTTTAAACTTTGATTTCACTTCTAAATGTCTTTTTGTATTCTTATTACAGGCGTGCAAAGTAGCCGAAGGACACATACATACAGACATTTGAATCATAGCTTGGATTTACTGACAGATTCTTTTCTTCGTGAATGCACCCCTACATTTATACGGTATTTGGTTTTGCTCTATAAGGACATTAAAAAAGCAATAGTTTTAGGCATAAACTTTTTTGCAAATGATCAATTACCATGATAGTGAGTTTTTTGTCATCATGAAATCTTTTTTACCAGGGGTGATACACTAGAATGGCATACATAATTTTGTTGTTTATAACTAGCCTGCATTGCTGTGCTGTTTATGTTTGGCCCGGAAATAAATTTTCATGGTCATGTGTAGCTGACACTTGCCACAAAATATTCTTGAGAACTATCAGCTTGGTTAAGCCACATGTGCATTTTAAACTTTGATTTCACTTCTAAATGTCTTTTTGTATTCTTATTACAGGCGTGCAAAGTAGCCGAAGGACACATACATACAGACATTTGAATCATAGCTTGGATTTAGTGACAGATTCTTTTTTTCGTGAATGCACCCCTACATTTATATGGTATTTGGTTTTGCTCTATAAGGACATTAAAAAAGCAATGGTTTTAGGTACAAACTTTTTTGCAAATGATCAATTACCATGATAGTGAGTTTTTTGTCATCATGAAATCTTTTTCACCGGGGGTGATAGACTAGAATGGCACACATAATTTTGTTTTTATAACTAGCCTGCATTGCTGTGCTGTTTATGTTTGGCCCGGAAACAAATTTTCATGGTCAAGTGTAGCTGACACTTGCCACAAAATATTGTTGAGAACTATTAGCTTGGTAAAGCCACATGTGCATTTTAAACTTTGATTTCACTTCTAAATGTCTTTTTGTATTCTTGTTGCTGGCGTGCAAAGTCGCCAAAGGACACATACATACCGACATTTGAATCATAGCTTGGATTTAGTGACAGATTCTTTCCTTCGTGAATGCACCCCTACATTTATACGGTATTTGGTTTTGCTCTATAGGGACACTAAAAAAGCAATGGTTTTAGGTATCAACTTCTTTGCAAATGATCAATTACCATGATAGTGGGTTTTTTGTCATCGTGACATCTTTTTAACCAGAGATGATAGACTAGAATGGCATACATAATTTTGTTGTTTATAACTAGCCTGCATTGCTGTGCTGTTTATGTTTGGCCCGGAAACAAATTTTCATGGTCAAGTGTAGCTGACACTTGCCACAAAATATTGTTGAGAACTACAAGCTTGGTAAAGCCACATGTGCATTTTAAACTTTGATTTCACTTCTAAATGTCTTTTTATATTCTTATTACAGGCGTGCAAAGTAGCCAAAGGATACATATGCTAAACCCTGGGGTTCCGCATCTTTTTCTTCACTGTAAGTTTTTCTAGCTGTGTAATTGAAACCCTTCATAAAACATACTTTCGGATTTGCACTCTTTGAGCCACATGTGAGTATAGTACTGGGATTGTGTCTTTCCGTTTTTCATTTCTGGGTTAATGTGTTGGTCTCAGAAGGTAACATTTGATAAGACATATTACATTTAAATTCCAGTCGTTATTTTTATGTTTTGATTCAAACAGGCTAACTTATGTGGATACAAACCCCTATCCTTTCAGCACCAATTGTTGTTTCTACTTTGTATTTGTAGCCTAATTGCTGTATATGTTCATTAGTGTGTCCCTTGATTTCACAAACCTGCCTGCTTGAAAACATTTGACATTGCATCGCCTCAGACAGTAAGGTTGCTGAAATAGTTTTAATAGAAGATGTGTTTTGTAGAAGGCATGGTTCCAGTAAATGAAATGTCCTATTTTAGTGGATCCTATTATGTATGCTTTCGCTTGTGTTCAAAATCTGGTGCATGTTTTTGGCGTAAATAAAGTTTTCGTTTAGATCCTTCCGTGTTGTTTTGCATTGTGTAAAATATCTCTTTATTATGTTTGTGCTGTGACTTGATAAGGCAGACAGAGATTTATTTGAACGTAGAATAAAAGGAATCCATAAAATCACATGTAAACGTTGAGATTTGTCAAAAAATGTTTGTTGACAAGGTTTTTGTGGAAATTTGGTCACGCACTAACGACCATGTCATGAAAAGTGATACCATAAAAAAATACTTTGTTATCAATTGCGGCATGAATTTGGGGAAAAAATTGCACTTTTGGAGTTATAATAAAATTTGGTGTTTTAATTTACCGCAGTTGTTTAAAAAATTTATTAGTAATGTTTTCTGAATCTAATTAACGTGACGCAATAATTCATGAGTTGGCCAAATATGATTTCAGTGGTTAGTTATGACGTAACATTTTTTCAGAAATTTCCAGTGCCGAAATTCAGCTATTGCTGGCTATCTCCGGTTTTGTTTTGTTACAATGAATGGGTAATAAATTATTTTTCCTAATAATTTGACCGCGTGATAACCTTTTGCCGAATGCAAACTCAAATAAAGAAGTAACGTTTCATTGGTCCAAGAACGATAGTAGATTGCGTTTTTTTGCTGCACAAGTGATTTACAAGTTAAACTTTTACGCCTTGATGGAATTGCAAGTTCAGAAGTTCGTTAATGTGCATTTATTTCCGAAAATTATTGATCGCGAAACATATTTATTGAACAGCTGTGAAAATAAACATTGCGTCATCAGCGATCAGCTGTTTGTAAACAGACGTGGCGAAAAATTTTCATCTTTAAAGTTGAGACTGTTTTCGGTCGTTTTGTCGCAAAATTATGAAGATTAAAGACAAAATCGTGCTTTTGCTTTTGCTTTTGCTGCCTGATAAGAAGTCGTATTTTGGTAAAAGTTAGTTTCAAAATTTTTACATATTTAATGAGAAAAATAACGGCCCAAGTAGACATAAAAAGCAACTTGCCTCAATATCACTGATGTGGGCATGAGCATTTGCAGAAGCAGTTATAAAATAATAAACCATGTTGCATTTACATCTATTTGAGCTTTTATTTTTATGACTAAATTTATGAACAGATCCATGCATATTGTTTAATATATTTTTACATTAATTATTTTGAACTTACAATTGGATTCTTGCAGAGGTTATGAAGTGCTTGCGATGTCAGTAGATGTCTACAACATGTGGCTGCATCTTGTATTTTCTAATTACTCACTTGTTATAACTGATGTGATGGATTTTGAAAAATCAAATGTCACTTCAATTTCCAGGTTTCACAGCTCGTGTGTCTAGGAAATCAAGGTTTGTCTTTGTAACATACATATATTGAAGTTACATCACTAAAAAAATTATATTTCATCACAAAAGACAATTGTAAACAATAAATGTTATTAATCAGGACACACTGCTCTTCGATATCCAAAATACTTAAAAACAGTGACTGATCATTTTTTAGTGATTTTTTTTAATGTTAAATGTGCTCAAAAAAAGCATCGTCAGTTTCTGTACCCCTCACATCCATGGAGATCATTACATAATTCATAACAAAAAGTATATAAGCTTATGTCAATAGACATACTATAACTATTCAAATATCATCAGTAGTGGCTGAAAATGAATGAAATGTTGTAACGTCAGCTGCTGTAATCATGTCTCATGAGTGTAAATTGTCTGCTCCACACTAATTATAACAGTGGAATTATAAATGTAAACCAAATTCAGAAAAGTCTTTCTGATTTAATTTATTTAGTCAAATTCTTGTTTTGTTTTTGTCACTGATTTAAATCACTGGGGCACAAAACCCTGTTTACATGTAATAATAGTTTCTTCCTTATGGTGTTTTTGCAGACTCTTTCTGATTGTGCTGAGTCAGCTGTTTTGTTTCGGTTTCAAATGACGGCAGAGTCAGGATTTGGAAAATCGATGACCAAACATGTGTACGAACCTTATATATTGTGGCTGTTTGTAGGATATATGTATTGAACGAGCAATAAGTTAGTTATTAAATATTTGTAGGTTCTGAAACACACAATTCTATTGGAAAGTATGGAGAAACACTTCACGGACACTAAAACATCGGTTGAAGCACGTTGCATTTCTGTTCATAATGACGGCAAACACATGTGGTTGGCGACAGGAGTGGGAGTATCCAGCAGTATGTATTCAACATACTTCCTAATTCAATTTGTAGTCATCTTTATGTCTGGGCACATCGGGGAATTCTGCACACAATTTAACACTCTATCATAAATATGCATCAGTAATTTCATCGCTGGTTTCTAGGCTGCACCTATTTTAGCTTGTTTTTCCAAGCCACAGTAAATTTGGAATTTGGTTTTAAGTTGTTATTTTGGATTTGTTTTTTTGTAATCCTTAAGACTAAATAGTTTTGCGTTTTTTATGACAACCAATCATTTGTTTTTAGTGTGTACGACCTTATGACGTTTAAGAGGATATCATTTATTTCGTCACACGACGGGGATATATTAAGCATGGATTATTCTCACCGTGGTTCGATGCTTGCAAGCGCGAGTAGAGATCGATGTGTTCACATGTTTACTGATGATTCTATTCCGTCCATTTGGCTAATTCGACCCAGTTGACACAAAATGTAAATTCAATGCACTAAGTATCATTTACACGAACTACAATAAACTGCATTAAAACGCTGGAATCTAAATCATACAAGTAAACAAGGGTAAATTTGGAAAATGAAACACGCATGTTTAAGTGATTTGCCTTTGAACCAAATGTGTCACATTTAAAAATCTGACTTTTTTCCGAACCTTTCTTTGTACATTGCATTTTGCTTTGCCTAAGCTTTTTTAATTATATATATATATATCAGTCACAGTGAAAGTGTCCAGTTTTCAGCTGCATTTGTTTTTGTACCACTTTTGTGATTTTTGTGTTTTAGTGTCATTATGTTGTTTAACAGAGAGCATAGTTGTTTAATCTTGATGCTGACAATTCTTGGTCTAAATCAGATTTATAATTACAGTTTCGACTAATGAGCTGTGGAACAGACAAGTCTCTTTACTACTACAACTGACATCAGTTGAGAACAACATTACATTGAGAAACACTCGATGGCTGACATGGACATTGTTGAGTAAGCAAATCCACAAAATTTTAAACCCAGCCATTCTAATTGTGGATTTTATTCATCGATGATTCAGTGCTAGTTGCGTGCAGCTGCAATTTAACCGAATATGACATCTTTGGTGCAAAATGCTTGTTGCAAGCTCGTGTGTTGATAAAAACATCTATGTCCTCCCGTACACCACAGGTCAGTGTTGGTTTGCATTTGTTGAGAAAATTGAAAAGCAATTTGCAGTTATGCAGTATTAATAAGTATTTCCACTTAATTCAATCAAACATGTTTTATTCATGTCAAATGATTAATGTGTGTCTAGCAAATTTACTCATGGTAGGAATTTCACAATACTGGCCTTTTACAAGTTTGCATTTTTTCTGCATCAGTTTTTAAATTGCTTTAATGTATTTGCAACTGTTTTTCCAATTAAAATTTTTAACAAGAATCTTTTGTTTGTCTCGCAGGAGATTGTGTTTGCATGATCAGCCGGCATTCAGAGGTAGCGGTTGCTCTCACTTTCGACCACAACTCTCACTTAATCTCCGCATCTGCCGACAGTTGCATATTTGGGCGGACATTTAGCCATCGGGTGACAGAAGAGCTCAAACAAACCCAGAAAGGTGCCACCTCCATGCCTGGAAGTCCAGATTTGAATAAAACCTCGTATTTTGCTACAAACGACCAGTTTACAGTAGAAATAATCGATGATTCGACGCATCCTAGTAATGTTGACATCCCGTTCAGTGATGAGTTTGACGACCCTTCAACTTTGACATTTCAAAACAATCCAGGTAATGTCCCTTGCTGCGATTTCCAAATGATTTGTCCGTTAGTTGAGGTGTTTGCAGAGGTTTGATATGTTACTATTATCATATTTATTGACATTCAGAATACACTTTTTTATTTTATTATGATTCCTTTATTGTTTTTCTTATTACACACATCAGTACAAACTTCATTATGCAAATTTAATTTGTAAAGAAGTGTCAACATTTTTATGCATTTTGCTGGTTTGTATTTATTTTGTTTGGCTTTTTAAGAACTTACAATTGCTTTTTCAGATGCTGAGCAACAAAATACTGATGAGTCATTGTTGTCAAAGTGAGTGACTAAGCAGTTGTCCAACGATGAGTCAGGGTTACCTTTACCTGAACTGGGGAAATGGGAGATAAATTACACAAAGAAAAGGTGGGATGTTGGGATTTAACTTTACAAATATGTGACAGACTAAAAACTTTGACAAGCAGTAATAGGCAGTGTTAGTTTCTAAAAACAACTAAGTCACATTGCTAAGCTGTTTATGTTTGGCCTGGAAACCAATTTTCTTAGGCAAGTGTAGGCTGACCCTTGGGGCTAAATATTTTTGACTAGTATATGCTTGGCAAAGCCACATATACATTTTAAACTTTGATTTCATTTCTAAATGTCTTTTTGTATTCTTATTTCAGGCTTGCACAGTAGCAGAAGGACACATACATACCAACATTTGAGTCATAGCTTGGATTTACTGATGGATTATTTTCTTTGTCCCCCCCCACACACACACACACTTTTATCTGGTATTTTCAAGATTATCCACCAGAGCATTGATGGTTTAATGTGTCGGGTATGCAATTTTTTTACAGCAAGTGTTTTGTGTTATGGCAAAGTACGGAAACCCCTGGTTTTTGCACCTTTTTCTTCACTGTAGGTTTTTAAAGCTGTTTAATTGAAGCCGGTCATAGAATATACTTTACAAATTTACACTCTTTAAGCCATGTGTGCGTATAGTGGGATCGTGTCTTTCCGTTTTTGATTTTGGGTGTAATGTGTTGGTCTCAGAAGGTAACATAAGATAAGACATGTTACATTTAAATTCAAGCTGTTATTTTTATGTTTTGATCAAACAGGCTTACTTATGTTGATACAAACCCCTATGTTTTCTGCACCAATTGTTGTTTCTACTTTGTATTTGTAGTCTAATTGCTGTATATGTTCATTAGTGTGTCCCTTGATTTCACAAACCTTCCTGCTTGAAAACATTTGACATTGCATCGCCTCAGACAGTAAGGTTGCTGAAATAGTTTTAATAGAAGATGTGTTTTGTAGAAGGCATGGTTCCAGTAAATGAAATGTCCTATTTTAGTGGATCCTATTATGTATGCTTTCGCTTGTGTTCAAAATCTGGTGCATGTTTTTGGCGTAAATAAAGTTTTCTTTTAGATCCTTCCGTGTTGTTTTGCATTGTGTAAAATATCTCTTTATTATGTTTGTGCTGTTACTTGATAAGGCAGACAGAGATTTATTTAAACGTAGAATAAAAGGAATCCATAAAATCACATGTAAACGTTGAGATTTGTCAAAAAATGTTTGTTGACAAGCTTTTTGTGGAAATTTGGTCACGCACTAACGACCATGTCATGAAAAGTGATACCATAAAAAAATACTTTGTTATCAATTGCGGCATGAATTTGGGGAAAAAATTGCACTTTTGGATTTATAATAAAATTTGGTGTTTTAATTTACCGCAGTTGTTTAAAAAATTTATTAGTAATGTTTTCTGAATCTAATTAACGTGACGCAATAATTCATGAGTTGGCCAAATATGATTTCAGTGGTTAGTTATGACGTAACATTTTTTCAGAAATTTCCAGTGCCGAAATTCAGCTATTGCTGGCTATCTCCGGTTTTGTTTTGTGCCAATGAATGGGTAATAAATTATTTTTCCTAATAATTTGACCGCGTGATAACCTTTTGCCGAATGCAAACTCAAATAAAGAAGTAACGTTTCATTGGTCCAAGAACGATAGTAGATTGCGTTTTTTTGCTGCACAAGTGATTTACAAGTTAAACTTTTACGCCTTGATGGAATTGCAAGTTCAGAAGTTCGTTAATGTGCATTTATTTCATTGATTTAAATTATTGATCGCGAAACATATTTATTGAACAGCTGTGAAAATAAACATTGCGTCATCAGCGATCAGCTGTTTGTAAACAGACGTGGCGAAAAATTTTCATCTTTAAAGTTGAGACTGTTTTTGGTCGTTTTGTCGCAAAATTATGAAGATTAAAGACAAAATCGTGCTTTTGCTTTTGCTGCCTGATAAGAAGTCGTATTTTGGTAAAAGTTAGTTTCAAAATTTTTACATATTTAATGAGAAAAATAACGGCCCAAGTAGACATAAAAAGCAACTTGCCTCAATATCACTGATGTGGGCATGAGCATTTGCAGAAGCAGTTATAAA
Source organism: Phallusia mammillata (assembly GCF_965637545.1). Taxonomy (NCBI): domain Eukaryota; kingdom Metazoa; phylum Chordata; class Ascidiacea; order Phlebobranchia; family Ascidiidae; genus Phallusia; species Phallusia mammillata. Next base: position 365,985 of record NC_137257.1, on the reverse strand, counting down.
ATAATAAACCATGTTGCATTTACATCTATTTGAGCTTTTATTTTTATGACTAAATTTATGAACAGATCCATGCATATTGTTTAATATATTTTTACATTAATTATTTTGAACTTACAATTGGATTCTTGCAGAGGTTATGGAGTGCTTGCGATGTCAGTAGATGTCTACAACATGTGGCTGCATCTTGTATTTTCTAATTACTCACTTGTTATAACTGATGTGATGGATTTTGAAAAATCAAATGTCACTTCAATTTCCAGGTTTCACAGCTCGTGTGTCTAGGAAATCAAGGTTTGTCTTTGTAACATACATGAAGTTACATCACTAAAAAAATTATATTTCATCACAAAAGACAATTGTAAACAATAAATGTTATTAATCGGGACACACTGCTCTTCGATATCCAAAATACTTAAAAACAGTGACTGATCATTTTTTAGTGATTTTTTTTAATGTTAAATGTGCTCAAAAAAGCATCGTCAGTTTCTGTACCCCTCACATCCATGGAGATCATTACATAATTCATAACAAAAAGTATATAAGCTTATGTCAATAGACATACTATAACTATTCAAATATCATCAGTAGTGGCTGAAAATGAATGAAATGTTGTAACGTCAGCTGCTGTAATCATGTCTCATGAGTGTAAATTGTCTGCTCCACACTAATTATAACAGTGAAATTATAAATGTAAACCAAATTCAGAAAAGTCTTTCTGATTTAATTTATTTAGTCAAATTCTTGTTTTGTTTTTGTCACTGATTTAAATCACTGGGGCACAAAACCCTGTTTACATGTAATAATAGTTTCTTCCTTATGGTGTTTTTGCAGACTCTTTCTGATTGTGCTGAGTCAGCTGTTTTGTTTCGGTTTCAAATGACGGCAGAGTCAGGATTTGGAAAATCGATGACCAAACATGTGTACGAACCTTATATATTGTGGCTGTTTGTAGGATATATGTATTGGACGATCAATAAGAACATTATATATTGTGGCTGTTTGTAGGATATATAGTCAAGTGGGATAAAAAAAAACAATTTTTTGAAACTTTGTTACCAAACTTTTATTTTAGGCAACAAAATGTCAGTTTTTCTTCCCAACAAAGCTGATAGGACTACTTTTATAGTTATGTGACAAGTTTTTGATTTTACTAATAAACAAAAAAAATATTTGACAAAAACTGTTCTTCTTTTTTAACCCGAAAAAGGTACAAAAAAAAACAATGTCGGGGTAAAAAAACAACAAGTGGACATTAGGACCATTCAAAAAAAATTGAGTGGCAGTTGGAACTTCAATTCAGTTATATGAACTTAATCAACCATCTTAAAGTCAAACATAAGACAGAAATTTCATTAATAACTCTGTTACAATAAATAAGCCAAAAAAACATGAGCCACATAAAAATTCTTTGTTTTCGAATTTTTACAAACCAAACTTACAGCAGTTAGTAAACTGTTTGTAAATTAATAAAACACTTTCAAATTGGGGCTAAGACTTTCCATGGCTTTGTACCTTTATTGCACTGCATTTATTGCCTTTGATTTGGTCTTTTTTGTCATTTTCCAGTCTTTTGTTGGTATGCAACTAGGTTTAAATAGAGCTCACCCACTTGCTGACTGGTCATGTAACCTAAAACCTTATTGAAATAAAGTTTAATTTTCTACCCCAAACTGCTTGAATTGCCACATAATGATTTGATAACCTGTTTTTCTTACTTAGTAGCATTTTTCTTTACACCTGGATCCCAATTTGTACTTTTATCCATGCAGGTATACTTTTTGGTAAAAATTTCTCCAAAACTGGGCCTCAAAGAAATTTTATACAAGTTTGGTTTAAGTACATGTTTTATAGGCTTTCTTTTTTATTTTCTAAACTTCCAGGTGACAAATAAAAATGTTTGGGCAAAAAAAATTTTTGGGGTGCAAAAAATACATAGTTTTTTATTACCCCATTCCTATAGAACCGTTTGGGGTAAAAACGAACAACAAGATAACTGAAAAAATTTAGAAGCTAGCCAAGTGGAGTCTTTTTTGTTTATTAGGTCATAGTTATGACACAACACAGAACAAAGGTCATTGACACCAAACTTGTAATAAAAAATCTGCAGGAAAGTTTTTAAAGGTTGTTCAAGACTTTTTAACATACGAATTTTACTACTGTTGTTTCAACCTGCAGAACATTGCCTGCAAACAAAATCTGAGAATGGTTTATGCCTTATTTTGTTGGTAGAGAATAAATACATCCTATGAAAAAGAAACCATTTAAAAAAAATTTTTGGTTTAGCTGTGAAGGTATTGTTTTTTTTACCCCAACTTCAGCAAAAAATTTTTTTACCCCATTTGACTATATGTATTGAACGAGCAATAAGTTAGTTATTAAATATTTGTAGGTTCTGAAACACACAATTCTATTGGAAAGTATGGAGAAACACTTCACGGACACTAAAACATCGGTTGAAGCACGTTGCATTTCAGTTCATAATGACGGCAAACACATGTGGTTGGCGACAGGAGTGGGAGTATCCAGCAGTATGTATTCAACATACTTCCTAATTCAATTTGTAGTCATCTTTATGTCTGGGCACATTGGGGAATTCTGCACACAATTTAACACTCTTTATCATAAATATGCATCAGTAATTTCATCGCTGGTTTCTAGACTGCACCTATTTTAGCTTGTTTTTCTAAGCCACAGTAAATTTGGAATTTGGTTTTAAGTTGTTATTTTGGATTTGTTTTTTTGTAATCCTTAAGACTAAATAGTTTTGCGTTTTTTATGACAACCAATCATTTGTTTTTAGTGTGTATGACCTTATGAAGTTTAAGAGGATATCATTTATTTCGTCACCTGACGGGGATATATTAAGCATGGATTATTCTCACCGTGGTTCGATGCTTGCAAGCGCGAGTAGAGATCGATGTGTTCACATGTTTACTGATGATTATATTCCGTCCATTTGGCTAATTCGACCCAGTTGACACAAAATGTAAATTCAATGCACTAAGTATCATTTACACGAACTACAATAAACTGCATTAAAATGCTGGAATCTAAATCATACAAGTTAACAAGGGTAAATTTGGAAAATGAAACACGCATGTTTAAGTGATTTGCCTTTGAACCAAATGTGTCACATTTAATAATCTGACTTTTTTCCGAACCTTTCTTTGTACATTGCATTTTGCTTTGCCTAAGCTTTTTTAATTATATATATATATCAGTCACAGTGAAAGTGTCCAGTTTTCAGCTGCATTTGTTTTTGTACCACTTTTGTGATTTTTGTGTTTTAGTGTCATTATGTTGTTTAACAGAGAGCATAGTTGTTTAATCTTGATGCTGACAATTCTTGGTCTAAATCAAATTTATAATTACAGTTTCGACTAATGAGCTGTGGAACAGACAAGTCTCTTTACTACTACAACTGACATCAGTTGAGAACAACATTACATTGAGAAACACTCGATGGCTGACATGGACATTGTTGAGTAAGCAAATCCACAAAATTTTAAACCCAGCCATTCTAACTGTGGATTTTATTCATCGATGATTCAGTGCTAGTTGCGTGCAGCTGCAATTTAACCAAATATGACATCTTTGGTGCAAAACGCTTGTTGCAACCTCGTGTGTTGATAAAAACATCTATGTCCTCCCGTACACCACAGGTCAGTGTTGGTTTGCATTTGTTGAGAAAATTGAAAAGCAATTTGCAGTTATACAATATTAATGAGCATTTCCACTTAATTCAATCAAACATGTTTTATTCATGTCAAATGACTAAATGTATGTCTAGCAAATTTACTCATGGTAGGAATTTCACAATACTGGCCTTTTACAAGTTTGCATTTTTTCTGCATCAGTTTTTAAATTGCTTTAATGTATTTGCAACTGTTTTTCCAATTAACATTTTTAACAAGAATCTTTTGTTTGTCTCGCAGGAGATTGTGTTTGCATGATCAGCCGGCATTCAGAGGTAGCGGTTGCTCTCACTTTCGACCACAACTCTCACTTAATCTCCGCATCTGCCGACAGTTGCATATTTGGGCGGACATTTAGCCATCGGGTGACAGAAGAGCTCAAACAAACCCAGAAAGGTGCCACCTCCATGCCTGGAAGTCCAGATTTGAATAAAACCTCGTATTTTGCTACAAACGACTAGTTTACAGTAGAAATAATCGATGATTCGACGCATCCTAGTAATGTTGACATCCCGTTCAGTGATGAGTTTGACGACCCTTCAACTTTGACATTTCAAAACAATCCAGGTAATGTCCCTTGCTGCGATTTCCAAATGATTTGTCCGTTAGTTGAGGTGTTTGCAGAGGTTTGATATGTTACTATTATCATATTTATTGACATTCAGAATACACTTTTTTATTTTATTATGATTCCTTTATTGTTTTTCTTATTACACACATCAGTACAAACTTCATTATGCAAATTTAATTTGTAAAGAAGTGTCAACATTTTTATGCATTTTGCTGGTTTGTATTTATTTTGTTTGGCTTTTTAAGAACTTACAATTGCTTTTTCAGATGCTGAGCAACAAAATACTGATGAGTCATTGTTGTCAAAGTGAGTGACTAAGCAGTTGTCCAACGATGAGTCAGGGTTATTAAGCAACAAACCTTTACCTGAAGTGGGGCAGTGGGAGATAAATTACACAAAGAAAAGGTGGGATGTTGGGATTTAACTTTACAAATATGTGACAGACTAAAAACTTTGACAAGTCTGAAGTTGTCCACTGTTTTATTTAGACATATATATTTCACCTAAGTAATAGGCAGTGTTAGTTTCTAAAAACAACTAAGTCACATTGCTAAGCTGTTTATGTTTGGCCTGGAAACCAATTTTCTTAGGCAAGTGTAGGCTGACCCTTGGGGCTAAATATTTTTGACTAGTATATGCTTGGCAAAGCCACATATACATTTTGAACTTTGATTTCATTTCTAAATGTCTTTTTGTATTCTTATTTCAGGCTTGCACAGTAGCAGAAGGACACATACATACCAACATTTGAGTCATAGCTTGGATTTACTGATGGATTATTTTCTTTGTCCCCCCCCCCCCCCCCCCCACACACACACACACTTTTATCTGGTATTTTCAAGATTATCCACCAGAGCATTGATGGTTTAATGTGTCGGGTATGCAATTTTTTTACAGCAAGTGTTTTGTGTTATGGCAAAGTACGGAAACCCCTGGTTTTGCACCTTTTTCTTCACTGTAGGTTTTTAAAGCTGTTTAATTGAAGCCGGTCATAGAATATACTTTACAAATTTACACTCTTTAAGCCATGTGTGCGTATAGTGGGATTGTGTCTTTCGGTTTTTGATTTTGGGTGTAATGTGTTGGTCTGAGAAGGTAACATAAGATAAGACATGTTACATTTAAATTCAAGCTGTTATTTTTATGTTTTGATTCAAACAGGCTAACTTATGTAGATACAAACCCCTATCCTTTCAGCACCAATTGTTGTTTCTACTTTGTCTTTGTAGCCTAATTGCTGTATATGTTCATTAGTGTGTCCCTTGATTTCACAAACCTGCCTGCTTGAAAACATTTGACATCGCATCGCCTCAGACAGTAAGGTTGCTGAAATAGTTTTAATAGAAGATGTGTTTTGTAGAAGGCATGGTTCCAGTAAATGAAATGTCCTATTTTAGTGGATCCTATTATGTATGCTTTCGCTTGTGTTCAAAATCTGGTGCATGTTTTTGGCGTAAATAAAGTTTTCTTTTAGATCCGTCCGTGTTGTTTTGCATTGTGTAAAATATCTCTTTATTATGTTTGTGCTGTTACTTGATAAGGCAGACAGAGATTTATTTAAACTTAGAATAAAAGGAATCCATAAAATCACATGTAAACGTTGAGATTTGTCAAAAAATGTTTGTTGACAAGCTTTTTGTGGAAATTTGGTCACGCACTAACGACCATGTCATGAAAAGTGATACCATAAAAAAATATTTTGTTATCAATTGCGGCATGAATTTGGGAAAAAAATTGCACTTTTGGAGTTAAAATAATGTTTGGTGTCTTAATTGACCGCAATTGTTTGCAAACTTTTTTGGTACAGTTTTCTGAATCTAATAAATGTGATGTAATAATTCCTAAATTGCCAAATATGATTTCAGTGTTTAGTTATGACGTAACATTTTTTCAGAAATTTCCAGTGCCGAAATTCAGCTATTGCTGGCTATCTCCGGTTTTGTTTTGTGCCAATGAATGGGTAATAAATTATTTTTCCTAATAATTTGACCGCGTGATAACCTTTTGCCGAATGCAAACTCAAATAAAGAAGTAACGTTTCATTGATCCAAGAACGATAGTAGATTGCGTTTTTTTGCTGCACAAGTGATTTACAAGTTAAACTGACGCCTTGATGGAATTGCATGTTCAGAAGTTCGTTAATGTGCATTTATTTTCGAAAATTATTGAGCGCGAAACATGTTTTTTGAACAGCTGTGAAAATAAACATTACGTCATCAGCTGTTTGTAAACAGACGTGGTGAAAATTTGTGTCTTAAAAGTTGAGACCTTGAGACTGTTTTTGGTCGTTTTGTCGCAAAATTATGAAGATTAAAGACAGAATCGTTAGGTAACTCAGCAGGGCTGCCACTCCTTGGGATTTTTCCCAAGAACTTGGGATTTCAGTGCTGAGCTTGGGACTTTGGGAAAAAACGTTTCAAATCTTGGGATTTTTTTATATTATCCGTTGAATACGTTTAAGGTTAACTTATTACCATTTTTCATCAAAAATAATCGTTTTGCAAAATCCATTTTTTGAATTAACAGTTTGCATAACAGTGCTTTGTCAATTTAGTGATCGAAGCCGTGTAAGTTGATTGAAAAACACTGTCAAAACTAGTAAGTCAGGCCAGCATTATTGCTTTTTCGATGTATCATGTACCAGTAAAAAGATGTACACAAAAACTATTTTTTCTTTCGTATTTTACTGGTATTTCTTAGCGTCTGTTTGAAGGTACGGTACGTGGTGGTGGCTGGGTTCTGGCGTAACTATAATAATTATGTTGCCTGCACTAGATTACATATATACTGTGTGTTTGCCATTTTTTAGGTGATCTTGTGATTTTTCGACAAACCTTGGAATTTTTGGTAAGTGATGAACCTTGGGATATTTTAAAATTTTCAGTGGCAGCTCTGTGACCCTGTTTTACAGTTTACTAAGAAACTTTTCTGCCTTGTACGAACTTTAACTTGTACCTTATGTTTTGTCAGGTTTCTAGAGTATTAATATTCAATTCGTTTTAAAGATCTGAATTGCAACAGAAAGAATGGCATCCAAACTTTGTCTTCTACTTTAGCCCAGATTATGACAAGATTGGGTGCTATTTTTCCATTGCCAGTCACCTACCTTATATCACTGTCCTGTGAAGATGCAGCTGGTGGGCTTGGACGGCTGAGGCAGTTTTTTCGTTCTAAGCAAAGACTTTAGAACAACACTCAACATCTGAAAGGTGGGCATGTGTGTTGTAGTTTTCTACTGTTTAGCTGTTAGCCTTGGAACAGTACTATACAGCCGAATTATGTCCAATTGGTACCTAGTCCGAAATGGCCTCTGCGATAATTTGGATTTTCTCTTGTATCCTATATGCTGTAAAATTTAGGATAGATTTTGTTTTAGGTTTGAGATTTTGGCTAACCCGCTGAGGCATACACTTATGATACCAATTAGAAAACTGATGGATATTATTTTTTTTGAAGACAGCACAGCATCTATTAATGAGGTATTTTAATGTGAGGTGATATGTTAACTTTTATTTGTTTGATTTTAATGTATATGCTACATGGTTTGGAGTAGCATGCTCTTCTCCACTATAAAGCTCTTTGAATGAGACATGATACTGCTGGTTGACTTTTTGATGACAGTGAGCCCAGTATCAGTAAATGCCTCAGTAGCAAGCAAAATGTGTATGTATATTATAGTTTTTGACTCAGTTAGGCGATGGGGCTGTAGGTACATACCGAGCATTTTAAGACTCATTGATTTATTCATAGTATAAATCATTAGTTGAGTGTTTCTTGGCACATGTAGGTTTTTCAACCAGTGTCCTCAAATATTTAAGAGGCTCCTAGGTTGATTTTTGAAGAATAGTACCATAACACATTATCTCGCCAAACATTTTTTGTTTGCCTTATCTACTGCTCTTCGTACATGTTGCAGGTGGCCACATAAGTTCAATTCGCTTTCCATGCGAACTGTTGTCTTAGCGGGATGCAGTGGTGATGCAGGAGGTAGAAGAAATCATTGCAATAAACTCCTTTGGGCTACAAAATACAGTGCTTTTGCTGCATGATCAGAAGTATCCACCAGCGTATGTACACAAAAATGCTGTCTTTGCAATTTCGAACAGCTATCCTAGGTAAATGCTGCAAAATGACACTTATACAATTAGTCTTTTTCCTGTTTTTTTTGTTTTTTTTTTGTAGTGCAATGTTTATGTGTTGTACCTAAACAAATCCCACAGCCTGGCAATGAGTTGTGGCAAACATATTGTCATCTTCTGCTTTAGAGTGTAGAAAACAAACATAGGATCGATGCATTTACTGCTTTGATTAGATCAGTGGTTCTTAACCTTTTTTCTGTTGTTACCCACAAAATGTTTTGATGGATCAATTACCCCTTTTTAGAAAAATATCACCTAACATTTTTGGGCTCTAAATTATCCTTATTACTACAAAGGAAACAAATGCTACCTCATGCCTATGATGCCTATCACTAACTGGACTATACCGTCAATTGTATATGAAACAGATGTTTACGAAAGACTCTAGTTCTAGTTTGATGACATCACAAATAGCATGGTTATGAGTGAAACATATTGAGACTGTTAGAGTAGAAGTGCATAACAACATTTGCCATCGAAGTTACTTCTTTTTTATTTTGAAAACGTTGCAGGACGCAGAGAAATTTATTTAGTTTGACTTTTTATTGAATTATTTTGAATAAATTTTAGCCTCATTACAAAATTTTTGCTGGTTACAATAATGATAATTAAGAATCTAAAAATAACTATAACAGAAAATCTATGTTACCCCTTTCAAAATGCCAAATTACCACTTTGGGGGTAACTACCCACAGGTTAAGAACCACTGGATTAGATCTTAAATTTATATATTGTTGATTTTGTTTTAGGTTTGAGATATTAGCTAACTTCTTTGTTTTGGAAGACAGCACAGCATCTATTAATTAGGAATTTTAATGTGAGGTGATATGTTAACTTTTATTTGTTTGATTTGGAATAAAATGGTAAACAACCCTATCTTAGGTCGCAACACATAGGTTAAACACCACTGGTGTAGATTCTGCTCAAACCATTGGTAGCTGTTGTTTTTTTGTTGTTTGATGCACAGGTATATTTTCCTATTAGATGTTAAACTTTTCTGTTTTTAACAGGTTTGTTTGGTCACATGATCCAACATGTGTTCATCCAGATTACAAGTGACATCCATCATGAGTCTTTTATGCAAGCCTGATATAGAAAAGATTGGATTATTATGGATCCCTTTCCCTGAAGGGGACACATATTGATTTTACTCAAAATGTTTTTGTTTTTTTCTTCTTTTTTCTTCTACCCAAAGTTTGTCCGACTCTTTTTTTTCATTTAATGTTTGATGGCTTTTCCTGAAATTTACACAGATGGTACATATAGTTATGTTAATGTGCATCCCACTTTGTTTGTCCGGATAATCGTAGTATTTACCCCACCAGCCCCCTAAAATGGGTGAGTTTGTGAACAATGTCAGAATTGGCTAAAATTTGGATGTCTTGTATAGTATGCCAATTATCGTTATTGCACCATTGCAGTTCGGGGGTTGTTAACAGCCCTTTGACTTTCAACTTTGCATATGTGGGGACCCATGAGTTTTTGCCTGCAGAAACAACCAAGGTTATAAAAGACGATGGCTAATATGGGGCCCAATACAAAAAAAGGATAGGAAATTAATGTATGTTTTAAAAATAGATCATAGTGTATGTGCAAGAGCAATGTGTTCTAAGCCACCCTTCTAGTTTTCTGTTGTTTAATGCCCCAATGTATTCCTTTGAGATGTTAAACTTTTCTGTTTTTAACTGGTTTGCTTGGTCACATGATCCAACATGTGCTCATCTAAACATTTTTTGTTTGCCTTACCTACTTCTCTTTGCATGTATTGTAGGTGACCACATAAGTTCCATTCGCTTTCCATGTGAGCTGTTGTCTTAGCAGGATGCAGTGGTGATGCAGGATGTGGAAGGAATCATTGCAATAAAAAGTGCTTTTGCTGCATGATCAGAAGTATACACACAAAAATGTTGTCGTTGCAATTTGACACAGGTAACCAAGGTAGCTCCTGTAAATGATACCCATTTTTGTATTTATTTTCAGTGTTTATGTGTTGCCCACGAACAAATCCCACAGCCTGTTCTTGGAAACTCTTTGGCACACTGCCCGACATACATATGCAAATTTCATACTCGGGTCAGTTTGTGCAACTGCTCAGCCGAGCAGCGAGCATCAAAACAACAGTGCTCGGTACCGAGTACTCGGGTTCTAGCTCGGCTTGGCCCATCCCTTGCCAATAAGGTACATAAGAACGACCTGATTTAATCGCGTAAATAAGCGTGCCCCCGAAAAACAGTATGAAGTTCGCTTGTCATTTCCGTTTTGCTTACATGAACGAATTAAACCTTTGCAAGCTATGTCTAAATGCAATTCCGAATTGCATCGTGAAAACCGTTTAATTTTATCTCATTTCGTTTACGTTTTATGGCCAGCAAGGTATATTAAGAACGACCTGATTTAATCGCGTTAATAGTCTTGCACTCGAAAAAAAATGAAGTTCGCTTGTCATTTCCGTTTTGCTTACATGAACGAATTGAAACTTTTCAAGCTATGTCTGACTGCAATTCCGAATTGGCTCGTGAAAACCGTTTTATTTTATCTCATTTCATTTACGTTTTATAGCCAGTAAGGTATATTAAGAACGACCTGATTTAATCGCGTTAATAGTCTTGCCCCCCAAAAAATGAAGTTCGGTTGTCATTTCCGTTTTGCTTACATGAACGAATTAAACCTTTGCAAGCTATGTCTAAATGCAATTCCGAATTGCATCGTGAAAACCGTTTAATTTTATCTCATTTCGTTTACGTTTTATGGCCAGCAAGGTATATTAAGAACGACCTGATTTAATCGCGTTAATAGTCTTGCACTCGAAAAAAAATGAAGTTCGCTTGTCATTTCCGTTTTGCTTACATGAACGAATTGAAACTTTTCAAGCTATGTCTGACTGCAATTCCGAATTGGCTCGTGAAAACCGTTTTATTTTATCTCATTTCATTTACGTTTTATAGCCAGTAAGGTATATTAAGAACGACCTGATTTAATCGCGTTAATAGTCTTGCCCCCCAAAAAATGAAGTTCGGTTGTCATTTCCGTTTTGCTTACATGAACGAATTAAACCTTTGCAAGCTATGTCTAAATGCAATTCCGAATTGCATCGTGAAAACCGTTTAATTTTATCTCATTTCGTTTACGTTTTATGGCCAGCAAGGTATATTAAGAACGACCTGATTTAATCGCGTTAATAGTCTTGCACTCGAAAAAAAATGAAGTTCGCTTGTCATTTCCGTTTTGCTTACATGAACGAATTGAAACTTTTCAAGCTATGTCTGACTGCAATTCCGAATTGGCTCGTGAAAACCGTTTTATTTTATCTCATTTCATTTACGTTTTATAGCCAGTAAGGTATATTAAGAACGACCTGATTTAATCGCGTTAATAGTCTTGCCCCCCAAAAAATGAAGTTCGGTTGTCATTTCCGTTTTGCTTACATGAACGAACTGTAACTTTTCAAGCTATTTCTCAATGCAATTCCGAATTGGCTCGTGAAAACCGTTTAATTTTATCTCATTTCGTTTACGTTTTATGGCCAGCAAGGTATATTAAGAACGACCTGATTTAATCGCGTTAATAGTCTTGCACTCGAAAAAAAATGAAGTTCGCTTGTCATTTCCGTTTTGCTTACATGAACGAATTGAAACTTTTCAAGCTATGTCTGACTGCAATTCCGAATTGGCTCGTGAAAACCGTTTTATTTTATCTCATTTCATTTACGTTTTATAGCCAGTAAGGTATATTAAGAACGACCTGATTTAATCGCGTTAATAGTCTTGCCCCCCAAAAAATGAAGTTCGGTCGTCATTTCCGTTTTGCTTACATGAACGAACTGTAACTTTTCAAGCTATTTCTCAATGCAATTCCGAATTGGCTCGTGAAAACCGTTTAATTTTATCTCATTTCGTTTACGTTTTATGGCCAATAAGGTATATTAAGAACGACCTGATTTAATCGCGTTAATAGTCTTGCACTCGAAAAAAAATGAAGTTCGCTTGTCATTTCCGTTTTGCTTACATGAACGAATTGAAACTTTTCAAGCTATGTCTGACTGCAATTCCGAATTGGCTCGTGAAAACCGTTTTATTTTATCTCATTTCATTTACGTTTTATAGCCAGTAAGGTATATTAAGAACGACCTGATTTAATCGCGTTAATAGTCTTGCCCCCCAAAAAAAGAAGTTCGGTTGTCATTTCCGTTTTGCTTACATGAACGAACTGTAACTTTTCAAGCTATTTCTCAATGCAATTCCGAATTGGCTCGTGAAAACCGTTTAATTTTATCTCATTTCGTTTACGTTTTATGGCCAATAAGGTATATTAAGAACGACCTGATTTAATCGCGTTAATAGTCTTGCACTCGAAAAAAAATGAAGTTCGCTTGTCATTTCCGTTTTGCTTACATGAACGAATTAAACCTTTGCAAGCTATGTCTAAATGCAATTCCGAATTGCATCGTGAAAACCGTTTAATTTTATCTCATTTCGTTTACGTTTTATGGCCAGCAAGGTATATTAAGAACGACCTGATTTAATCGCGTTAATAGTCTTGCACTCGAAAAAAAATGAAGTTCGCTTGTCATTTCCGTTTTGCTTACATGAACGAATTGAAACTTTTCAAGCTATGTCTGACTGCAATTCCGAATTGGCTCGTGAAAACCGTTTTATTTTATCTCATTTCATTTACGTTTTATAGCCAGTAAGGTATATTAAGAACGACCTGATTTAATCGCGTTAATAGTCTTGCCCCCCAAAAAATGAAGTTCGGTTGTCATTTCCGTTTTGCTTACATGAACGAACTGTAACTTTTCAAGCTATTTCTCAATGCAATTCCGAATTGGCTCGTGAAAACCGTTTAATTTTATCTCATTTCGTTTACGTTTTATGGCCAGCAAGGTATATTAAGAACGACCTGATTTAATCGCGTTAATAGTCTTGCACTCGAAAAAAAATGAAGTTCGCTTGTCATTTCCGTTTTGCTTACATGAACGAATTGAAACTTTTCAAGCTATGTCTGACTGCAATTCCGAATTGGCTCGTGAAAACCGTTTTATTTTATCTCATTTCATTTACGTTTTATAGCCAGTAAGGTATATTAAGAACGACCTGATTTAATCGCGTTAATAGTCTTGCCCCCCAAAAAATGAAGTTCGCTCGTCATTTCCGTTTTGCTTATATGAACGAACTGTAACTTTTCAAGCTATTTCTCAATGCAATTCCGAATTGGCTCGTGAAAACCGTTTAATTTTATCTCATTTCGTTTACGTTTTATGGCCAATAAGGTATATTAAGAACGACCTGATTTAATCGCGTTAATAGTTTTGCACTCGAAAAAAAATGAAGTTCGCTTGTCATTTCCGTTTTGCTTACATGAACGAATTGAAACTTTTCAAGCTATGTCTGACTGCAATTCCGAATTGGCTCGTGAAAACCGTTTTATTTTATCTCATTTCATTTACGTTTTATAGCCAGTAAGGTATATTAAGAACGACCTGATTTAATCGCGTTAATAGTCTTGCCCCCCAAAAAATGAAGTTCGGTTGTCATTTCCGTTTTGCTTACATGAACGAACTGTAACTTTTCAAGCTATTTCTCAATGCAATTCCGAATTGGCTCGTGAAAACCGTTTAATTTTATCTCATTTCGTTTACGTTTTATGGCCAGCAAGGTATATTAAGAACGACCTGATTTAATCGCGTTAATAGTCTTGCACTCGAAAAAAAATGAAGTTCGCTTGTCATTTCCGTTTTGCTTACATGAACGAATTGAAACTTTTCAAGCTATGTCTAAATGCAATTCCGAATTGGTTCGTGAAAACCGTCAAATTTTATCTCATTTCGTTTACGTTTTATAGTCAATAAGGTATATTAAGAACGACCTGATTTAATCGCGTTAATAGCCTTGCACTCGAAAAAAATGAAGTTCGCTTGTCATTTCCGTTTTGCTTACATGAACGAATTAAAACTTTTCAAGCTATGTCTAAATGCAATTCCGAATTGGCTCGTGAAAACCGTTTAAATTTATCTCATTTCGTTTACGTTTTATAGCCAATAAGGTATATTAAGAACGACCTGATTTAATCGCGTTAATAGTCTTGCACTCGAAAAAAAAGAAGTTCGCTTGTCATTTCCGTTTTGTTTACATGAACGAATTGAAACTTTTCAAGCTATGTCTGACTGCAATTCCGAATTGGCTCGTGAAAACCGTTTTATTTTATCTCATTTCATTTACGTTTTATAGCCAGTAAGGTATATTAAGAACGACCTGATTTAATCGCGTTAATAGTCTTGCCCCCCCAAAAATGAAGTTCGGTCGTCATTTCCGTTTTGCTTACATGAACGAACTGTAACTTTTCAAGCTATTTCTCAATGCAATTCCGAATTGGCTCGTGAAAACCGTTTAATTTTATCTCATTTCGTTTACGTTTTATGGCCAATAAGGTATATTAAGAACGACCTGATTTAATCGCGTTAATAGTCTTGCACTCGAAAAAAAATGAAGTTCGCTTGTCATTTCCGTTTTGCTTACATGAACGAATTAAAACTTTTCAAGCTATGTCTAAATGCAATTCCGAATTGGTTCGTGAAAACCGTCAAATTTTATCTCATTTCGTTTACGTTTTATAGTCAATAAGGTATATTAAGAACGACCTGATTTAATCGCGTTAATAGCCTTGCACTCGAAAAAAATGAAGTTCGCTTGTCATTTCCGTTTTGCTTACATGAACGAATTAAAACTTTTCAAGCTATGTCTAAATGCAATTCCGAATTGGTTCGTGAAAACCGTTTAAATTTATCTCATTTCGTTTACGTTTTATAGCCAATAAGGTATATTAAGAACGACCTGATTTAATCGCGTTAATAGTCTTGCACTCGAAAAAAAAGAAGTTCGCTTGTCATTTCCGTTTTGTTTACATGAACGAATTGAAACTTTTCAAGCTATGTTTGACTGCAATTCCGAATTGGTTCGTGAAAACCGTTTAATTTTATCTCATTTCGTTCACGTTTTATAGCCAATAAGGTATATTAAGAACGACCTGATTTAATCGCGTTAATAGTCTTGCCCTCGAAAAAAAATGAAGTTCGGTTGTCATTTCCGTTTTGCTTACATGAACGAATTAAAACTTTTCAAGCTATGTCTAAATGCAATTCCGAATTGGCTCGTGAAAACCGTTTAATTTTATCTCATTTCGTTCACGTTTTATAGCCAATAAGGTATATTAAGAACGACCTGATTTAATCGCGTTAATATAGTCTTGCCCTCGAAAAAAAAGAAGTTCGCTTGTCATTTCCGTTTTGCTTACATGAACGAATTGAAACTTTTCAAGCTATTTCTGACTGCAATTCCGAATTGGTTCGTGAAAACCGTTTAATTTTATCTCATTTCGTTTACCTTTTATAGCCAATCAGGTATATTAAGAACGACCTGATTTAATCGCGTTAATAGTCTTGCACTCGAAAAAAAAGAAGTTCGCTTGTCATTTCCGTTTTGCTTACATGAACGAATTGAAACTTTTCAAGCTATGTCTGACTGCAATTCCGAATTGCATCGTGAAAACCGTTTAATTTTATCTCATTTCGTTTACGTTTTATGGCCAGCAAGGTATATTAAGAACGACCTGATTTAATCGCGTTAATAGTCTTGCACTCGAAAAAAAATGAAGTTCGCTTGTCATTTCCGTTTTGCTTACATGAACGAATTGAAACTTTTCAAGCTATGTCTGACTGCAATTCCGAATTGGCTCGTGAAAACCGTTTTATTTTATCTCATTTCATTTACGTTTTATAGCCAGTAAGGTATATTAAGAACGACCTGATTTAATCGCGTTAATAGTCTTGCCCCCCAAAAAATGAAGTTCGGTTGTCATTTCCGTTTTGCTTACATGAACGAACTGTAACTTTTCAAGCTATTTCTCAATGCAATTCCGAATTGGCTCGTGAAAACCGTTTAATTTTATCTCATTTCGTTTACGTTTTATGGCCAGCAAGGTATATTAAGAACGACCTGATTTAATCGCGTTAATAGTCTTGCACTCGAAAAAAAATGAAGTTCGCTTGTCATTTCCGTTTTGCTTACATGAACGAATTGAAACTTTTCAAGCTATGTCTGACTGCAATTCCGAATTGGCTCGTGAAAACCGTTTTATTTTATCTCATTTCATTTACGTTTTATAGCCAGTAAGGTATATTAAGAACGACCTGATTTAATCGCGTTAATAGTCTTGCCCCCCAAAAAATGAAGTTCGGTCGTCATTTCCGTTTTGCTTACATGAACGAACTGTAACTTTTCAAGCTATTTCTCAATGCAATTCCGAATTGGCTCGTGAAAACCGTTTAATTTTATCTCATTTCGTTTACGTTTTATGGCCAATAAGGTATATTAAGAACGACCTGATTTAATCGCGTTAATAGTCTTGCACTCGAAAAAAAATGAAGTTCGCTTGTCATTTCCGTTTTGCTTACATGAACGAATTGAAACTTTTCAAGCTATGTCTGACTGCAATTCCGAATTGGCTCGTGAAAACCGTCAAATTTTATCTCATTTCATTTACGTTTTATAGCCAGTAAGGTATATTAAGAACGACCTGATTTAATCGCGTTAATAGTCTTGCCCCCCAAAAAATGAAGTTCGGTTGTCATTTCCGTTTTGCTTACATGAACGAACTGTAACTTTTCAAGCTATTTCTCAATGCAATTCCGAATTGGCTCGTGAAAACCGTTTAATTTTATCTCATTTCGTTTACGTTTTATGGCCAATAAGGTATATTAAGAACGACCTGATTTAATCGCGTTAATAGTCTTGCCCCCCAAAAAATGAAGTTCGCTTGTCATTTCCGTTTTGCTTACATGAACGAATTAAACCTTTGCAAGCTATGTCTAAATGCAATTCCGAATTGCATCGTGAAAACCGTTTAATTTTATCTCATTTCGTTTACGTTTTATAGCCAGCAAGGTATATTAAGAACGACCTGATTTAATCGCGTTAATAGTCTTGCACTCGAAAAAAAATGAAGTTCGCTTGTCATTTCCGTTTTGCTTACATGAACGAATTGAAACTTTTCAAGCTATGTCTGACTGCAATTCCGAATTGGCTCGTGAAAACCGTTTTATTTTATCTCATTTCATTTACGTTTTATAGCCAGTAAGGTATATTAAGAACGACCTGATTTAATCGCGTTAATAGTCTTGCCCCCCAAAAAATGAAGTTCGGTTGTCATTTCCGTTTTGCTTACATGAACGAACTGTAACTTTTCAAGCTATTTCTCAATGCAATTCCGAATTGGCTCGTGAAAACCGTTTAATTTTATCTCATTTCGTTTACGTTTTATGGCCAGCAAGGTATATTAAGAACGACCTGATTTAATCGCGTTAATAGTCTTGCACTCGAAAAAAAATGAAGTTCGCTTGTCATTTCCGTTTTGCTTACATGAACGAATTGAAACTTTTCAAGCTATGTCTGACTGCAATTCCGAATTGGCTCGTGAAAACCGTTTTATTTTATCTCATTTCATTTACGTTTTATAGCCAGTAAGGTATATTAAGAACGACCTGATTTAATCGCGTTAATAGTCTTGCCCCCCAAAAAATGAAGTTCGGTCGTCATTTCCGTTTTGCTTACATGAACGAACTGTAACTTTTCAAGCTATTTCTCAATGCAATTCCGAATTGGCTCGTGAAAACCGTTTAATTTTATCTCATTTCGTTTACGTTTTATGGCCAATAAGGTATATTAAGAACGACCTGATTTAATCGCGTTAATAGTCTTGCACTCGAAAAAAAATGAAGTTCGCTTGTCATTTCCGTTTTGCTTACATGAACGAATTGAAACTTTTCAAGCTATGTCTGACTGCAATTCCGAATTGGCTCGTGAAAACCGTTTAATTTTATCTCATTTCATTTACGTTTTATAGCCAGTAAGGTATATTAAGAACGACCTGATTTAATCGCGTTAATAGTCTTGCCCCCCAAAAAAAGAAGTTCGGTTGTCATTTCCGTTTTGCTTACATGAACGAACTGTAACTTTTCAAGCTATTTCTCAATGCAATTCCGAATTGGCTCGTGAAAACCGTTTAATTTTATCTCATTTCGTTTACGTTTTATGGCCAATAAGGTATATTAAGAACGACCTGATTTAATCGCGTTAATAGTCTTGCACTCGAAAAAAAATGAAGTTCGCTTGTCATTTCCGTTTTGCTTACATGAACGAATTAAAACTTTTCAAGCTATGTCTAAATGCAATTCCGAATTGGTTCGTGAAAACCGTTTTATTTTATCTCATTTCGTTTACGTTTTATAGTCAATAAGGTATATTAAGAACGACCTGATTTAATCGCGTTAATAGTCTTGCCCCCCAAAAAATGAAGTTCGCTTGTCATTTCCGTTTTGCTTACATGAACGAATTAAACCTTTGCAAGCTATGTCTAAATGCAATTCCGAATTGCATCGTGAAAACCGTTTAATTTTATCTCATTTCGTTTACGTTTTATAGCCAGCAAGGTATATTAAGAACGACCTGATTTAATCGCGTTAATAGTCTTGCACTCGAAAAAAAATGAAGTTCGCTTGTCATTTCCGTTTTGCTTACATGAACGAATTGAAACTTTTCAAGCTATGTCTGACTGCAATTCCGAATTGGCTCGTGAAAACCGTTTTATTTTATCTCATTTCATTTACGTTTTATAGCCAGTAAGGTATATTAAGAACGACCTGATTTAATCGCGTTAATAGTCTTGCCCCCCAAAAAATGAAGTTCGGTTGTCATTTCCGTTTTGCTTACATGAACGAACTGTAACTTTTCAAGCTATTTCTCAATGCAATTCCGAATTGGCTCGTGAAAACCGTTTAATTTTATCTCATTTCGTTTACGTTTTATGGCCAGCAAGGTATATTAAGAACGACCTGATTTAATCGCGTTAATAGTCTTGCACTCGAAAAAAAATGAAGTTCGCTTGTCATTTCCGTTTTGCTTACATGAACGAATTGAAACTTTTCAAGCTATGTCTGACTGCAATTCCGAATTGGCTCGTGAAAACCGTTTTATTTTATCTCATTTCATTTACGTTTTATAGCCAGTAAGGTATATTAAGAACGACCTGATTTAATCGCGTTAATAGTCTTGCCCCCCAAAAAATGAAGTTCGGTCGTCATTTCCGTTTTGCTTACATGAACGAACTGTAACTTTTCAAGCTATTTCTCAATGCAATTCCGAATTGGCTCGTGAAAACCGTTTAATTTTATCTCATTTCGTTTACGTTTTATGGCCAATAAGGTATATTAAGAACGACCTGATTTAATCGCGTTAATAGTCTTGCACTCGAAAAAAAATGAAGTTCGCTTGTCATTTCCGTTTTGCTTACATGAACGAATTGAAACTTTTCAAGCTATGTCTGACTGCAATTCCGAATTGGCTCGTGAAAACCGTTTAATTTTATCTCATTTCATTTACGTTTTATAGCCAGTAAGGTATATTAAGAACGACCTGATTTAATCGCGTTAATAGTCTTGCCCCCCAAAAAATGAAGTTCGGTTGTCATTTCCGTTTTGCTTACATGAACGAACTGTAACTTTTCAAGCTATTTCTCAATGCAATTCCGAATTGGCTCGTGAAAACCGTTTAATTTTATCTCATTTCGTTTACGTTTTATGGCCAATAAGGTATATTAAGAACGACCTGATTTAATCGCGTTAATAGTCTTGCACTCGAAAAAAAATGAAGTTCGCTTGTCATTTCCGTTTTGCTTACATGAACGAATTAATACTTTTCAAGCTATGTCTAAATGCAATTCCGAATTGGTTCGTGAAAACCGTTTTATTTTATCTCATTTCGTTTACGTTTTATAGTCAATAAGGTATATTAAGAACGACCTGATTTAATCGCGTTAATAGCCTTGCACTCGAAAAAAATGAAGTTCGCTTGTCATTTCCGTTTTGCTTACATGAACGAATTAAAACTTTTCAAGCTATGTCTGACTGCAATTCCGAATTGGTTCGTGAAAACCGTTTAAATTTATCTCATTTCGTTTACGTTTTATAGCCAATAAGGTATATTAAGAACGACCTGATTTAATCGCGTTAATAGTCTTGCACTCGAAAAAAGAAGTTCGCTTGTCATTTCCGTTTTGTTTACATGAACGAATTGAAACTTTTCAAGCTATGTTTGACTGCAATTCCGAATTGGTTCGTGAAAACCGTTTAATTTTATCTCATTTCGTTCACGTTTTATAGCCAATAAGGTATATTAAGAACGACCTGATTTAATCGCGTTAATAGTCTTGCCCTCGAAAAAAAATGAAGTTCGCTTGTCATTTCCGTTTTGCTTACATGAACGAATTAAAACTTTTCAAGCTATGTCTAAATGCAATTCCGAATTGGCTCGTGAAAACCGTTTAATTTTATCTCATTTCGTTCACGTTTTATAGCCAATAAGGTATATTAAGAACGACCTGATTTAATCGCGTTAATATAGTCTTGCCCTCGAAAAAAAAGAAGTTCGCTTGTCATTTCCGTTTTGCTTACATGAACGAATTGAAACTTTTCAAGCTATTTCTGACTGCAATTCCGAATTGGTTCGTGAAAACCGTTTAATTTTATCTCATTTCGTTTACCTTTTATAGCCAATCAGGTATATTAAGAACGACCTGATTTAATCGCGTTAATAGTCTTGCACTCGAAAAAAAAGAAGTTCGCTTGTCATTTCCGTTTTGCTTACATGAACGAATTGAAACTTTTCAAGCTATGTCTGACTGCAATTCCGAATTGCATCGTGAAAACCGTTTAATTTTATCTCATTTCGTTTACGTTTTATGGCCAGCAAGGTATATTAAGAACGACCTGATTTAATCGCGTTAATAGTCTTGCACTCGAAAAAAAATGAAGTTCGCTTGTCATTTCCGTTTTGCTTACATGAACGAATTGAAACTTTTCAAGCTATGTCTGACTGCAATTCCGAATTGGCTCGTGAAAACCGTTTTATTTTATCTCATTTCATTTACGTTTTATAGCCAGTAAGGTATATTAAGAACGACCTGATTTAATCGCGTTAATAGTCTTGCCCCCCAAAAAATGAAGTTCGGTTGTCATTTCCGTTTTGCTTACATGAACGAACTGTAACTTTTCAAGCTATTTCTCAATGCAATTCCGAATTGGCTCGTGAAAACCGTTTAATTTTATCTCATTTCGTTTACGTTTTATGGCCAGCAAGGTATATTAAGAACGACCTGATTTAATCGCGTTAATAGTCTTGCACTCGAAAAAAAATGAAGTTCGCTTGTCATTTCCGTTTTGCTTACATGAACGAATTGAAACTTTTCAAGCTATGTCTGACTGCAATTCCGAATTGGCTCGTGAAAACCGTTTTATTTTATCTCATTTCATTTACGTTTTATAGCCAGTAAGGTATATTAAGAACGACCTGATTTAATCGCGTTAATAGTCTTGCCCCCCAAAAAATGAAGTTCGGTCGTCATTTCCGTTTTGCTTACATGAACGAACTGTAACTTTTCAAGCTATTTCTCAATGCAATTCCGAATTGGCTCGTGAAAACCGTTTAATTTTATCTCATTTCGTTTACGTTTTATGGCCAATAAGGTATATTAAGAACGACCTGATTTAATCGCGTTAATAGTCTTGCACTCGAAAAAAAATGAAGTTCGCTTGTCATTTCCGTTTTGCTTACATGAACGAATTGAAACTTTTCAAGCTATGTCTGACTGCAATTCCGAATTGGCTCGTGAAAACCGTTTTATTTTATCTCATTTCATTTACGTTTTATAGCCAGTAAGGTATATTAAGAACGACCTGATTTAATCGCGTTAATAGTCTTGCCCCCCAAAAAATGAAGTTCGGTTGTCATTTCCGTTTTGCTTACATGAACGAACTGTAACTTTTCAAGCTATTTCTCAATGCAATTCCGAATTGGCTCGTGAAAACCGTTTAATTTTATCTCATTTCGTTTACGTTTTATGGCCAATAAGGTATATTAAGAACGACCTGATTTAATAGCGTTAATAGTCTTGCACTCGAAAAAAAATGAAGTTCGCTTGTCATTTCCGTTTTGCTTACATGAACGAATTAAAACTTTTCAAGCTATGTCTAAATGCAATTCCGAATTGGTTCGTGAAAACCGTCAAATTTTATCTCATTTCGTTTACGTTTTATAGTCAATAGGGTATATTAAGAACGACCTGATTTAATCGCGTTAATAGCCTTGCACTCGAAAAAAATGAAGTTCGCTTGTCATTTCCGTTTTGCTTACATGAACGAATTAAAACTTTTCAAGCTATGTCTGACTGCAATTCCGAATTGGTTCGTGAAAACCGTTTAATTTTATCTCATTTCGTTTACGTTTTATAGCCAATAAGGTATATTAAGAACGACCTGATTTAATCGCGTTAATAGTCTTGCACTCGAAAAAAAAGAAGTTCGCTTGTCATTTCCGTTTTGTTTACATGAACGAATTGAAACTTTTCAAGCTATGTTTGACTGCAATTCCGAATTGGTTCGTGAAAACCGTTTAATTTTATCTCATTTCGTTCACGTTTTATAGCCAATAAGGTATATTAAGAACGACCTGATTTAATCGCGTTAATAGTCTTGCCCTCGAAAAAAAATGAAGTTCGCTTGTCATTTCCGTTTTGCTTACATGAACGAATTAAAACTTTTCAAGCTATGTCTAAATGCAATTCCGAATTGGCTCGTGAAAACCGTTTAATTTTATCTCATTTCGTTCACGTTTTATAGCCAATAAGGTATATTAAGAACGACCTGATTTAATCGCGTTAATATAGTCTTGCCCTCGAAAAAAAAGAAGTTCGCTTGTCATTTCCGTTTTGCTTACATGAACGAATTGAAACTTTTCAAGCTATTTCTGACTGCAATTCCGAATTGGTTCGTGAAAACCGTTTAATTTTATCTCATTTCGTTTACCTTTTATAGCCAATCAGGTATATTAAGAACGACCTGATTTAATCGCGTTAATAGTCTTGCACTCGAAAAAAAAGAAGTTCGCTTGTCATTTCCGTTTTGCTTACATGAACGAATTGAAACTTTTCAAGCTATGTCTGACTGCAATTCCGAATTGGTTCGTGAAAACCGTTTAATTTTATCTCATTTCGTTCACGTTTTATAGCCAATAAGGTATATTAAGAACGACCTGATTTAATCGCGTTAATATAGTCTTGCCCTCGAAAAAAAAGAAGTTCGGTTGTCATTTCCGTTTTGCTTACATGAACGAATTGAAACTTTTCAAGCTATTTCTGACTGCAATTCCGAATTGGTTCGTGAAAACCGTTTAATTTTATCTCATTTCGTTTACCTTTTATAGCCAATCAGGTATATTAAGAACGACCTGATTTAATCGCGTTAATAGTCTTGCACTCGAAAAAAAAGAAGTTCGCTTGTCATTTCCGTTTTGCTTACATGAACGAATTGAAACTTTTCAAGCTGTGTCTGACTGCAATTCCGAATTGGTTCGTGAAAACCGTTTAATTTTATCTCATTTCGTTTACGTTTTATAGCCAATAAGGTATATTAAGAACGACCTGATTTAATCGCGTTAATAGTCTTGCACTCGAAAAAAAATGAAGTTCGCTTGTCATTTCCGTTTTGCTTACATGAACGAATTGAAACTTTTCAAGCTTTTTCTAAATGCAATTCCGAATTGGCTCGTGAAAACCGTTTAATTTTATCTCATTTCGTTTACGTTTTATAGCCAAAAAGGTATATTAAGAACGACCTGATTTAATCGCGTTAATAGTCTTGCCCTCGAAAAAAAATGAAGTTCGCTTGTCATTTCCGTTTTGCTTACATGAACGAATTGAAACTTTTCAAGCTATTTCTAAATGCAATTCCGAATTGGCTCGTGAAAACCGTTTAATTTTATCTCATTTCGTTTACCTTTTATAGCCAATAAGGTATATTAAGAACGACCTGATTTAATCGCGTTAATAGTCTTGCACTCGAAAAAAAATGAAGTTCGCTTGTCATTTCCGTTTTGCTTACATGAACGAATTGAAACTTTTCAAGCTTTTTCTCAATGCAATTCCGAATTGGCTCGTGAAAACCGTTTAATTTTATCTCATTTCGTTTACGTTTTATAGCCAAAAAGGTATATTAAGAACGACCTGATTTAATCGCGTTAATAGTCTTGCACTCGAAAAACAATGAAATTCGCTTGTCATTTCTGTTTTGCTTACATGAACGAACTGTAACTTTTCAAGCTATGTCTGACTGCAATTCCGAATTGGCTCGTGAAAACCGTTTAATTTTATCTCATTTCGTTTACGTTTTATGGTCAATAAGGTGTATTAAGAACGACCTGATTTAATCGCGTTAATAGTCTTGCACTCGAAAAACAATGAAATTCGCTTGTCATTTCTGTTTTGCTTACATGAACGAACTGTAACTTTTCAAGCTATGTCTAAATGCAATTCCGAATTTGCTCGTGAAAACCGTTTAATTTTATCTCATTTCGTTTACGTTTTATGGCCAATAAGGTATATTAAGAACAATCTGATTTAATCGCGTTAATAGTCTTGCACTCGAAAAAAATGAAGTTCGCTTGTCATTTCCGTTTTGCTTACATGAACGAATTGAAACTTTTCAAGCTATGTCTGACTGCAATTCCGAATTGGTTCGTGAAAACCGTTTAATTTTATCTCATTTCGTTTACGTTTTATGGCCAATAAGGTATATTAAGAACGACCTGATTTAATCGCGTTAATAGTCTTGCACTCGAAAAAAAATGAAGTTCGCTTGTCATTTCTGTTTTGCTTACATGAACGAATTAAAACTTCCCAAGCTATTTCTAAATGCAATTCCGAATTGGCTCGTGAAAACCGTTTAATTTTATCTCATTTCGTTTACGTTTTATAGCCAATAAGGTATATTAAGAACGACCTGATTTAATCGCGTTAATAGTCTTGCACTCGAAAAAAAAAATGAAGTTCGCTTGTCATTTCTGTTTTGCTAACATGAACGAACTGTAACTTTTCAAGCTATGTCTGACTGCAATTCCGAATTGGCTCGTGAAAACCGTTTAATTTTATCTCATTTCGTTTACGTTTTATGGCCAATAAGATATATTAAGAACGACCTGATTTAATCGCGTTAATAGTCTTGCACTCGAAAAAATATGAAGTTCGCTTGTCATTTCCGTTTTGCTTACATGAACGAATTAAAACTTCGCAAGCTATTTCTCAATGCAATTCCGAATTGGCTCGTGAAAACCGTTTAATTTTATCTCATTTCGTTTACGTTTTATGGCCAATAAGGTATATTAAGAACGACCTGATTTAATCGCGTTAATAGTCTTGCACTCGAAAAAAAATGAAGTTCGCTTGTCATTTCTGTTTTGCTTACATGAACGAATTAAAACTTCCCAAGCTATTTCTAAATGCAATTCCGAATTGGCTCGTGAAAACCGTTTAATTTTATCTCATTTCGTTTACGTTTTATAGCCAATAAGGTATATTAAGAACGACCTGATTTAATCGCGTTAATAGTCTTGCACTCGAAAAAAAAAATGAAGTTCGCTTGTCATTTCTGTTTTGCTAACATGAACGAACTGTAACTTTTCAAGCTATGTCTGACTGCAATTCCGAATTGGCTCGTGAAAACCGTTTAATTTTATCTCATTTCGTTTACGTTTTATGGCCAATAAGATATATTAAGAACGACCTGATTTAATCGCGTTAATAGTCTTGCACTCGAAAAAATATGAAGTTCGCTTGTCATTTCCGTTTTGCTTACATGAACGAATTAAAACTTCGCAAGCTATTTCTCAATGCAATTCCGAATTGGCTCGTGAAAACCGTTTAATTTTATCTCATTTCGTTTTCGTTTGATAGCCAGTAAGGTATATTAAGAACGACCTGATTTAATCGCGTTAATAGTCTTGCACTCGAAAAAAAATGAAGTTCGCTTGTCATTTCTGTTTTGCTTACATGAACGAACTGTAACTTTTCAAGCTATGTCTAAATGCAATTCCGAATTGGCTCGTAAAAACCGTTTAATTTTATCTCATTTCGTTTACGTTTTATGGCCAATAAGGTATATTAAGAACGACCTGATTTAATCGCGTTAATAGTCTTGCACTCGAAAAAAATGAAGTTCGCTTGTCATTTCCGTTTTGCTTACATGAACGAACTGTAACTTTTTTAGCTATGTCTAAATGCAATTCCGAATTGGTTCGGTAAAACCGTTTAATTTTATCTCATTTCGTTTACGTTTTATAGCCAAAAAGGTATATTAAGAACGACCTGATTTAATCGCGTTAATAGTCTTGCACTCGAAAAAAAATGAAGTTCGCTTGTCATTTCCGTTTTGCTTACATGAACGAATTGAAACTTTTCAAGCTTTTTCTAAATGCAATTCCGAATTGGCTCGTGAAAACCGTTTAATTTTATCTCATTTCGTTTACGTTTTATAGCCAGTAAGGTATATTAAGAACGACCTGATTTAATCGCGTTAATAGTCTTGCCCCCCAAAAAATGAAGTTCGGTTGTCATTTCCGTTTTGCTTACATGAACGAATTGAAACTTTTCAAGCTATGTCTAAATGCAATTCCGAATTGGCTCGTGAAAACCGTTTAATTTTATCTCATTTCGTTTACGTTTTATAGCCAAAAAGGTATATTAAGAACGACCTGATTTAATCGCGTTAATAGTCTTGCCCTCGAAAAAAAATGAAGTTCGCTTGTCATTTCCGTTTTGCTTACATGAACGAATTGAAACTTTTCAAGCTATTTCTAAATGCAATTCCGAATTGGCTCGTGAAAACCGTTTAATTTTATCTCATTTCGTTTTCGTTTTATAGCCAGTAAGGTATATTAAGAACGACCTGATTTAATCGCGTTAATAGTCTTGCACTCGAAAAAAAAAATGAAGTTCGCTTGTCATTTCTGTTTTGCTTACATGAACGAACTGTAACTTTTCAAGCTATGTCTGACTGCAATTCCGAATTGGCTCGTGAAAACCGTTTAATTTTATCTCATTTCGTTTACGTTTTATGGTCAATAAGGTGTATTAAGAACGACCTGATTTAATCGCGTTAATAGTCTTGCACTCGAAAAACAATGAAATTCGCTTGTCATTTCTGTTCTGCTTACATGAACGAACTGTAACTTTTCAAGCTATTTCTCAATGCAATTCCGAATTGGCTCGTGAAAACCGTTTAATTTTATCTCATTTCGTTTACGTTTTATGGCCAATAAGGTATATTAAGAACGACCTGATTTAATCGCGTTAATAGTCTTGCACTCGAAAAAAAATGAAGTTCGCTTGTCATTTCTGTTTTGCTTACATGAACGAATTAAAACTTCCCAAGCTATTTCTAAATGCAATTCCGAATTGGCTCGTGAAAACCGTTTAATTTTATCTCATTTCGTTTACGTTTTATAGCCAATAAGGTATATTAAGAACGACCTGATTTAATCGCGTTAATAGTCTTGCACTCGAAAAAAAAAATGAAGTTCGCTTGTCATTTCTGTTTTGCTAACATGAACGAACTGTAACTTTTCAAGCTATGTCTGACTGCAATTCCGAATTGGCTCGTGAAAACCGTTTAATTTTATCTCATTTCGTTTACGTTTTATGGCCAATAAGATATATTAAGAACGACCTGATTTAATCGCGTTAATAGTCTTGCACTCGAAAAAATATGAAGTTCGCTTGTCATTTCCGTTTTGCTTACATGAACGAATTAAAACTTCGCAAGCTATTTCTCAATGCAATTCCGAATTGGCTCGTGAAAACCGTTTAATTTTATCTCATTTCGTTTTCGTTTGATAGCCAGTAAGGTATATTAAGAACGACCTGATTTAATCGCGTTAATAGTCTTGCACTCGAAAAAAAATGAAGTTCGCTTGTCATTTCTGTTTTGCTTACATGAACGAACTGTAACTTTTCAAGCTATGTCTAAATGCAATTCCGAATTGGCTCGTAAAAACCGTTTAATTTTATCTCATTTCGTTTACGTTTTATGGCCAATAAGGTATATTAAGAACGACCTGATTTAATCGCGTTAATAGTCTTGCACTCGAAAAAAATGAAGTTCGCTTGTCATTTCCGTTTTGCTTACATGAACGAACTGTAACTTTTTTAGCTATGTCTAAATGCAATTCCGAATTGGTTCGGTAAAACCGTTTAATTTTATCTCATTTCGTTTACGTTTTATAGCCAAAAAGGTATATTAAGAACGACCTGATTTAATCGCGTTAATAGTCTTGCACTCGAAAAAAAATGAAGTTCGCTTGTCATTTCCGTTTTGCTTACATGAACGAATTGAAACTTTTCAAGCTTTTTCTAAATGCAATTCCGAATTGGCTCGTGAAAACCGTTTAATTTTATCTCATTTCGTTTACGTTTTATAGCCAGTAAGGTATATTAAGAACGACCTGATTTAATCGCGTTAATAGTCTTGCCCCCCAAAAAATGAAGTTCGGTTGTCATTTCCGTTTTGCTTACATGAACGAATTGAAACTTTTCAAGCTATGTCTAAATGCAATTCCGAATTGGCTCGTGAAAACCGTTTAATTTTATCTCATTTCGTTTACGTTTTATAGCCAAAAAGGTATATTAAGAACGACCTGATTTAATCGCGTTAATAGTCTTGCCCTCGAAAAAAAATGAAGTTCGCTTGTCATTTCCGTTTTGCTTACATGAACGAATTGAAACTTTTCAAGCTATTTCTAAATGCAATTCCGAATTGGCTCGTGAAAACCGTTTAATTTTATCTCATTTCGTTTTCGTTTTATAGCCAGTAAGGTATATTAAGAACGACCTGATTTAATCGCGTTAATAGTCTTGCACTCGAAAAAAAAAATGAAGTTCGCTTGTCATTTCTGTTTTGCTTACATGAACGAACTGTAACTTTTCAAGCTATGTCTGACTGCAATTCCGAATTGGCTCGTGAAAACCGTTTAATTTTATCTCATTTCGTTTACGTTTTATGGTCAATAAGGTGTATTAAGAACGACCTGATTTAATCGCGTTAATAGTCTTGCACTCGAAAAACAATGAAATTCGCTTGTCATTTCTGTTCTGCTTACATGAACGAACTGTAACTTTTCAAGCTATGTCTAAATGCAATTCCGAATTTGCTCGTGAAAACCGTTTAATTTTATCTCATTTCGTTTACGTTTTATGGCCAATAAGGTATATTAAGAACAATCTGATTTAATCGCGTTAATAGTCTTGCACTCGAAAAAAATGAAGTTCGCTTGTCATTTCCGTTTTGCTTACATGAACGAATTGAAACTTTTCAAGCTATGTCTGACTGCAATTCCGAATTGGTTCGTGAAAACCGTTTAATTTTATCTCATTTCGTTTACGTTTTATGGCCAATAAGGTATATTAAGAACGACCTGATTTAATCGCGTTAATAGTCTTGCACTCGAAAAAAAATGAAGTTCGCTTGTCATTTCTGTTTTGCTTACATGAACGAATTAAAACTTCCCAAGCTATTTCTAAATGCAATTCCGAATTGGCTCGTGAAAACCGTTTAATTTTATCTCATTTCGTTTACGTTTTATAGCCAATAAGGTATATTAAGAACGACCTGATTTAATCGCGTTAATAGTCTTGCACTCGAAAAAAAAAATGAAGTTCGCTTGTCATTTCTGTTTTGCTAACATGAACGAACTGTAACTTTTCAAGCTATGTCTGACTGCAATTCCGAATTGGCTCGTGAAAACCGTTTAATTTTATCTCATTTCGTTTACGTTTTATGGCCAATAAGATATATTAAGAACGACCTGATTTAATCGCGTTAATAGTCTTGCACTCGAAAAAATATGAAGTTCGCTTGTCATTTCTGTTTTGCTTACATGAACGAATTAAAACTTCGCAAGCTATTTCTCAATGCAATTCCGAATTGGCTCGTGAAAACCGTTTAATTTTATCTCATTTCGTTTTCGTTTTATAGCCAGTAAGGTATATTAAGAACGACCTGATTTAATCGCGTTAATAGTCTTGCACTCGAAAAAAAATGAAGTTCGCTTGTCATTTCTGTTTTGCTTACATGAACGAACTGTAACTTTTCAAGCTATGTCTAAATGCAATTCCGAATTGGCTCGTAAAAACCGTTTAATTTTATCTCATTTCGTTTACGTTTTATGGCCAATAAGGTATATTAAGAACGACCTGATTTAATCGCGTTAATAGTCTTGCACTCGAAAAAAATGAAGTTCGCTTGTCATTTCCGTTTTGCTTACATGAACGAATTGAAACTTTTCAAGCTATGTCTGACTGCAATTCCGAATTGGTTCGTGAAAACCGTTTAATTTTATCTCATTTCGTTTACGTTTTATGGCCAATAAGGTATATTAAGAACGACCTGATTTAATCGCGTTAATAGTCTTGCACTCGAAAAAAAATGAAGTTCGCTTGTCATTTCTGTTTTGCTTACATGAACGAATTAAAACTTCCCAAGCTATTTCTAAATGCAATTCCGAATTGGCTCGTGAAAACCGTTTAATTTTATCTCATTTCGTTTACGTTTTATAGCCAATAAGGTATATTAAGAACGACCTGATTTAATCGCGTTAATAGTCTTGCACTCGAAAAAAAAATGAAGTTCGCTTGTCATTTCTGTTTTGCTAACATGAACGAACTGTAACTTTTCAAGCTATGTCTGACTGCAATTCCGAATTGGCTCGTGAAAACCGTTTAATTTTATCTCATTTCGTTTACGTTTTATGGCCAATAAGATATATTAAGAACGACCTGATTTAATCGCGTTAATAGTCTTGCACTCGAAAAAATATGAAGTTCGCTTGTCATTTCTGTTTTGCTTACATGAACGAATTAAAACTTCGCAAGCTATTTCTCAATGCAATTCCGAATTGGCTCGTGAAAACCGTTTAATTTTATCTCATTTCGTTTTCGTTTTATAGCCAGTAAGGTATATTAAGAACGACCTGATTTAATCGCGTTAATAGTCTTGCACTCGAAAAAAAATGAAGTTCGCTTGTCATTT
This sequence comes from Phallusia mammillata, assembly GCF_965637545.1. NCBI lineage: Eukaryota > Metazoa > Chordata > Ascidiacea > Phlebobranchia > Ascidiidae > Phallusia > Phallusia mammillata. Next base: position 334,620 of record NC_137257.1, on the reverse strand, counting down.
CCGTTTTGCTTACATGAACGAATTGAAACTTTTCAAGCTTTTTCTAAATGCAATTCCGAATTGGCTCGTGAAAACCGTTTAATTTTATCTCATTTCGTTTACGTTTTATAGCCAAAAAGGTATATTAAGAACGACCTGATTTAATCGCGTTAATAGTCTTGCCCTCGAAAAAAAATGAAGTTCGCTTGTCATTTCCGTTTTGCTTACATGAACGAATTGAAACTTTTCAAGCTATTTCTAAATGCAATTCCGAATTGGCTCGTGAAAACCGTTTAATTTTATCTCATTTCGTTTTCGTTTTATAGCCAGTAAGGTATATTAAGAACGACCTGATTTAATCGCGTTAATAGTCTTGCACTCGAAAAAAAAATGAAGTTCGCTTGTCATTTCTGTTTTGCTTACATGAACGAACTGTAACTTTTCAAGCTATGTCTGACTGCAATTCCGAATTGGCTCGTGAAAACCGTTTAATTTTATCTCATTTCGTTTACGTTTTATGGTCAATAAGGTGTATTAAGAACGACCTGATTTAATCGCGTTAATAGTCTTGCACTCGAAAAACAATGAAATTCGCTTGTCATTTCTGTTTTGCTTACATGAACGAACTGTAACTTTTCAGCTATGTCTAAATGCAATTCCGAATTGGCTCGTGAAAACCGTTTAATTTTATCTCATTTCGTTTACGTTTTATGGCCAATAAGGTATATTAAGAACAATCTGATTTAATCGCGTTAATAGTCTTGCACTCGAAAAAAATGAAGTTCGCTTGTCATTTCCGTTTTGCTTACATGAACGAATTGAAACTTTTCAAGCTATGTCTGACTGCAATTCCGAATTGGTTCGTGAAAACCGTTTAATTTTATCTCATTTCGTTTACGTTTTATGGCCAATAAGGTATATTAAGAACGACCTGATTTAATCGCGTTAATAGTCTTGCACTCGAAAAAATATGAAGTTCGCTTGTCATTTCTGTTTTGCTTACATGAACGAACTGTAACTTTTCAAGCTATGTCTGACTGCAATTCCGAATTGGCTTGTGAAAACCGTTTAATTTTATCTCATTTCGTTTACGTTTTATGGCCAATAAGGTATATTAAGAACGACCTGATTTAATCGCGTTAATAGTCTTGCACTCGAAAAAAATGAAGTTCGCTTGTCATTTCCGTTTTGCTTACATGAACGAACTGTAACTTTTCAAGCTATGTCTGACTGCAATTCCGAATTGGCTCGTGAAAACCGTTTAATTTTATCTCATTTCGTTTACGTTTTATGGCCAATAAGATATATTAAGAACGACCTGATTTAATCGCGTTAATAGTCTTGCACTCGAAAAAATATGAAGTTCGCTTGTCATTTCTGTTTTGCTTACATGAACGAACTGTAACTTTTCAAGCTATGTCTGACTGCAATTCCGAATTGGCTTGTGAAAACCGTTTAATTTTATCTCATTTCGTTTACGTTTTATGGCCAATAAGGTATATTAAGAACGACCTGATTTAATCGCGTTAATAGTCTTGCACTCGAAAAAAATAAAGTTCGCTTGTCATTTCCGTTTTGCTTACATGAACGAACTGTAACTTTTTTAGCTATGTCTAAATGCAATTCCGAATTGGCTCGTGAAAACCGTTTAATTTTATCTCATTTCGTTTACGTTTTATAGTTAATAAGGTATATTAAGAACGACCTGATTTAATCGCGTTAATAGTCTTGCACTCGAAAAACAATGAAGTTCGCTTGTCATTTCTGTTTTGCTTACATGAACGAACTGTAACTTTTCAAGCTATGTCTGACTGCAATTCCGAATTGGCTCGTGAAAACCGTTTAATTTTATCTCATTTCGTTTACGTTTTATGGTCAATAAGGTGTATTAAGAACGACCTGATTTAATCGCGTTAATAGTCTTGCACTCGAAAAACAATGAAGTTCGCTTGTCATTTCTGTTTTGCTTACATGAACGAATTAAAACTTCGCAAGCTATTTCTCAATGCAATTCCGAATTGGCTCGTGAAAACCGTTTAATTTTATCTCATTTCGTTTTCGTTTTATAGCCAGTAAGGTATATTAAGAACGACCTGATTTAATCGCGTTAATAGTCTTGCACTCGAAAAAAAATGAAGTTCGCTTGTCATTTCTGTTTTGCTTACATGAACGAACTGTAACTTTTCAAGCTATGTCTAAATGCAATTCCGAATTGGCTCGTAAAAACCGTTTAATTTTATCTCATTTCGTTTACGTTTTATGGCCAATAAGGTATATTAAGAACGACCTGATTTAATCGCGTTAATAGTCTTGCACTCGAAAAAAATGAAGTTCGCTTGTCATTTCCGTTTTGCTTACATGAACGAACTGTAACTTTTTTAGCTATGTCTAAATGCAATTCCGAATTGGTTCGGTAAAACCGTTTAATTTTATCTCATTTCGTTTACGTTTTATAGCCAAAAAGGTATATTAAGAACGACCTGATTTAATCGCGTTAATAGTCTTGCACTCGAAAAAAAATGAAGTTCGCTTGTCATTTCCGTTTTGCTTACATGAACGAATTGAAACTTTTCAAGCTTTTTCTAAATGCAATTCCGAATTGGCTCGTGAAAACCGTTTAATTTTATCTCATTTCGTTTACGTTTTATAGCCAAAAAGGTATATTAAGAACGACCTGATTTAATCGCGTTAATAGTCTTGCCCTCGAAAAAAAATGAAGTTCGCTTGTCATTTCCGTTTTGCTTACATGAACGAATTGAAACTTTTCAAGCTATTTCTAAATGCAATTCCGAATTGGCTCGTGAAAACCGTTTAATTTTATCTCATTTCGTTTTCGTTTTATAGCCAGTAAGGTATATTAAGAACGACCTGATTTAATCGCGTTAATAGTCTTGCACTCGAAAAAAAAATGAAGTTCGCTTGTCATTTCTGTTTTGCTTACATGAACGAACTGTAACTTTTCAAGCTATGTCTGACTGCAATTCCGAATTGGCTCGTGAAAACCGTTTAATTTTATCTCATTTCGTTTACGTTTTATGGTCAATAAGGTGTATTAAGAACGACCTGATTTAATCGCGTTAATAGTCTTGCACTCGAAAAACAATGAAATTCGCTTGTCATTTCTGTTTTGCTTACATGAACGAACTGTAACTTTTCAAGCTATGTCTAAATGCAATTCCGAATTGGCTCGTGAAAACCGTTTAATTTTATCTCATTTCGTTTACGTTTTATGGCCAATAAGGTATATTAAGAACAATCTGATTTAATCGCGTTAATAGTCTTGCACTCGAAAAAAATGAAGTTCGCTTGTCATTTCCGTTTTGCTTACATGAACGAATTGAAACTTTTCAAGCTATGTCTGACTGCAATTCCGAATTGGTTCGTGAAAACCGTTTAATTTTATCTCATTTCGTTTACGTTTTATGGCCAATAAGGTATATTAAGAACGACCTGATTTAATCGCGTTAATAGTCTTGCACTCGAAAAAAATGAAGTTCGCTTGTCATTTCTGTTTTGCTTACATGAACGAATTAAAACTTCCCAAGCTATGTCTGACTGCAATTCCGAATTGGCTCGTGAAAACCGTTTAATTTTATCTCATTTCGTTTACGTTTTATGGCCAATAAGATATATTAAGAACGACCTGATTTAATCGCGTTAATAGTCTTGCACTCGAAAAAATATGAAGTTCGCTTGTCATTTCTGTTTTGCTTACATGAACGAACTGTAACTTTTCAAGCTATGTCTGACTGCAATTCCGAATTGGCTTGTGAAAACCGTTTAATTTTATCTCATTTCGTTTACGTTTTATGGCCAATAAGGTATATTAAGAACGACCTGATTTAATCGCGTTAATAGTCTTGCACTCGAAAAAAATAAAGTTCGCTTGTCATTTCCGTTTTGCTTACATGAACGAACTGTAACTTTTTTAGCTATGTCTAAATGCAATTCCGAATTGGCTCGTGAAAACCGTTTAATTTTATCTCATTTCGTTTACGTTTTATAGTTAATAAGGTATATTAAGAACGACCTGATTTAATCGCGTTAATAGTCTTGCACTCGAAAAAAAATGAAGTTCGCTTGTCATTTCCGTTTTGCTTACATGAACGAATTAAAACTTTTCAAGCTTTTTCTAAATGCAATTCCGTATTGGCTCGTGAAAACCGTTTAATTTTATCTCATTTCGTTTACGTTTTATAGCCAAAAAGGTATATTAAGAACGACCTGATTTAATCGCGTTAATAGTCTTGCCCTCGAAAAAAAATGAAGTTCGCTTGTCATTTCTGTTTTGCTTACATGAACGAACTGTAACTTTTCAAGCTATGTCTGACTGCAATTCCGAATTGGCTCGTGAAAACCGTTTAATTTTATCTCATTTCGTTTACGTTTTATGGTCAATAAGGTGTATTAAGAACGACCTGATTTAATCGCGTTAATAGTCTTGCACTCGAAAAACAATGAAATTCGCTTGTCATTTCCGTTTTGCTTACATGAACGAATTGAAACTTTTCAAGCTATTTCTAAATGCAATTCCGAATTGGCTCGTGAAAACCGTTTAATTTTATGTCATTTCGTTTTCGTTTTATAGCCAAAAAGGTATATTAAGAACGACCTGATTTAATCGCGTTAATAGTCTTGCCCTCGAAAAAAAATGAAGTTCGCTTGTCATTTCCGTTTTGCTTACATGAACGAATTGAAACTTTTCAAGCTATTTCTAAATGCAATTCCGAATTGGCTCGTGAAAACCGTTTAATTTTATCTCATTTCGTTTTCGTTTTATAGCCAGTAAGGTATATTAAGAACGACCTGATTTAATCGCGTTAATAGTCTTGCACTCGAAAAAAAAATGAAGTTCGCTTGTCATTTCTGTTTTGCTTACATGAACGAACTGTAACTTTTCAAGCTATGTCTGACTGCAATTCCGAATTGGCTCGTGAAAACCGTTTAATTTTATCTCATTTCGTTTACGTTTTATGGCCAATAAGGTATATTAAGAACGACCTGATTTAATCGCGTTAATAGTCTTGCACTCGAAAAAAATGAAGTTCGCTTGTCATTTCCGTTTTGCTTACATGAACGAATTAAAACTTTTCAAGCTATGTCTGACTGCAATTCCGAATTGGCTCGTGAAAACCGTTTAATTTTATCTCATTTCGTTTACGTTTTATAGCCAATAAGGTATATTAAGAACGACCTGATTTAATCGCGTTCAATAGTCTTGCCCTCGAAAAAAAATGAAGTTCGCTTGTCATTTCCGTTTTGCTTACATGAACGAATTAAACCTTTGCAAGCTATGTCTAAAAATTCGAAAAATTTTATCTTAAAAGTTGAGACTGTTTTTGGTCGTTTTGTTGCAAAATTATGAAGATCAAAGACAAAATCGTTTGGTAACTCGTTTTTGGAATAATATTCTAAAAGTTTGAGTTTCAATTTAACTTGGAAACATTGTCTGCCGATGACTCAGTTTTCAGTTTACTAAGAAAAAACTTTGATTTCACTTCTAAATGTCTTTTTGTATTCTTATTACAGGCGTCCAAATTCGCCAAATGACACATACATACAGACATTTGAATCATAGCTTGGATTTACTGACAGATTCTTTTCTTTGTGAATGCACCCCTACATTATACGGTATTTGGTTTTGCTCTATAAGGACATTAAAAAAGCACTGGTTTTAGGTATCAACTTTTTTGCAAATGATCAATTACCATGATAGTGAGTTTTTTTGTCATCATAAAATCTTTTTCACCTGCGGTGATAGACTAGAATGGCATACATAATTTTGTTGTTTACAACTAGCCTACATTGCTGTACTGCTTATGTTTGGCCCGGAAACAAATTTTCATGGTCAAGTGTAGCTGATACTTGCCACAAAATATTCTTGAGTATTATAAGCTTGGTAAAGCTGCATGTACCTTTTAAACTTTGATTTCACTTTTAAATGTCTTTTTGTATTCTTATTACAGGCGTGCAAAGTAGCCAAAGGACGCATACATACAGACATTTGAATCATAGCTTGGTATTACTGACAAATTCTTTTCTTCATGAATGCACCCTTACATTTATATGGTATTTTGTTTTGCTCTATAAGGACATTAAAAAAGCAATGGTTTTAGGTATCAACTTTTTTGCAAATGATCAATTACCATGATAGTGAGTTTTTTGTCGTCATGAAATGTTTTTCATAGGGGTGATAGACTAGAACAGTGCTCTTCAATCTTTTTTGGTGTTGTGAACCCTTGAAGTTGTTGTGACGAACTCATGCACCCTGTTTACTTAAAAGGTAAACTGAGATAAAAAGCGATATGAAAAATTGTTATGCATATCATTTTGTCAAATAAATCCAAGCATATGTTCGCAAATTTTCTATGAAACATTGGCGAAAAAATCATCACTCAATATTCAAACATCACCCGATTGCAACACAGACACTATCAAACTGGACACAGGTATAAACCATGGAAAAAGTTTACCTTGGTGTTGTACATGAGTTGAAACCTACATCTTTTTTCTAATATCTTCTAAGTCAAATATTAATGGTTCATTAAAAGTTTGTGATGCACCCTTGTATACTTTTTCGTACTGGTGCACCCCATGCATGTTTTGGTGCACCTTGCACACCGGTTGAAGAGCATTGGACTAGAATGGTGTACATAATTTGTTGCCTATAACTATCCTGCATTGCTGTGCTGTTTATGTTTGGCCCGGAAACAAATTTTTATGATCAGGTGTAGCTGACACTTGTCTCACAATATTCTTGAGAACTATATGCTTGGTAAAGCCACCTGTGCATTTTAAACTTTGATTTCACTTCTAAATGTCTGTTTGTATTCTTATTACAGGTGTGCAAAGTAGCCAAAGGACACATACATACAGACATTTGAATCATAGCTTGGATTTACTGACAGATTCTTTTCTTCTGAATGCACCCCTACATTTATATGGTATTTGGTTTTGCTCTATAAGGACATTAAAAAAGCAATGGTTTTAGGTATAAACTTTTTTGCAAATGATCAATTACCATGATAGTGAGTTTTTTGTCATCATGAAATCTTTTTCACCGGGGGTGATAGACTAGAATGGCATACATAATTTTGTTTTTTATAACTAGCCTGCATTGCTGTGCTGTTTATGTTTGGCCCGGAAACAAATTTTCATGGTCAAGTGTAGCTGACACTTGCCACAAAATATTCTTGAGAACTATAAGCTTGGTAAAGCCACATGTGCATTTTAAACTTTGATTTCACTTCTAAATGTCTTTTTGTATTCTTATTGCAGGCGTGCAAAGTCGCCAAAGGACACATACATACCGACATTTGAATCATAGCTTGGATTTGCTGACAGATTCTTTTCTTCATGAATGCACCCTTACATTTATACGGTATTTGGTTTTGCTCTATAGGGACATTAAAAAAGCAATGGTTTTAGGTATCAACTTTTTTGCAAATGATCAATTACCATGATAGTGGGTTTTTTGTCATCGTGACATCTTTTTAACCAGAGGTGATAGACTAGAATGGCATACATAATTTTGTTGTTTATAACTAGCCTGCATTGCTGTGCTGTTTATGTTTGGCCCGGAAACAAATTTTCATGGTCAAGTGTAGCTGACACTTGCCACAAAATATTGTTGAGAACTATAAGCTTGGTAAAGCCACATGTGCATTTTAAACTTTGATTTCACTTCTAAATGTCTTTTTGTATTCTTATTGCAGGCGTGCAAAGTCGCCAAAGGACACATACATACCGACATTTGAATCATAGCTTGGATTTACTGACAGATTCTTTCCTTCGTGAATGCACCCCTACATTTATACGGTATTTGGTTTTGCTCTATAGGGACATTAAAAAAGCAATGGTTTTAGGTATCAACTTTTTTGCAAATGATCAATTACCATGATAGTGGGTTTTTTGTCATCGTGACATCTTTTTAACCAGAGGTGATAGACTAGAATGGCATACATAATTTTGTTGTTTATAACTAGCCTGCATTGCTGTGCTGTTTATGTTTGGCCCGGAAACAAATTTTCATGGTCAAGTGTAGCTGACACTTGCCACAAAATATTGTTGAGAACTACAAGCTTGGTAAAGCCACATGTGCATTTTAAACTTTGATTTCACTTCTAAATGTCTTTTTATATTCTTATTACAGGCGTGCAAAGTAGCCGAAGGATACATTTGCTAAACCCAGGGGTTCCGCATCTTTTTCTTCGCTGTAAGTTTTAAAGCTGTGTAATTGAAACCCGTCATAAAACATACTTTCGGATTTGCACTCTTTGAGCCACATGTGAGTATAGTACTGGGATTGTGTCTTTCCGTTTTTCATTTCTGGGTTAATGTGTTGGTCTCAGAAGGTAACATTTGATAAGACATATTACATTTAAATTCCAGTCGTTATTTTTATGTTTTGATTCAAACAGGCTAACTTATGTAGATATAAACCCCTATCCTTTCAGCACCAATTGTTGTTTCTACTTTGTATTTGTAGCCTAATTGCTGTATATGTTTATTAGTGTGTCCCTTGATTTCACAAACCTTCCTGCTTGAAAATATTTGACATTGCATCGCTTCAGACAGTAAGGTTGCTGAAATAGTTTTATTAGAAGATGTGTTTTGTAGAAGGCATGCTTCCAGTAAATGAAATGTTATTTTTTAGTCGATACTATTTTGTATGTTTTCGCCTGTGTTCAAAATCTGTTGCATGTTTTTGGCGTGAATAAAGTTTTCTTCTAGATTGATCAGTGTTGTTTTGCATTTTGTAAAGTATCTCTTGATTATGTTTGCGTTGTTTCTTGAGAAGGCAAACAGAGATTGATTTAAACATAGAATAAAAGGAGTCCATAAAATCACATGTAACCGCTGAGATTTGTCAAAAATGTTTGTTTACAAGCTTTTTGTGGAAATTTGTTCACGCACTAACGACCATGTCATGAAAAGTGATACCATTAAAAAATACTTTGTTATCAATTGCGGCATGAATTTGGGGACAAAATTGCACTTTTAGAGTTAAAATAATATTTTGTGTTTTAATTTGCCGAAGATGTTCAAAAACTTTATTAGTGAAGTTTTCTGAATCTAATTAACGTGACGCAATAATTCATGAGTTTGCCAAATATGATTTCAGTGGTTAGTTATGACGTAACATTTTTTCAGAAGTTTCCAGTGCCGAAATTGAGCTACTGCTTGCTATGTCCGATTTTGTTTTGTGCCAATCAATGGGTAATAAATTCCTTTTTTAAAAATTGATCGCGTGATGACGTTTTGCCGAATGCAAACTCAAGTATAGAAGTGTCGTTTCATTGGCCTAAGAACGATAGTAGATTGCGTCTTTTTGCTGCAAAAGTGATTTGCAAGTTAAACTTTTACGCCTCGATGGAATAGCAAGTTCAGGAGTTCGTTAATATGCATTTATGTTCGAAAAATGTTGAGCGCGAAACATATTTATTGAACAACTGTGAAAATAAACATTGCGTCATCAGCGATCAGCTGTTTGTAAACAGACGTGGCGAAAAATTTTATCTTAAAAGTTGAGACTGTTTTTGGTCGTTTTGTTGCAAAATTATGAAGATCAAAGACAAAATCGTTTGGTAAGTCGTTTTTGGAATAATATTCTAAAAGTTTGAGTTTCAATTTAACTTGGAAACATTGTCTGCCCATGACTCAGTTTTTCAGTTTACTAAGAAAAAACTTTGATTTCACTTCTAAATTTCTTTTTGTATTTTTATTGCAGGCGTCCAAATTCGCCAAATTCGCCAAATGACACATACATACAGACATTTGAATCATAGCTTGGATTTACTGACAGATTCTTTTCTTCGTGAATGCACCCCTACATTATACGGTATTTTGTTTTGCTCTATAAGGACATTAAAAAAGCAATGGTTTGAGGTATCAACTTTTTTGCAAATGATCAATTACCATGATAGTGAGTTTTTTGTCATCGTGACATTATTTTAACCAGGTGTGATAGACTAGAATGGCATACATAATTTTGTTGTTTATAACTAGCCTGCATTGCTGTGCTGTTTATGTTTGGCCCGGAAACAAATTTTCATGGTCAAGTGTAGCTGACACTTGCCACAAAATATTGTTGAGAACTACAAGCTTGGTAAAGCCACATGTGCATTTTAAACTTTGATTTCACTTCTAAATGTCTTTTTATATTCTTATTACAGGCGTGCAAAGTAGCCAAAGGATACATATGCTAAACCCTGGGGTTCCGCATCTTTTTCTTCGCTGTAAGTTTTAAAGCTGTGTAATTGAAACCCGTCATAAAACATACTTTCGGATTTGCACTCTTTGAGCCACATGTGAGTATAGTACTGGGATTGTGTCTTTCCGTTTTTCATTTCTGGGTTAATGTGTTGGTCTCAGAAGGTAACATTTGATAAGACATATTACATTTAAATTCCAGTCGTTATTTTTATGTTTTGATTCAAACAGGCTAACTTATGTGGATACAAACCCCTATCCTTTCAGCACCAATTGTTGTTTCTACTTTGTATTTGTAGCCTAATTGCTGTATATGTTTATTAGTGTGTCCCTTGATTTCACAAACCTGCCTGCTTGAAAATATTTGACGTTGCATCGCCTCAGACAGTAAGGTTGCTGAATTAGTTTTAATAGAAGGTGTGTTTTGTAGAAGGCATGCTTCCAGTAAATGAAATGTCATTTTTTAGTCGATACTATTTTGTATGTTTTCGCCTGTGTTCAAAATCTGGTGCATGTTTTTGGCGTGAATAAAGTTTTCTTCTAGATTGATCAGTGTTGTTTTGCATTTTGTAAAGTATCTCTTGATTATGTTTGCGTTGTTTCTTGAGAAGGCAGATAGAGATTGATTTAAACATAGAATAAAAGGAGTCCATAAAATCACATGTAACCGCTGAGATTTGTCAAAAATGTTTGTTTACAAGCTTTTTGTGGAAATTTGTTCACGCAATAATGACCATGTCATGAAAAGTGATACCATAAAAAAATACTTTGTTATCAATTGCGGCATGAATTTGGGGAAAAAATTGCACTTTTGGAGTTAGAATAATATTTTGTGTTTTAATTTGCGGAAGTTGTTCAAAAACTTTATTAGTGAAGTTTTCTGAATCTAATTAACGTGACGCAATAATTCATGAGTTTGGCAAATATGATTTCAGTGTTTAGTTATGACGTAAAATATTTCGAGAAGTTTCCAGTGCCGAAATTGAGCTACTGCTGGCTATCTCCGATTTTGTTTTGTGCCAATAAATGGGTAATAAATTCTTTTTTTTTAAATTGATCGCGTGATGACGTTTTGCCGAATGCAAACTCAAATAAAGAAGTACCGTTTCATTGGCCTAAGAACGATAGTAGATTGCGTCTTTTTGCTGCAAAAGTGATTTGCAAGTTAAACTTTTACGCCTTGATGGAATTGCAAGTTCAGAAGTTCGTTAATGTGCATTTATTTCCGAAAATTATTGAGCGCGAAACATATTTATTGAACAGCTGTGAAAATAAACATTGCGTCATCAGCGATCAGCTGTTTGTAAACAGACGTGGCGAAAAATTTCATCTTTAAAGTTGAAACTGTTTTTGGTCGTTTTGTCGCAAAATTATGAAGATTAAAGACAAAATCGTGCTTTTGCTTTTGCTGCCTGATAAGAAGTCGTATTTTGGTAAAAGTTAGTTTCAAAATTTTTACATATTTAATGAGAAAAATAACGGCCCTAGTAGACATAAAAAGCAACTTGCCTCAATATCACTGATGTGGGCATGAGCATTTGCAGAAGCAGTTATAAAATAATAAACCATGTTGCATTTACATCTATTTGAGCTTTTATTTTTATGACTAAATTTATGAACAGATCCATGCATATTGTTTAATATATTTTAACATTAATTATTTTGAACTTACAATTGGATTCTTGCAGAGGTTATGAAGTGCTTGCGATGTCAGTAGATGTCTACAACATGTGGCTGCATCTTGTATTTTCTAATCACTCACTTGTTATAACTGATGTGATGGATTTTGAAAAATCAAATGTCACTTCAGTTTCCAGGTTTCACAGCTCGTGTGTCTAGGAAATCAAGGTTTGTCTTTGTAACATACATATATTGAAGTTACATCACTAAAAAAATTATATTTCATCACAAAAGACAATTGTAAACAATAAATGTTATTAATCGGGACACACTGCTCTTCGATATCCAAAATACTTAAAAACAGTGACTGATCATTTTTTAGTGATTTTTTTGTAATGTTAAATGTGCTCAAAAAAAGCATCATCAGTTTCTGTACCCCTCACATCCATGGAGATCATTACATAATTCATAACAAAAAGTATATAGGCTTATGTCAATAGACATACTATAACTATTCAAATATCATCAGTAGTGGCTGAAAATGAATGAAATGTTGTAACGTCAGCTGCTGTAATCATGTCTCATGAGTGTAAATTGTCTGCTCCACACTAATTATAACAGTGGAATTATAAATGTAAACCAAATTCAGAAAAGTCTTTCTGATTTAATTTATTTAGTCAAATTCTTGTTTTGTTTTTGTCACTGATTTAAATCACTGGGGCACAAAACCCTGTTTACATGTAATAATAGTTTCTTCCTTATGGTGTTTTTGCAGACTCTTTCTGATTGTGCTGAGTCAGCTGTTTTGTTTCGGTTTCAAATGACGGCAGAGTCAGGATTTGGAAAATCGATGACCAAACATGTGTACGAACCTTATATATTGTGGCTGTTTGTAGGATATATGTATTGAACGAGCAATAAGTTAGTTATTAAATATTTGTAGGTTCTGAAACACACAATTCTATTGGAAAGTATGGAGAAACACTTCACGGACACTAAAACATCGTTTGAAGCACGTTGAATTTCTGTTCATAATGACGGCAAACACATGTGGTTGGCGACAGGAGTGGGAGTATCCAGCAGTGTGTATTCAACATACTTCCTAATTCAATTTGTAGTCATCTTTATGTCTGGGCACATTGGGGAATTCTGCACACAATTTAACACTCTATCATAAATATGCATCAGTAATTTCATCGCTGGTTTCTAGGCTGCACCTATTTTAGCTTGTTTTTCCAAGCCACAGTAAATTTGGAATTTGGTTTTAAGTTGTTATTTTGGATTTGTTTTTTTGTAATCCTTAAGACTAAATAGTTTTGCGTTTTTTATGACAACCAATCATTTGTTTTTAGTGTGTACGACCTTATGACGTTTAAGAGGATATCATTTATTTTGTCACACGACGGGGATATATTAAGCATGGATTATTCTCACTGTGGTTCGATGCTTGCAAGCGCGAGTAGAGATCGATGTGTTCACATGTTTACTGATGATTCTATTCCGTCCATTTGGCTAATTCGACCCAGTTGACACAAAATGTAAATTCAATGCACTAAGTATCATTTACACGAACTACAATAAACTGCATTAAAACGCTGGAATTTAAATCATACAAGTAAACAAGGGTAAATTTGGAAAATGAAACAGGCATGTTTAAGTGATTTGCCTTTGAACCAAATGTGTCACATTTAAAAATCTGACTTTTTTCCGAACCTTTCTTTGTACATTGCATTTTGCTTTGCCTAAGCTTTTTTAATTATATATATATATATATCAGTCACAGTGAAAGTGTCCAGTTTTCAGCTGCATTTGTTTTTGTGATTTTTGTGTTTTAGTCTCATTATGTTGTTTAACAGAGAGCATAGTTGTTTAATCTTGATGCTGACAATTCTTGGTCTAAATCAGATTTATAATTACAGTTTCGACTAATGAGCTGTGGAACAGACAAGTCTCTTTACTACTACAACTGACATCAGTTGAGAACAACATTACATTGAGAAACACTCGATGGCTGAAATGGACATTGTTGAGTAAGCAAATCCACAAAATTTTAAACCCAGCCATTCTAATTGTGGATTTTATTCATCGATGATTCAGTGCTAGTTGCGTGCAGCTGCAATTTAACCGAATATGACATCTTTGGTGCAAAACGCTTGTTGCAACCTCGTGTGTTGATAAAAACATCTATGTCCTCCCGTACACCACAGGTCAGTGTTGGTTTGCATTTGTTGAGAAAATTGAAAAGCAATTTGCAGTTATACAATATTAATAAGCATTTCCACTTAATTCAATCAAACATGTTTTATTCATGTCAAATGACTAAATGTATGTCTAGCAAATTTACTCATGGTAGGAATTTCACAATACTGGCCTTTTACAAGTTTGCATTTTTTCTGCATCAGTTTTTAAATTGCTTTAATGTATTTGCAACTGTTTTTCCAATTAACATTTTTAACAAGAATCTTTTGTTTGTCTCGCAGGAGATTGTGTTTGCATGATCAGCCGGCATTCAGAGGTAGCGGTTGCTCTCACTTTCGACCACAACTCTCACTTAATCTCTGCATCTGCCGACAGTTGCATATTTGGGCAGACATTTAGCCATCGGGTGACAGAAGAGCTCAAACAAAGCCAGAAAGGTGCCACCTTCATGCCTGGAAGTCCAGATTTGAATAAAACCTCATATTTTGCTACAAACGACTAGTTCACATAGGAAATAATCGATGATTCGACGCATCCTAGTAATGTTGACATCCCGTTCAGTGATGAGTTTGACGACACTTCAACTTTCACATTTCACAACAATCCGGGTAATGTCTGTTGCTGCGGTTTCCAAATGATTTGTCCGTTAGTTGAGGTGTTTGCAGAGTTGCTTTGGTAATGATCCCAGAAAATATCCTGCATTAAGAAAGATATTATTTATGTTTTCTGAAATAATTTTATTTTATCACATATTTAAACTTATAATCGTTTGTTGTATCTTGATTTTTGTTCCTTGATTTAAACAGAATGACCACTGTTTTGGCTGGTTTGATATGTTACTATTATCATATTTATTGACATTCAGAATACACTTTTTTTATTATGATTCCTTTATTGTTTTTCTTATTACACACATCAGTACAAACTTCATTATGCAAATTTAATTTGTAAAGAAGTGTCAACATTTTTATGCATTTTGCTGGTTTGTATTTATTTTGTTTGGCTTTTTAAGAACTTACAATTGCTTTTTCAGATGCTGAGCAACAAAATGCTGATGAGTCATTGTTGTCAAAGTGAGTGACTAAGCAGTTGTCCAACGATGAGTCAGGGTTACCTTTACCTGAACTGGGGAAATGGGAGATAAATTACACAAAGAAAAGGTGGGATGTTGGGATTTAACTTTACAAATATGTGACAGACTAAAAACTTTGACAAGCCTGAAGTCGTCCACTGTTTTATTTAGACATATATATTTCACCTAAGTAATAGACAGTGTTAGTTTCTAAAAACAACTAAGTCACATTGCTAAGCTGTTTATGTTTGGCCTGGAAACCAATTTTCTTAGGCAAGTGTAGGCTGACCCTTGGGGCTAAATATTTTTGACTAGTAAATGCTTGGCAAAGCCACATATACATTTTAAACTTTGATTTCATTTCTAAATGTCTTTTTGTATTCTTATTTCAGGCTTGCACAGTAGCAGAAGGACACATACATACCAACATTTGAGTCATAGCTTGGATTTACTGATGGATTATTTTCTTTGTCCCCCCCCCCCCCCCCCACACACACACACACACTTTTATCTGGTATTTTCAAGATTATCCACCAGAGCATTGATGGTTTAATGTGTCGGGTATGCAATTTTTTTACAGCAAGTGTTTTGTGTTATGGCAAAGTACGGAAACCCCTGGTTTTGCACCTTTTTCTTCACTGTAGGTTTTTAAAGCTGTTTAATTGAAGCCGGTCATAGAATATACTTTACAAATTTACACTCTTTAAGCCATGTGTGCGTATAGTGGGATTGTGTCTTTCCGTTTTTGATTTTGGGTGTAATGTGTTGGTCTCAGAAGGTAACATAAGATAAGACATGTTACATTTAAATTCAAGCTGTTATTTTTATGTTTTGATTCAAACAGGCTAACTTATGTAGATATAAATCCCTATGTTTTTTGCACCAATTGTTAAAGTTGTTTCTACTTTGTATTTGTAGCCTAATTGCTGTATATGTTCATTAGTGTGTCCCTTGATTTCACAAACCTTCCTGCTTGAAAACATTTGACATTGCATCGCCTCAGACAGTAAGGTTGCTGAAATAGTTTTAATAGAAGATGTGTTTTGTAGAAGGCATGGTTCCAGTAAATGAAATGTCCTATTTTAGTGGATCCTATTATGTATGCTTTCGCTTGTGTTCAAAATCTGGTGCATGTTTTTGGCGTAAATAAAGTTTTCTTTTAGATCCTTCCGTGTTGTTTTGCATTGTGTAAAATATCTCTTTATTATGTTTGTGCTGTTACTTGATAAGGCAGACAGAGATTTATTTAAACGTAGAATAAAAGGAATCCATAAAATCACATGTAAACGTTGAGATTTGTCAAAAAATGTTTGTTGACAAGCTTTTTGTGGAAATTTGGTCACGCACTAACGACCATGTCATGAAAAGTGATACCATAAAAAAATACTTTGTTATCAATTGCGGCATGAATTTGGGGAAAAAATTGCACTTTTGGAGTTATAATAAAATTTGGTGTTTTAATTTACCGCAGTTGTTTAAAAAATTTATTAGTAATGTTTTCTGAATCTAATTAACGTGACGCAATAATTCATGAGTTGGCCAAATATGATTTCAGTGGTTAGTTATGACGTAACATTTTTTCAGAAATTTCCAGTGCCGAAATTCAGCTATTGCTGGCTATCTCCGATTTTGTTTTGTGCCAATGAATGGGTAATAAATTATTTTTCCTAATAATTTGACCGCGTGATAACCTTTTGCCGAATGCAAACTCAAATAAAGAAGTAACGTTTCATTGGTCCAAGAACGATAGTAGATTGCGTTTTTTTGCTGCACAAGTGATTTACAAGTTAAACTTTTACGCCTTGATGGAATTGCAAGTTCAGAAGTTCGTTAATGTGCATTTATTTCCGAAAATTATTGATCGCGAAACATATTTATTGAACAGCTGTGAAAATAAACATTGCGTCATCAGCGATCAGCTGTTTGTAAACAGACGTGGCGAAAAATTTTCATCTTTAAAGTTGAGACTGTTTTCGGTCGTTTTGTCGCAAAATTATGAAGATTAAAGACAAAATCGTGCTTTTGCTTTTGCTGCCTGATAAGAAGTCGTATTTTGGTAAAAGTTAGTTTCAAAATTTTTACATATTTAATGAGAAAAATAACGGCCCAAGTAGACATAAAAAGCAACTTGCCTCAATATCACTGATGTGGGCATGAGCATTTGCAGAAGCAGTTATAAAATAATAAACCATGTTGCATTTACATCTATTTGAGCTTTTATTTTTATGACTAAATTTATGAACAGATCCATGCATATTGTTTAATATATTTTTACATTAATTATTTTGAACTTACAATTGGATTCTTGCAGAGGTTATGAAGTGCTTGCGATGTCAGTAGATGTCTACAACATGTGGCTGCATCTTGTATTTTCTAATTACTCACTTGTTATAACTGATGTGATGGATTTTGAAAAATCAAATGTCACTTCAGTTTCCAGGTTTCACAGCTCGTGTGTCTAGGAAATCAAGGTTTGTCTTTGTAACATACATATATTGAAGTTACATCACTAAAAAAATTATATTTCATCACAAAAGACAATTGTAAACAATAAATGTTATTAATCGGGACACACTGCTCTTCGATATCCAAAATACTTAAAAACAGTGACTGATCATTTTTTAGTGATTTTTTTTAATGTTAAATGTGCTCAAAAAAAGCATCGTCAGTTTCTGTACCCCTCACATCCATGGAGATCATTACATAATTCATAACAAAAAGTATATAGGCTTATGTCAATAGACATACTATAACTATTCAAATATCATCAGTAGTGGCTGAAAATGAATGAAATGTTGTAACGTCAGCTGCTGTAATCATGTCTCATGAGTGTAAATTGTCTGCTCCACACTAATTATAACAGTGGAATTATAAATGTAAACCAAATTCAGAAAAGTCTTTGTGATTTAATTTATTTAGTCAAATTCTTGTTTTGTTTTTGTCACTGATTTAAATCACTGGGGCACAAAACCCTGTTTACATGTAATAATAGTTTCTTCCTTATGGTGTTTTTGCAGACTCTTTCTGATTGTGCTGAGTCAGCTGTTTTGTTTCGGTTTCAAATGACGGCAGAGTCAGGATTTGGAAAATCGATGACCAAACATGTGTACGAACCTTATATATTGTGGCTGTTTGTAGGATATATGTATTGAACGAGCAATAAGTTAGTTATTAAATATTTGTAGGTTCTGAAACACACAATTCTATTGGAAAGTATGGAGAAACACTTCACGGACACTAAAACATCGGTTGAAGCACGTTGCATTTCTGTTCATAATGACGGCAAACACATGTGGTTGGCGACAGGAGTGGGAGTATCCAGCAGTATGTATTCAACATACTTCCTAATTCAATTTGTAGTCATCTTTATGTCTGGGCACATTGGGGAATTCTGCACACAATTTAACACTCTATCATAAATATGCATCAGTAATTTCATCGCTGGTTTCTAGGCTGCACCTATTTTAGCTTGTTTTTCCAAGCCACAGTAAATTTGGAATTTGGTTTTAAGTTGTTATTTTGGATTTGTTTTTTTGTAATCCTTAAGACTAAATAGTTTTGCGTTTTTTATGACAACCAATCATTTGTTTTTAGTGTGTACGACCTTATGACGTTTAAGAGGATATCATTTATTTCGTCACACGACGGGGATATATTAAGCATGGATTATTCTCACCGTGGTTCGATGCTTGCAAGCGCGAGTAGAGATCGATGTGTTCACATGTTTACTGATGATTCTATTCCGTCCATTTGGCTAATTCGACCCAGTTGACACAAAATGTAAATTCAATGCACTAAGTATCATTTACACGAACTACAATAAACTGCATTAAAACGCTGGAATTTAAATCATACAAGTAAACAAGGGTAAATTTGGAAAATGAAACAGGCATGTTTAAGTGATTTGCCTTTGAACCAAATGTGTCACATTTAAAAATCTGACTTTTTTCCGAACCTTTCTTTGTACATTGCATTTTGCTTTGCCTAAGCTTTTTTAATTATATATATATATATATATATATATATCAGTCACAGTGAAAGTGTCCAGTTTTCAGCTGCATTTGTTTTTGTGATTTTTGTGTTTTAGTCTCATTATGTTGTTTAACAGAGAGCATAGTTGTTTAATCTTGATGCTGACAATTCTTGGTCTAAATCAGATTTATAATTACAGTTTCGACTAATGAGCTGTGGAACAGACAAGTCTCTTTACTACTACAACTGACATCAGTTGAGAACAACATTACATTGAGAAACACTCGATGGCTGAAATGGACATTGTTGAGTAAGCAAATCCACAAAATTTTAAACCCAGCCATTCTAATTGTGGATTTTATTCATCGATGATTCAGTGCTAGTTGCGTGCAGCTGCAATTTAACCGAATATGACATCTTTGGTGCAAAACGCTTGTTGCAACCTCGTGTGTTGATAAAAACATCTATGTCCTCCCGTACACCACAGGTCAGTGTTGGTTTGCATTTGTTGAGAAAATTGAAAAGCAATTTGCAGTTATACAATATTAATAAGCATTTCCACTTAATTCAATCAAACATGTTTTATTCATGTCAAATGACTAAATGTATGTCTAGCAAATTTACTCATGGTAGGAATTTCACAATACTGGCCTTTTACAAGTTTGCATTTTTTCTGCATCAGTTTTTAAATTGCTTTAATGTATTTGCAACTGTTTTTCCAATTAACATTTTTAACAAGAATCTTTTGTTTGTCTCGCAGGAGATTGTGTTTGCATGATCAGCCGGCATTCAGAGGTAGCGGTTGCTCTCACTTTCGACCACAACTCTCACTTAATCTCTGCATCTGCCGACAGTTGCATATTTGGGCAGACATTTAGCCATCGGGTGACAGAAGAGCTCAAACAAAGCCAGAAAGGTGCCACCTTCATGCCTGGAAGTCCAGATTTGAATAAAACCTCATATTTTGCTACAAACGACTAGTTCACATAGGAAATAATCGATGATTCGACGCATCCTAGTAATGTTGACATCCCGTTCAGTGATGAGTTTGACGACACTTCAACTTTCACATTTCACAACAATCCGGGTAATGTCTGTTGCTGCGGTTTCCAAATGATTTGTCCGTTAGTTGAGGTGTTTGCAGAGTTGCTTTGGTAATGATCCCAGAAAATATCCTGCATTAAGAAAGATATTATTTATGTTTTCTGAAATAATTTTATTTTATCACATATTTAAACTTATAATCGTTTGTTGTATCTTGATTTTTGTTCCTTGATTTAAACAGAATGACCACTGTTTTGGCTGGTTTGATATGTTACTATTATCATATTTATTGACATTCAGAATACACTTTTTTTATTATGATTCCTTTATTGTTTTTCTTATTACACACATCAGTACAAACTTCATTATGCAAATTTAATTTGTAAAGAAGTGTCAACATTTTTATGCATTTTGCTGGTTTGCATTTATTTTGTTTGGCTTTTTAAGAACTTACAATTGCTTTTTCAGATGCTGAGCAACAAAATGCTGATGAGTCATTGTTGTCAAAGTGAGTGACTAAGCAGTTGTCCAACGATGAGTCAGGGTTACCTTTACCTGAACTGGGGAAATGGGAGATAAATTACACAAAGAAAAGGTGGGATGTTGGGATTTAACTTTACAAATATGTGACAGACTAAAAACTTTGACAAGCCTGAAGTCGTCCACTGTTTTATTTAGACATATATATTTCACCTAAGTAATAGGCAGTGTTAGTTTCTAAAAACAACTAAGTCACATTGCTAAGCTGTTTATGTTTGGCCTGGAAACCAATTTTCTTAGGCAAGTGTAGGCTGACCCTTGGGGCTAAATATTTTTGACTAGTATATGCTTGGCAAAGCCACATATACATTTTAAACTTTGATTTCATTTCTAAATGTCTTTTTGTATTCTTATTTCAGGCTTGCACAGTAGCAGAAGGACACATACATACCAACATTTGAGTCATAGCTTGGATTTATTGATGGATTATTTTCTTTGTCCCCCCCCCCCACACACACACACACACACACACACACACACACACTTTTATCTGGTATTTTCAAGATTATCCACCAGAGCATTGATGGTTTAATGTGTCGGGTATGCAATTTTTTTACAGCAAGTGTTTTGTGTTATGGCAAAGTACGGAAACCCCTGGTTTTGCACCTTTTTCTTCACTGTAGGTTTTTAAAGCTGTTTAATTGAAGCCGGTCATAGAATATACTTTACAAATTTACACTCTTTAAGCCATGTGTGCGTATAGTGGGATTGTGTCTTTCCGTTTTTGATTTTGGGTGTAATGTGTTGGTCTCAGAAGGTAACATAAGATAAGACATGTTACATTTAAATTCAAGCTGTTATTTTTATGTTTTGATTCAAACAGGCTAACTTATGTAGATATAAATCCCTATGTTTTTTGCACCAATTGTTAAAGTTGTTTCTACTTTGTATTTGTAGCCTAATTGCTGTATATGTTCATTAGTGTGTCCCTTGATTTCACAAACCTTCCTGCTTGAAAACATTTGACATTGCATCGCCTCAGACAGTAAGGTTGCTGAAATAGTTTTAATAGAAGATGTGTTTTGTAGAAGGCATGGTTCCAGTAAATGAAATGTCCTATTTTAGTGGATCCTATTATGTATGCTTTCGCTTGTGTTCAAAATCTGGTGCATATTTTTGGCGTAAATAAAGTTTTCTTTTAGATCCTTCCGTGTTGTTTTGCATTGTGTAAAATATATCTTTATTATGTTTGTGCTGTTACTTGATAAGGCAGACAGAGATTTATTTAAACGTAGAATAAAAGGAATCCATAAAATCACATGTAAACGTTGAGATTTGTCAAAAAATGTTTGTTGACAAGCTTTTTGTGGAAATTTGGTCACGCACTAACGACCATGTCATGAAAAGTGATACCATAAAAAAATACTTTGTTATCAATTGCGGCATGAATTTGGGGAAAAAATTGCACTTTTGGAGTTATAATAAAATTTGGTGTTTTAATTTACCGCAGTTGTTTAAAAAATTTATTAGTAATGTTTTCTGAATCTAATTAACGTGACGCAATAATTCATGAGTTGGCCACATATGATTTCAGTGGTTAGTTATGACGTAAAATATTTCGAGAAGTTTCCAGTGCCGAAATTGAGCTACTGCTGGCTATCTCCGATTTTGTTTTGTGCCAATGAATGGGTAATAAATTATTTTTCCTAATAATTTGACCGCGTGATAACCTTTTGCCGAATGCAAACTCAAATAAAGAAGTAACGTTTCATTGGTCCAAGAACGATAGTAGATTGCGTTTTTTTGCTGCACAAGTGATTTACAAGTTAAACTTTTACGCCTTGATGGAATTGCAAGTTCAGAAGTTCGTTAATGTGCATTTATTTCCGAAAATTATTGAGCGCGAAACATATTTATTGAACAGCTGTGAAAATAAACATTGCGTCATCAGCGATCAGCTGTTTGTAAACAGACGTGGCGAAAAATTTTCATCTTTAAAGTTGAGACTGTTTTCGGTCGTTTTGTCGCAAAATTATGAAGATTAAAGACAAAATCGTGCTTTTGCTTTTGCTTTTGCTGCCTGATAAGAAGTCGTATTTTGGTAAAAGTTAGTTTCAAAATTTTTACATATTTAATGAGAAAAATAACGGCCCAAGTAGACATAAAAAGCAACTTGCCTCAATATCACTGATGTGGGCATGAGCATTTGCAGAAGCAGTTATAAAATAATAAACCATGTTGCATTTACATCTATTTGAGCTTTTATTTTTATGACTAAATTTATGAACAGATCCATGCATATTGTTTAATATATTTTTACATTAATTATTTTGAACTTACAATTGGATTCTTGCAGAGGTTATGAAGTGCTTGCGATGTCAGTAGATGTCTACAACATGTGGCTGCATCTTGTATTTTCTAATTACTCACTTGTTATAACTGATGTGATGGATTTTGAAAAATCAAATGTCACTTCAGTTTCCAGGTTTCACAGCTCGTGTGTCTAGGAAATCAAGGTTTGTCTTTGTAACATACATATATTGAAGTTACATCACTAAAAAAATTATATTTCATCACAAAAGACAATTGTAAACAATAAATGTTATTAATCGGGACACACTGCTCTTCGATATCCAAAATACTTAAAAACAGTGACTGATCATTTTTTAGTGATTTTTTTTAATGTTAAATGTGCTCAAAAAAAGCATCGTCAGTTTCTGTACCCCTCACATCCATGGAGATCATTACATAATTCATAACAAAAAGTATATAGGCTTATGTCAATAGACATACTATAACTATTCAAATATCATCAGTAGTGGCTGAAAATGAATGAAATGTTGTAACGTCAGCTGCTGTAATCATGTCTCATGAGTGTAAATTGTCTGCTCCACACTAATTATAACAGTGGAATTATAAATGTAAACCAAATTCAGAAAAGTCTTTCTGATTTAATTTATTTAGTCAAATTCTTGTTTTGTTTTTGTCACTGATTTAAATCACTGGGGCACAAAACCCTGTTTACATGTAATAATAGTTTCTTCCTTATGGTGTTTTTGCAGACTCTTTCTGATTGTGCTGAGTCAGCTGTTTTGTTTCGGTTTCAAATGACGGCAGAGTCAGGATTTGGAAAATCGATGACCAAACATGTGTACGAACCTTATATATTGTGGCTGTTTGTAGGATATATGTATTGAACGAGCAATAAGTTAGTTATTAAATATTTGTAGGTTCTGAAACACACAATTCTATTGGAAAGTATGGAGAAACACTTCACGGACACTAAAACATCGGTTGAAGCACGTTGAATTTCTGTTCATAATGACGGCAAACACATGTGGTTGGCGACAGGAGTGGGAGTATCCAGCAGTATGTATTCAACATACTTCCTAATTCAATTTGTAGTCATCTTTATGTCTGGGCACATTGGGGAATTCTGCACACAATTTAACACTCTATCATAAATATGCATCAGTAATTTCATCGCTGGTTTCTAGGCTGCACCTATTTTAGCTTGTTTTTCCAAGCCACAGTAAATTTGGAATTTGGTTTTAAGTTGTTATTTTGGATTTGTTTTTTTTTGTAATCCTCAAGACTAAATAGTTTTCCGTTTTTTATGACAACCAATCATTTGTTTTTAGTGTGTACGACCTTATGACGTTTAAGAGGATATCATTTATTTCGTCACATGACGGGGATATATTAAGCATGGATTATTCTCACTGTGGTTCGATGCTTGCAAGCGCGAGTAGAGATCGATGTGTTCACATGTTTACTGATGATTATATTCCGTCCATTTGGCTAATTCGACCCAGTTGACACAAAATGTAAATTCAATGCACTAAGTATCATTTACACGAACTACAATAAACTGCATTAAAACGCTGGAATTTAAATCATACAAGTAAACAAGGGTAAATTTGGAAAATGAAACACGCATGTTTAAGTGATTTGCCTTTGAACCAAATGTGTAACATTTAAAAATCTGACTTTTTTCCGAACCTTTCTTTGTACATTGCATTTTGCTTTGCCTAAGCTTTTTTAATTATATATTTATATATATATCAGTCACAGTGAAAGTGTCCAGTTTTCAGCTGCATTTGTATTTGTACCACTTTTGTGATTTTTGTGTTTTAGTCTCATTATGTTGTTTAACAGAGAGCATAGTTGTTTAATCTTGATGCTGACAATTCTTGGTCTAAATCAGATTTATAATTACAGTTTCGACTAATGAGCTGTGGAACAGACAAGTCTCTTTACTACTACAACTGACATCAGTTGAGAACAACATTACATTGAGAAACACTCGATGGCTGAAATGGACATTGTTGAGTAAGCAAATCCACAAAATTTTAAACCCAGCCATTCTAATTGTGGATTTTATTCATCGATGATTCAGTGCTAGTTGCGTGCAGCTGCAATTTAACCGAATATGACATCTTTGGTGCAAAACGCTTGTTGCAACCTCGTGTGTTGATAAAAACATCTATGTCCTCCCGTACACCACAGGTCAGTGTTGGTTTGCATTTGTTGAGAAAATTGAAAAGCAATTTGCAGTTATACAATATTAATAAGCATTTCCACTTAATTCAATCAAACATGTTTTATTCATGTCAAATGACTAAATGTATGTCTAGCAAATTTACTCATGGTAGGAATTTCACAATACTGGCCTTTTACAAGTTTGCATTTTTTCTGCATCAGTTTTTAAATTGCTTTAATGTATTTGCAACTGTTTTTCCAATTAACATTTTTAACTAGACTCTTTTGTTTGTCTCGCAGGAGATTGTGTTTGCATGATCAGCCGGCATTCAGAGGTAGCGGTTGCTCTCACTTTCGACCACAACTCTCACTTAATCTCTGCATCTGCCGACAGTTGCATATTTGGGCAGACATTTAGCCATCGGGTGACAGAAGAGCTCAAACAAAGCCAGAAAGGTGCCACCTTCATGCCTGGAAGTCCAGATTTGAATAAAACCTCATATTTTGCTACAAACGACTAGTTCACATAGGAAATAATCGATGATTCGACGCATCCTAGTAATGTTGACATCCCGTTCAGTGATGAGTTTGACGACACTTCAACTTTCACATTTCACAACAATCCGGGTAATGTCTGTTGCTGCGGTTTCCAAATGATTTGTCCGTTAGTTGAGGTGTTTGCAGAGTTGCTTTGGTAATGATCCCAGAAAATATCCTGCATTAAGAAAGATATTATTTATGTTTTCTGAAATAATTTTATTTTATCACATATTTAAACTTATAATCGTTTGTTGTATCTTGATTTTTGTTCCTTGATTTAAACAGAATGACCACTGTTTTGGCTGGTTTGATATGTTACTATTATCATATTTATTGACATTCAGAATACACTTTTTTTATTATGATTCCTTTATTGTTTTTCTTATTACACACATCAGTACAAACTTCATTATGCAAATTTAATTTGTAAAGAAGTGTCAACATTTTTATGCATTTTGCTGGTTTGTATTTATTTTGTTTGGCTTTTTAAGAACTTACAATTGCTTTTTCAGATGCTGAGCAACAAAATGCTGATGAGTCATTGTTGTCAAAGTGAGTGACTAAGCAGTTGTCCAACGATGAGTCAGGGTTACCTTTACCTGAACTGGGGAAATGGGAGATAAATTACACAAAGAAAAGGTGGGATGTTGGGATTTAACTTTACAAATATGTGACAGACTAAAAACTTTGACAAGCCTGAAGTCGTCCACTGTTTTATTTAGACATATATATTTCACCTAAGTAATAGACAGTGTTAGTTTCTAAAAACAACTAAGTCACATTGCTAAGCTGTTTATGTTTGGCCTGGAAACCAATTTTCTTAGGCAAGTGTAGGCTGACCCTTGGGGCTAAATATTTTTGACTAGTATATGCTTGGCAAAGCCACATATACATTTTAAACTTTGATTTCATTTCTAAATGTCTTTTTGTATTCTTATTTCAGGCTTGCACAGTAGCAGAAGGACACATACATACCAACATTTGAGTCATAGCTTGGATTTACTGATGGATTATTTTCTTTGTCCCCCCCCCACACACACACACACACACACACTTTTATCTGGTATTTTCAAGATTATCCACCAGAGCATTGATGGTTTAATGTGTCGGGTATGCAATTTTTTTACAGCAAGTGTTTTGTGTTATGGCAAAGTACGGAAACCCCTGGTTTTGCACCTTTTTCTTCACTGTAGGTTTTTAAAGCTGTTTAATTGAAGCCGGTCATAGAATATACTTTACAAATTTACACTCTTTAAGCCATGTGTGCGTATAGTGGGATTGTGTCTTTCCGTTTTTGATTTTGGGTGTAATGTGTTGGTCTCAGAAGGTAACATAAGATAAGACATGTTACATTTAAATTCAAGCTGTTATTTTTATGTTTTGATTCAAACAGGCTAACTTATGTAGATATAAATCCCTATGTTTTTTGCACCAATTGTTAAAGTTGTTTCTACTTTGTATTTGTAGCCTAATTGCTGTATATGTTCATTAGTGTGTCCCTTGATTTCACAAACCTTCCTGCTTGAAAACATTTGACATTGCATCGCCTCAGACAGTAAGGTTGCTGAAATAGTTTTAATAGAAGATGTGTTTTGTAGAAGGCATGGTTCCAGTAAATGAAATGTCCTATTTTAGTGGATCCTATTATGTATGCTTTCGCTTGTGTTCAAAATCTGGTGCATGTTTTTGGCGTAAATAAAGTTTTCTTTTAGATCCTTCCGTGTTGTTTTGCATTGTGTAAAATATATCTTTATTATGTTTGTGCTGTTACTTGATAAGGCAGACAGAGATTTATTTAAACGTAGAATAAAAGGAATCCATAAAATCACATGTAAACGTTGAGATTTGTCAAAAAATGTTTGTTGACAAGCTTTTTGTGGAAATTTGGTCACGCACTAACGACCATGTCATGAAAAGTGATACCATAAAAAAATACTTTGTTATCAATTGCGGCATGAATTTGGGGAAAAAATTGCACTTTTGGAGTTATAATAAAATTTGGTGTTTTAATTTACCGCAGTTGTTTAAAAAATTTATTAGTAATGTTTTCTGAATCTAATTAACGTGACGCAATAATTCATGAGTTGGCCAAATATGATTTCAGTGGTTAGTTATGACGTAACATTTTTTCAGAAATTTCCAGTGCCGAAATTCAGCTATTGCTGGCTATCTCCGGTTTTGTTTTGTGCCAATGAATGGGTAATAAATTATTTTTCCTAATAATTTGACCGCGTGATAACCTTTTGCCGAATGCAAACTCAAATAAAGAAGTAACGTTTCATTGGTCCAAGAACGATAGTAGATTGCGTTTTTTTGCTGCACAAGTGATTTACAAGTTAAACTTTTACGCCTTGATGGAATTGCAAGTTCAGAAGTTCGTTAATGTGCATTTATTTCCGAAAATTATTGAGCGCGAAACATATTTATTGAACAGCTGTGAAAATAAACATTGCGTCATCAGCGATCAGCTGTTTGTAAACAGACGTGGCGAAAAATTTTCATCTTTAAAGTTGAGACTGTTTTCGGTCGTTTTGTCGCAAAATTATGAAGATTAAAGACAAAATCGTGCTTTTGCTTTTGCTGCCTGATAAGAAGTCGTATTTTGGTAAAAGTTAGTTTCAAAATTTTTACATATTTAATGAGAAAAATAACGGCCCAAGTAGACATAAAAAGCAACTTGCCTCAATATCACTGATGTGGGCATGAGCATTTGCAGAAGCAGTTATAAAATAATAAACCATGTTGCATTTACATCTATTTGAGCTTTTATTTTTATGACTAAATTTATGAACAGATCCATGCATATTGTTTAATATATTTTTACATTAATTATTTTGAACTTACAATTGGATTCTTGCAGAGGTTATGAAGTGCTTGCGATGTCAGTAGATGTCTACAACATGTGGCTGCATCTTGTATTTTCTAATTACTCACTTGTTATAACTGATGTGATGGATTTTGAAAAATCAAATGTCACTTCAATTTCCAGGTTTCACAGCTCGTGTGTCTAGGAAATCAAGGTTTGTCTTTGTAACATACATATATTGAAGTTACATCACTAAAAAAATTATATTTCATCACAAAAGACAATTGTAAACAATAAATGTTATTAATCGGGACACACTGCTCTTCGATATCCAAAATACTTAAAAACAGTGACTGATCATTTTTTAGTGATTTTTTTTAATGTTAAATGTGCTCAAAAAAAGCATCGTCAGTTTCTGTACCCCTCACATCCATGGAGATCATTACATAATTCATAACAAAAAGTATATAAGCTTATGTCAATAGACATACTATAACTATTCAAATATCATCAGTAGTGGCTGAAAATGAATGAAATGTTGTAACGTCAGCTGCTGTAATCATGTCTCATGAGTGTAAATTGTCTGCTCCACACTAATTATAACAGTGGAATTATAAATGTAAACCAAATTCAGAAAAGTCTTTCTGATTTAATTTATTTGGTCAAATTCTTGTTTTGTTTTTGTCACTGATTTAAATCACTGGGGCACAAAACCCTGTTTACATGTAATAATAGTTTCTTCCTTATGGTGTTTTTGCAGACTCTTTCTGATTGTGCTGAGTCAGCTGTTTTGTTTCGGTTTCAAATGACGGCAGAGTCAGGATTTGGAAAATCGATGACCTAACATTTGTACGAACCTTATATATTGTGGCTGTTTGTAGGATATATGTATTGAACGAGCAATAAGTTAGTTATTAAATATTTGTAGGTTCTGAAACACACAATTCTATTGGAAAGTATGGAGAAACACTCCACGGACACTAAAACATCGTTTGAAGCACGTTGCATTTCTGTTCATAATGACGGCAAACACATGTGGTTGGCGACAGGAGTGGGAGTATCCAGCAGTATGTATTCAACATACTTCCTAATTCAATTTGTAGTCATCTTTATGTCTGGGCACATTGGGGAATTCTGCACACAATTTAACACTCTATCATAAATATGCATCAGTAATTTCATCGCTGGTTTCTAGGCTGCACCTATTTTAGCTTGTTTTTCCAAGCCACAGTAAATTTGGAATTTGGTTTTAAGTTGTTATTTTGGATTTGTTTTTTTGTAATCCTTAAGACTAAATAGTTTTGCGTTTTTTATGACAACCAATCATTTGTTTTTAGTGTGTACGACCTTATGACGTTTAAGAGGATATCATTTATTTTGTCACACGACGGGGATATATTAAGCATGGATTATTCTCACCGTGGTTCGATGCTTGCAAGCGCGAGTAGAGATTGATGTGTTCACATGTTTACTGATGATTCTATTCCGTCCATTTGGCTAATTCGACCCAGTTGACACAAAATGTAAATTCAATGCACTAAGTATCATTTACACGAACTACAATAAACTGCATTAAAACGCTGGAATTTAAATCATACAAGTAAACAAGGGTAAATTTGGAAAATGAAACAGGCATGTTTAAGTGATTTGCCTTTGAACCAAATGTGTCACATTTAAAAATCTGACTTTTTTCCGAACCTTTCTTTGTACATTGCATTTTGCTTTGCCTAAGCTTTTTTAATTATATATATATATATATCAGTCACAGTGAAAGTGTCCAGTTTTCAGCTGCATTTGTTTTTGTGATTTTTGTGTTTTAGTCTCATTATGTTGTTTAACAGAGAGCATAGTTGTTTAATCTTGATGCTGACAATTCTTGGTCTAAATCAGATTTATAATTACAGTTTCGACTAATGAGCTGTGGAACAGACAAGTCTCTTTACTACTACAACTGACATCAGTTGAGAACAACATTACATTGAGAAACACTCGATGGCTGAAATGGACATTGTTGAGTAAGCAAATCCACAAAATTTTAAACCCAGCCATTCTAATTGTGGATTTTATTCATCGATGATTCAGTGCTAGTTGCGTGCAGCTGCAATTTAACCGAATATGACATCTTTGGTGCAAAACACTTGTTGCAACCTCGTGTGTTGATAAAAACATCTATGTCCTCCCGTACACCACAGGTCAGTGTTGGTTTGCATTTGTTGAGAAAATTGAAAAGCAATTTGCAGTTATACAATATTAATAAGCATTTCCACTTAATTCAATCAAACATGTTTTATTCATGTCAAATGACTAAATGTATGTCTAGCAAATTTACTCATGGTAGGAATTTCACAATACTGGCCTTTTACAAGTTTGCATTTTTTCTGCATCAGTTTTTAAATTGCTTTAATGTATTTGCAACTGTTTTTCCAATTAACATTTTTAACAAGAATCTTTTGTTTGTCTCGCAGGAGATTGTGTTTGCATGATCAGCCGGCATTCAGAGGTAGCGGTTGCTCTCACTTTCGACCACAACTCTCACTTAATCTCTGCATCTGCCGACAGTTGCATATTTGGGCAGACATTTAGCCATCGGGTGACAGAAGAGCTCAAACAAAGCCAGAAAGGTGCCACCTTCATGCCTGGAAGTCCAGATTTGAATAAAACCTCATATTTTGCTACAAACGACTAGTTCACATAGGAAATAATCGATGATTCGACGCATCCTAGTAATGTTGACATCCCGTTCAGTGATGAGTTTGACGACACTTCAACTTTCACATTTCACAACAATCCGGGTAATGTCTGTTGCTGCGGTTTCCAAATGATTTGTCCGTTAGTTGAGGTGTTTGCAGAGTTGCTTTGGTAATGATCCCAGAAAATATCCTGCATTAAGAAAGATATTATTTATGTTTTCTGAAATAATTTTATTTTATCACATATTTAAACTTATAATCGTTTGTTGTATCTTGATTTTTGTTCCTTGATTTAAACAGAATGACCACTGTTTTGGCTGGTTTGATATGTTACTATTATCATATTTATTGACATTCAGAATACACTTTTTTTATTATGATTCCTTTATTGTTTTTCTTATTACACACATCAGTACAAACTTCATTATGCAAATTTAATTTGTAAAGAAGTGTCAACATTTTTATGCATTTTGCTGGTTTGCATTTATTTTGTTTGGCTTTTTAAGAACTTACAATTGCTTTTTCAGATGCTGAGCAACAAAATGCTGATGAGTCATTGTTGTCAAAGTGAGTGACTAAGCAGTTGTCCAACGATGAGTCAGGGTTACCTTTACCTGAACTGGGGAAATGGGAGATAAATTACACAAAGAAAAGGTGGGATGTTGGGATTTAACTTTACAAATATGTGACAGACTAAAAACTTTGACAAGCCTGAAGTCGTCCACTGTTTTATTTAGACATATATATTTCACCTAAGTAATAGGCAGTGTTAGTTTCTAAAAACAACTAAGTCACATTGCTAAGCTGTTTATGTTTGGCCTGGAAACCAATTTTCTTAGGCAAGTGTAGGCTGACCCTTGGGGCTAAATATTTTTGACTAGTATATGCTTGGCAAAGCCACATATACATTTTAAACTTTGATTTCATTTCTAAATGTCTTTTTGTATTCTTATTTCAGGCTTGCACAGTAGCAGAAGGACACATACATACCAACATTTGAGTCATAGCTTGGATTTATTGATGGATTATTTTCTTTGTCCCCCCCCCCCCCCCCCCCCCCCACACACACACACACACACACACACTTTTATCTGGTATTTTCAAGATTATCCACCAGAGCATTGATGGTTTAATGTGTCGGGTATGCAATTTTTTTACAGCAAGTGTTTTGTGTTATGGCAAAGTACGGAAACCCCTGGTTTTGCACCTTTTTCTTCACTGTAGGTTTTTAAAGCTGTTTAATTGAAGCCGGTCATAGAATATACTTTACAAATTTACACTCTTTAAGCCATGTGTGCGTATAGTGGGATTGTGTCTTTCCGTTTTTGATTTTGGGTGTAATGTGTTGGTCTCAGAAGGTAACATAAGATAAGACATGTTACATTTAAATTCAAGCTGTTATTTTTATGTTTTGATTCAAACAGGCTAACTTATGTAGATATAAATCCCTATGTTTTTTGCACCAATTGTTAAAGTTGTTTCTACTTTGTATTTGTAGCCTAATTGCTGTATATGTTCATTAGTGTGTCCCTTGATTTCACAAACCTTCCTGCTTGAAAACATTTGACATTGCATCGCCTCAGACAGTAAGGTTGCTGAAATAGTTTTAATAGAAGATGTGTTTTGTAGAAGGCATGGTTCTAGTAAATGAAATGTCCTATTTTAGTGGATCCTATTATGTATGCTTTCGCTTGTGTTCAAAATCTGGTGCATATTTTTGGCGTAAATAAAGTTTTCTTTTAGATCCTTCCGTGTTGTTTTGCATTGTGTAAAATATATCTTTATTATGTTTGTGCTGTTACTTGATAAGGCAGACAGAGATTTATTTAAACGTAGAATAAAAGGAATCCATAAAATCACATGTAAACGTTGAGATTTGTCAAAAAATGTTTGTTGACAAGCTTTTTGTGGAAATTTGGTCACGCACTAACGACCATGTCATGAAAAGTGATACCATAAAAAAATACTTTGTTATCAATTGCGGCATGAATTTGGGGAAAAAATTGCACTTTTGGAGTTATAATAAAATTTGGTGTTTTAATTTACCGCAGTTGTTTAAAAAATTTATTAGTAATGTTTTCTGAATCTAATTAACGTGACGCAATAATTCATGAGTTGGCCACATATGATTTCAGTGGTTAGTTATGACGTAAAATATTTCGAGAAGTTTCCAGTGCCGAAATTGAGCTACTGCTGGCTATCTCCGATTTTGTTTTGTGCCAATGAATGGGTAATAAATTATTTTTCCTAATAATTTGACCGCGTGATAACCTTTTGCCGAATGCAAACTCAAATAAAGAAGTAACGTTTCATTGGTCCAAGAACGATAGTAGATTGCGTTTTTTTGCTGCACAAGTGATTTACAAGTTAAACTTTTACGCCTTGATGGAATTGCAAGTTCAGAAGTTCGTTAATGTGCATTTATTTCCGAAAATTATTGAGCGCGAAACATATTTATTGAACAGCTGTGAAAATAAACATTGCGTCATCAGCGATCAGCTGTTTGTAAACAGACGTGGCGAAAAATTTTCATCTTTAAAGTTGAGACTGTTTTCGGTCGTTTTGTCGCAAAATTATGAAGATTAAAGACAAAATCGTGCTTTTGCTTTTGCTTTTGCTGCCTGATAAGAAGTCGTATTTTGGTAAAAGTTAGTTTCAAAATTTTTACATATTTAATGAGAAAAATAACGGCCCAAGTAGACATAAAAAGCAACTTGCCTCAATATCACTGATGTGGGCATGAGCATTTGCAGAAGCAGTTATAAAATAATAAACCATGTTGCATTTACATCTATTTGAGCTTTTATTTTTATGACTAAATTTATGAACAGATCCATGCATATTGTTTAATATATTTTTACATTAATTATTTTGAACTTACAATTGGATTCTTGCAGAGGTTATGAAGTGCTTGCGATGTCAGTAGATGTCTACAACATGTGGCTGCATCTTGTATTTTCTAATTACTCACTTGTTATAACTGATGTGATGGATTTTGAAAAATCAAATGTCACTTCAGTTTCCAGGTTTCACAGCTCGTGTGTCTAGGAAATCAAGGTTTGTCTTTGTAACATACATATATTGAAGTTACATCACTAAAAAAATTATATTTCATCACAAAAGACAATTGTAAACAATAAATGTTATTAATCGGGACACACTGCTCTTCGATATCCAAAATACTTAAAAACAGTGACTGATCATTTTTTAGTGATTTTTTTTAATGTTAAATGTGCTCAAAAAAAGCATCGTCAGTTTCTGTACCCCTCACATCCATGGAGATCATTACATAATTCATAACAAAAAGTATATAGGCTTATGTCAATAGACATACTATAACTATTCAAATATCATCAGTAGTGGCTGAAAATGAATGAAATGTTGTAACGTCAGCTGCTGTAATCATGTCTCATGAGTGTAAATTGTCTGCTCCACACTAATTATAACAGTGGAATTATAAATGTAAACCAAATTCAGAAAAGTCTTTGTGATTTAATTTATTTAGTCAAATTCTTGTTTTGTTTTTGTCACTGATTTAAATCACTGGGGCACAAAACCCTGTTTACATGTAATAATAGTTTCTTCCTTATGGTGTTTTTGCAGACTCTTTCTGATTGTGCTGAGTCAGCTGTTTTGTTTCGGTTTCAAATGACGGCAGAGTCAGGATTTGGAAAATCGATGACCAAACATGTGTACGAACCTTATATATTGTGGCTGTTTGTAGGATATATGTATTGAACGAGCAATAAGTTAGTTATTAAATATTTGTAGGTTCTGAAACACACAATTCTATTGGAAAGTATGGAGAAACACTTCACGGACACTAAAACATCGGTTGAAGCACGTTGAATTTCTGTTCATAATGACGGCAAACACATGTGGTTGGCGACAGGAGTGGGAGTATCCAGCAGTATGTATTCAACATACTTCCTAATTCAATTTGTAGTCATCTTTATGTCTGGGCACATTGGGGAATTCTGCACACAATTTAACACTCTATCATAAATATGCATCAGTAATTTCATCGCTGGTTTCTAGGCTGCACCTATTTTAGCTTGTTTTTCCAAGCCACAGTAAATTTGGAATTTGGTTTTAAGTTGTTATTTTGGATTTGTTTTTTTTTGTAATCCTCAAGACTAAATAGTTTTCCGTTTTTTATGACAACCAATCATTTGTTTTTAGTGTGTACGACCTTATGACGTTTAAGAGGATATCATTTATTTCGTCACATGACGGGGATATATTAAGCATGGATTATTCTCACTGTGGTTCGATGCTTGCAAGCGCGAGTAGAGATCGATGTGTTCACATGTTTACTGATGATTATATTCCGTCCATTTGGCTAATTCGACCCAGTTGACACAAAATGTAAATTCAATGCACTAAGTATCATTTACACGAACTACAATAAACTGCATTAAAACGCTGGAATTTAAATCATACAAGTAAACAAGGGTAAATTTGGAAAATGAAACAGGCATGTTTAAGTGATTTGCCTTTGAACCAAATGTGTAACATTTAAAAATCTGACTTTTTTCCGAACCTTTCTTTGTACATTGCATTTTGCTTTGCCTAAGCTTTTTTAATTATATATTTATATATATATCAGTCACAGTGAAAGTGTCCAGTTTTCAGCTGCATTTGTATTTGTACCACTTTTGTGATTTTTGTGTTTTAGTCTCATTATGTTGTTTAACAGAGAGCATAGTTGTTTAATCTTGATGCTGACAATTCTTGGTCTAAATCAGATTTATAATTACAGTTTCGACTAATGAGCTGTGGAACAGACAAGTCTCTTTACTACTACAACTGACATCAGTTGAGAACAACATTACATTGAGAAACACTCGATGGCTGAAATGGACATTGTTGAGTAAGCAAATCCACAAAATTTTAAACCCAGCCATTCTAATTGTGGATTTTATTCATCGATGATTCAGTGCTAGTTGCGTGCAGCTGCAATTTAACCGAATATGACATCTTTGGTGCAAAACGCTTGTTGCAACCTCGTGTGTTGATAAAAACATCTATGTCCTCCCGTACACCACAGGTCAGTGTTGGTTTGCATTTGTTGAGAAAATTGAAAAGCAATTTGCAGTTATACAATATTAATAAGCATTTCCACTTAATTCAATCAAACATGTTTTATTCATGTCAAATGACTAAATGTATGTCTAGCAAATTTACTCATGGTAGGAATTTCACAATACTGG
Source organism: Phallusia mammillata (assembly GCF_965637545.1). Classification (NCBI taxonomy): domain Eukaryota; kingdom Metazoa; phylum Chordata; class Ascidiacea; order Phlebobranchia; family Ascidiidae; genus Phallusia; species Phallusia mammillata. The sequence goes on along the minus strand of NC_137257.1, from coordinate 298,311 downwards.
CCTTTTACAAGTTTGCATTTTTTCTGCATCAGTTTTTAAATTGCTTTAATGTATTTGCAACTGTTTTTCCAATTAACATTTTTAACTAGACTCTTTTGTTTGTCTCGCAGGAGATTGTGTTTGCATGATCAGCCGGCATTCAGAGGTAGCGGTTGCTCTCACTTTCGACCACAACTCTCACTTAATCTCTGCATCTGCCGACAGTTGCATATTTGGGCAGACATTTAGCCATCGGGTGACAGAAGAGCTCAAACAAAGCCAGAAAGGTGCCACCTTCATGCCTGGAAGTCCAGATTTGAATAAAACCTCATATTTTGCTACAAACGACTAGTTCACATAGGAAATAATCGATGATTCGACGCATCCTAGTAATGTTGACATCCCGTTCAGTGATGAGTTTGACGACACTTCAACTTTCACATTTCACAACAATCCGGGTAATGTCTGTTGCTGCGGTTTCCAAATGATTTGTCCGTTAGTTGAGGTGTTTGCAGAGTTGCTTTGGTAATGATCCCAGAAAATATCCTGCATTAAGAAAGATATTATTTATGTTTTCTGAAATAATTTTATTTTATCACATATTTAAACTTATAATCGTTTGTTGTATCTTGATTTTTGTTCCTTGATTTAAACAGAATGACCACTGTTTTGGCTGGTTTGATATGTTACTATTATCATATTTATTGACATTCAGAATACACTTTTTTTATTATGATTCCTTTATTGTTTTTCTTATTACACACATCAGTACAAACTTCATTATGCAAATTTAATTTGTAAAGAAGTGTCAACATTTTTATGCATTTTGCTGGTTTGTATTTATTTTGTTTGGCTTTTTAAGAACTTACAATTGCTTTTTCAGATGCTGAGCAACAAAATGCTGATGAGTCATTGTTGTCAAAGTGAGTGACTAAGCAGTTGTCCAACGATGAGTCAGGGTTACCTTTACCTGAACTGGGGAAATGGGAGATAAATTACACAAAGAAAAGGTGGGATGTTGGGATTTAACTTTACAAATATGTGACAGACTAAAAACTTTGACAAGCCTGAAGTCGTCCACTGTTTTATTTAGACATATATATTTCACCTAAGTAATAGACAGTGTTAGTTTCTAAAAACAACTAAGTCACATTGCTAAGCTGTTTATGTTTGGCCTGGAAACCAATTTTCTTAGGCAAGTGTAGGCTGACCCTTGGGGCTAAATATTTTTGACTAGTATATGCTTGGCAAAGCCACATATACATTTTAAACTTTGATTTCATTTCTAAATGTCTTTTTGTATTCTTATTTCAGGCTTGCACAGTAGCAGAAGGACACATACATACCAACATTTGAGTCATAGCTTGGATTTACTGATGGATTATTTTCTTTGTCCCCCCCCCCCCCCCACACACACACACACACTTTTATCTGGTATTTTCAAGATTATCCACCAGAGCATTGATGGTTTAATGTGTCGGGTATGCATTTTTTTTACAGCAAGTGTTTTGTGTTATGGCAAAGTACGGAAACCCCTGGTTTTGCACCTTTTTCTTCACTGTAGGTTTTTAAAGCTGTTTAATTGAAGCCGGTCATAGAATATACTTTACAAATTTACACTCTTTAAGCCATGTGTGCGTATAGTGGGATTGTGTCTTTCCGTTTTTGATTTTGGGTGTAATGTGTTGGTCTCAGAAGGTAACATAAGATAAGACATGTTACATTTAAATTCAAGCTGTTATTTTTATGTTTTGATTCAAACAGGCTAACTTATGTAGATATAAATCCCTATGTTTTTTGCACCAATTGTTAAAGTTGTTTCTACTTTGTATTTGTAGCCTAATTGCTGTATATGTTCATTAGTGTGTCCCTTGATTTCACAAACCTTCCTGCTTGAAAACATTTGACATTGCATCGCCTCAGACAGTAAGGTTGCTGAAATAGTTTTAATAGAAGATGTGTTTTGTAGAAGGCATGGTTCCAGTAAATGAAATGTCCTATTTTAGTGGATCCTATTATGTATGCTTTCGCTTGTGTTCAAAATCTGGTGCATGTTTTTGGCGTAAATAAAGTTTTCTTTTAGATCCTTCCGTGTTGTTTTGCATTGTGTAAAATATATCTTTATTATGTTTGTGCTGTTACTTGATAAGGCAGACAGAGATTTATTTAAACGTAGAATAAAAGGAATCCATAAAATCACATGTAAACGTTGAGATTTGTCAAAAAATGTTTGTTGACAAGCTTTTTGTGGAAATTTGGTCACGCACTAACGACCATGTCATGAAAAGTGATACCATAAAAAAATACTTTGTTATCAATTGCGGCATGAATTTGGGGAAAAAATTGCACTTTTGGAGTTATAATAAAATTTGGTGTTTTAATTTACCGCAGTTGTTTAAAAAATTTATTAGTAATGTTTTCTGAATCTAATTAACGTGACGCAATAATTCATGAGTTGGCCAAATATGATTTCAGTGGTTAGTTATGACGTAACATTTTTTCAGAAATTTCCAGTGCCGAAATTCAGCTATTGCTGGCTATCTCCGGTTTTGTTTTGTGCCAATGAATGGGTAATAAATTATTTTTCCTAATAATTTGACCGCGTGATAACCTTTTGCCGAATGCAAACTCAAATAAAGAAGTAACGTTTCATTGGTCCAAGAACGATAGTAGATTGCGTTTTTTTGCTGCACAAGTGATTTACAAGTTAAACTTTTACGCCTTGATGGAATTGCAAGTTCAGAAGTTCGTTAATGTGCATTTATTTCCGAAAATTATTGAGCGCGAAACATATTTATTGAACAGCTGTGAAAATAAACATTGCGTCATCAGCGATCAGCTGTTTGTAAACAGACGTGGCGAAAAATTTTCATCTTTAAAGTTGAGACTGTTTTCGGTCGTTTTGTCGCAAAATTATGAAGATTAAAGACAAAATCGTGCTTTTGCTTTTGCTGCCTGATAAGAAGTCGTATTTTGGTAAAAGTTAGTTTCAAAATTTTTACATATTTAATGAGAAAAATAACGGCCCAAGTAGACATAAAAAGCAACTTGCCTCAATATCACTGATGTGGGCATGAGCATTTGCAGAAGCAGTTATAAAATAATAAACCATGTTGCATTTACATCTATTTGAGCTTTTATTTTTATGACTAAATTTATGAACAGATCCATGCATATTGTTTAATATATTTTTACATTAATTATTTTGAACTTACAATTGGATTCTTGCAGAGGTTATGAAGTGCTTGCGATGTCAGTAGATGTCTACAACATGTGGCTGCATCTTGTATTTTCTAATTACTCACTTGTTATAACTGATGTGATGGATTTTGAAAAATCAAATGTCACTTCAATTTCCAGGTTTCACAGCTCGTGTGTCTAGGAAATCAAGGTTTGTCTTTGTAACATACATATATTGAAGTTACATCACTAAAAAAATTATATTTCATCACAAAAGACAATTGTAAACAATAAATGTTATTAATCGGGACACACTGCTCTTCGATATCCAAAATACTTAAAAACAGTGACTGATCATTTTTTAGTGATTTTTTTTAATGTTAAATGTGCTCAAAAAAAGCATCGTCAGTTTCTGTACCCCTCACATCCATGGAGATCATTACATAATTCATAACAAAAAGTATATAAGCTTATGTCAATAGACATACTATAACTATTCAAATATCATCAGTAGTGGCTGAAAATGAATGAAATGTTGTAACGTCAGCTGCTGTAATCATGTCTCATGAGTGTAAATTGTCTGCTCCACACTAATTATAACAGTGGAATTATAAATGTAAACCAAATTCAGAAAAGTCTTTCTGATTTAATTTATTTGGTCAAATTCTTGTTTTGTTTTTGTCACTGATTTAAATCACTGGGGCACAAAACCCTGTTTACATGTAATAATAGTTTCTTCCTTATGGTGTTTTTGCAGACTCTTTCTGATTGTGCTGAGTCAGCTGTTTTGTTTCGGTTTCAAATGACGGCAGAGTCAGGATTTGGAAAATCGATGACCTAACATTTGTACGAACCTTATATATTGTGGCTGTTTGTAGGATATATGTATTGAACGAGCAATAAGTTAGTTATTAAATATTTGTAGGTTCTGAAACACACAATTCTATTGGAAAGTATGGAGAAACACTCCACGGACACTAAAACATCGTTTGAAGCACGTTGCATTTCTGTTCATAATGACGGCAAACACATGTGGTTGGCGACAGGAGTGGGAGTATCCAGCAGTATGTATTCAACATACTTCCTAATTCAATTTGTAGTCATCTTTATGTCTGGGCACATTGGGGAATTCTGCACACAATTTAACACTCTATCATAAATATGCATCAGTAATTTCATCGCTGGTTTCTAGGCTGCACCTATTTTAGCTTGTTTTTCCAAGCCACAGTAAATTTGGAATTTGGTTTTAAGTTGTTATTTTGGATTTGTTTTTTTGTAATCCTTAAGACTAAATAGTTTTGCGTTTTTTATGACAACCAATCATTTGTTTTTAGTGTGTACGACCTTATGACGTTTAAGAGGATATCATTTATTTTGTCACACGACGGGGATATATTAAGCATGGATTATTCTCACCGTGGTTCGATGCTTGCAAGCGCGAGTAGAGATCGATGTGTTCACATGTTTACTGATGATTCTATTCCGTCCATTTGGCTAATTCGACCCAGTTGACACAAAATGTAAATTCAATGCACTAAGTATCATTTACACGAACTACAATAAACTGCATTAAAACGCTGGAATTTAAATCATACAAGTAAACAAGGGTAAATTTGGAAAATGAAACAGGCATGTTTAAGTGATTTGCCTTTGAACCAAATGTGTCACATTTAAAAATCTGACTTTTTTCCGAACCTTTCTTTGTACATTGCATTTTGCTTTGCCTAAGCTTTTTTAATTATATATATATATATATCAGTCACAGTGAAAGTGTCCAGTTTTCAGCTGCATTTGTTTTTGTGATTTTTGTGTTTTAGTCTCATTATGTTGTTTAACAGAGAGCATAGTTGTTTAATCTTGATGCTGACAATTCTTGGTCTAAATCAGATTTATAATTACAGTTTCGACTAATGAGCTGTGGAACAGACAAGTCTCTTTACTACTACAACTGACATCAGTTGAGAACAACATTACATTGAGAAACACTCGATGGCTGAAATGGACATTGTTGAGTAAGCAAATCCACAAAATTTTAAACCCAGCCATTCTAATTGTGGATTTTATTCATCGATGATTCAGTGCTAGTTGCGTGCAGCTGCAATTTAACCGAATATGACATCTTTGGTGCAAAACACTTGTTGCAACCTCGTGTGTTGATAAAAACATCTATGTCCTCCCGTACACCACAGGTCAGTGTTGGTTTGCATTTGTTGAGAAAATTGAAAAGCAATTTGCAGTTATACAATATTAATAAGCATTTCCACTTAATTCAATCAAACATGTTTTATTCATGTCAAATGACTAAATGTATGTCTAGCAAATTTACTCATGGTAGGAATTTCACAATACTGGCCTTTTACAAGTTTGCATTTTTTCTGCATCAGTTTTTAAATTGCTTTAATGTATTTGCAACTGTTTTTCCAATTAACATTTTTAACAAGAATCTTTTGTTTGTCTCGCAGGAGATTGTGTTTGCATGATCAGCCGGCATTCAGAGGTAGCGGTTGCTCTCACTTTCGACCACAACTCTCACTTAATCTCTGCATCTGCCGACAGTTGCATATTTGGGCAGACATTTAGCCATCGGGTGACAGAAGAGCTCAAACAAAGCCAGAAAGGTGCCACCTTCATGCCTGGAAGTCCAGATTTGAATAAAACCTCATATTTTGCTACAAACGACTAGTTCACATAGGAAATAATCGATGATTCGACGCATCCTAGTAATGTTGACATCCCGTTCAGTGATGAGTTTGACGACACTTCAACTTTCACATTTCACAACAATCCGGGTAATGTCTGTTGCTGCGGTTTCCAAATGATTTGTCCGTTAGTTGAGGTGTTTGCAGAGTTGCTTTGGTAATGATCCCAGAAAATATCCTGCATTAAGAAAGATATTATTTATGTTTTCTGAAATAATTTTATTTTATCACATATTTAAACTTATAATCGTTTGTTGTATCTTGATTTTTGTTCCTTGATTTAAACAGAATGACCACTGTTTTGGCTGGTTTGATATGTTACTATTATCATATTTATTGACATTCAGAATACACTTTTTTTATTATGATTCCTTTATTGTTTTTCTTATTACACACATCAGTACAAACTTCATTATGCAAATTTAATTTGTAAAGAAGTGTCAACATTTTTATGCATTTTGCTGGTTTGCATTTATTTTGTTTGGCTTTTTAAGAACTTACAATTGCTTTTTCAGATGCTGAGCAACAAAATGCTGATGAGTCATTGTTGTCAAAGTGAGTGACTAAGCAGTTGTCCAACGATGAGTCAGGGTTACCTTTACCTGAACTGGGGAAATGGGAGATAAATTACACAAAGAAAAGGTGGGATGTTGGGATTTAACTTTACAAATATGTGACAGACTAAAAACTTTGACAAGCCTGAAGTCGTCCACTGTTTTATTTAGACATATATATTTCACCTAAGTAATAGGCAGTGTTAGTTTCTAAAAACAACTAAGTCACATTGCTAAGCTGTTTATGTTTGGCCTGGAAACCAATTTTCTTAGGCAAGTGTAGGCTGACCCTTGGGGCTAAATATTTTTGACTAGTATATGCTTGGCAAAGCCACATATACATTTTAAACTTTGATTTCATTTCTAAATGTCTTTTTGTATTCTTATTTCAGGCTTGCACAGTAGCAGAAGGACACATACATACCAACATTTGAGTCATAGCTTGGATTTATTGATGGATTATTTTCTTTGTCCCCCCCCCCACACACACACACACACACACACTTTTATCTGGTATTTTCAAGATTATCCACCAGAGCATTGATGGTTTAATGTGTCGGGTATGCAATTTTTTTACAGCAAGTGTTTTGTGTTATGGCAAAGTACGGAAACCCCTGGTTTTGCACCTTTTTCTTCACTGTAGGTTTTTAAAGCTGTTTAATTGAAGCCGGTCATAGAATATACTTTACAAATTTACACTCTTTAAGCCATGTGTGCGTATAGTGGGATTGTGTCTTTCCGTTTTTGATTTTGGGTGTAATGTGTTGGTCTCAGAAGGTAACATAAGATAAGACATGTTACATTTAAATTCAAGCTGTTATTTTTATGTTTTGATTCAAACAGGCTAACTTATGTAGATATAAATCCCTATGTTTTTTGCACCAATTGTTAAAGTTGTTTCTACTTTGTATTTGTAGCCTAATTGCTGTATATGTTCATTAGTGTGTCCCTTGATTTCACAAACCTTCCTGCTTGAAAACATTTGACATTGCATCGCCTCAGACAGTAAGGTTGCTGAAATAGTTTTAATAGAAGATGTGTTTTGTAGAAGGCATGGTTCTAGTAAATGAAATGTCCTATTTTAGTGGATCCTATTATGTATGCTTTCGCTTGTGTTCAAAATCTGGTGCATATTTTTGGCGTAAATAAAGTTTTCTTTTAGATCCTTCCGTGTTGTTTTGCATTGTGTAAAATATCTCTTTATTATGTTTGTGCTGTTACTTGATAAGGCAGACAGAGATTTATTTAAACGTAGAATAAAAGGAATCCATAAAATCACATGTAAACGTTGAGATTTGTCAAAAAATGTTTGTTGACAAGCTTTTTGTGGAAATTTGGTCACGCACTAACGACCATGTCATGAAAAGTGATACCATAAAAAAATACTTTGTTATCAATTGCGGCATGAATTTGGGGAAAAAATTGCACTTTTGGAGTTATAATAAAATTTGGTGTTTTAATTTACCGCAGTTGTTTAAAAAATTTATTAGTAATGTTTTCTGAATCTAATTAACGTGACGCAATAATTCATGAGTTTGCCACATATGATTTCAGTGGTTAGTTATGACGTAAAATATTTCGAGAAGTTTCCAGTGCCGAAATTGAGCTACTGCTGGCTATCTCCGATTTTGTTTTGTGCCAATGAATGGGTAATAAATTATTTTTCCTAATAATTTGACCGCGTGATAACCTTTTGCCGAATGCAAACTCAAATAAAGAAGTAACGTTTCATTGGTCCAAGAACGATAGTAGATTGCGTTTTTTTGCTGCACAAGTGATTTACAAGTTAAACTTTTACGCCTTGATGGAATTGCAAGTTCAGAAGTTCGTTAATGTGCATTTATTTCCGAAAATTATTGAGCGCGAAACATATTTATTGAACAGCTGTGAAAATAAACATTGCGTCATCAGCGATCAGCTGTTTGTAAACAGACGTGGCGAAAAATTTTCATCTTTAAAGTTGAGACTGTTTTCGGTCGTTTTGTCGCAAAATTATGAAGATTAAAGACAAAATCGTGCTTTTGCTTTTGCTTTTGCTGCCTGATAAGAAGTCGTATTTTGGTAAAAGTTAGTTTCAAAATTTTTACATATTTAATGAGAAAAATAACGGCCCAAGTAGACATAAAAAGCAACTTGCCTCAATATCACTGATGTGGGCATGAGCATTTGCAGAAGCAGTTATAAAATAATAAACCATGTTGCATTTACATCTATTTGAGCTTTTATTTTTATGACTAAATTTATGAACAGATCCATGCATATTGTTTAATATATTTTTACATTAATTATTTTGAACTTACAATTGGATTCTTGCAGAGGTTATGAAGTGCTTGCGATGTCAGTAGATGTCTACAACATGTGGCTGCATCTTGTATTTTCTAATTACTCACTTGTTATAACTGATGTGATGGATTTTGAAAAATCAAATGTCACTTCAGTTTCCAGGTTTCACAGCTCGTGTGTCTAGGAAATCAAGGTTTGTCTTTGTAACATACATATATTGAAGTTACATCACTAAAAAAATTATATTTCATCACAAAAGACAATTGTAAACAATAAATGTTATTAATCGGGACACACTGCTCTTCGATATCCAAAATACTTAAAAACAGTGACTGATCATTTTTTAGTGATTTTTTTTAATGTTAAATGTGCTCAAAAAAAGCATCGTCAGTTTCTGTACCCCTCACATCCATGGAGATCATTACATAATTCATAACAAAAAGTATATAGGCTTATGTCAATAGACATACTATAACTATTCAAATATCATCAGTAGTGGCTGAAAATGAATGAAATGTTGTAACGTCAGCTGCTGTAATCATGTCTCATGAGTGTAAATTGTCTGCTCCACACTAATTATAACAGTGGAATTATAAATGTAAACCAAATTCAGAAAAGTCTTTGTGATTTAATTTATTTAGTCAAATTCTTGTTTTGTTTTTGTCACTGATTTAAATCACTGGGGCACAAAACCCTGTTTACATGTAATAATAGTTTCTTCCTTATGGTGTTTTTGCAGACTCTTTCTGATTGTGCTGAGTCAGCTGTTTTGTTTCGGTTTCAAATGACGGCAGAGTCAGGATTTGGAAAATCGATGACCAAACATGTGTACGAACCTTATATATTGTGGCTGTTTGTAGGATATATGTATTGAACGAGCAATAAGTTAGTTATTAAATATTTGTAGGTTCTGAAACACACAATTCTATTGGAAAGTATGGAGAAACACTTCACGGACACTAAAACATCGGTTGAAGCACGTTGAATTTCTGTTCATAATGACGGCAAACACATGTGGTTGGCGACAGGAGTGGGAGTATCCAGCAGTATGTATTCAACATACTTCCTAATTCAATTTGTAGTCATCTTTATGTCTGGGCACATTGGGGAATTCTGCACACAATTTAACACTCTATCATAAATATGCATCAGTAATTTCATCGCTGGTTTCTAGGCTGCACCTATTTTAGCTTGTTTTTCCAAGCCACAGTAAATTTGGAATTTGGTTTTAAGTTGTTATTTTGGATTTGTTTTTTTTTGTAATCCTCAAGACTAAATAGTTTTCCGTTTTTTATGACAACCAATCATTTGTTTTTAGTGTGTACGACCTTATGACGTTTAAGAGGATATCATTTATTTCGTCACATGACGGGGATATATTAAGCATGGATTATTCTCACTGTGGTTCGATGCTTGCAAGCGCGAGTAGAGATCGATGTGTTCACATGTTTACTGATGATTATATTCCGTCCATTTGGCTAATTCGACCCAGTTGACACAAAATGTAAATTCAATGCACTAAGTATCATTTACACGAACTACAATAAACTGCATTAAAACGCTGGAATTTAAATCATACAAGTAAACAAGGGTAAATTTGGAAAATGAAACACGCATGTTTAAGTGATTTGCCTTTGAACCAAATGTGTAACATTTAAAAATCTGACTTTTTTCCGAACCTTTCTTTGTACATTGCATTTTGCTTTGCCTAAGCTTTTTTAATTATATATTTATATATATATCAGTCACAGTGAAAGTGTCCAGTTTTCAGCTGCATTTGTATTTGTACCACTTTTGTGATTTTTGTGTTTTAGTCTCATTATGTTGTTTAACAGAGAGCATAGTTGTTTAATCTTGATGCTGACAATTCTTGGTCTAAATCAGATTTATAATTACAGTTTCGACTAATGAGCTGTGGAACAGACAAGTCTCTTTACTACTACAACTGACATCAGTTGAGAACAACATTACATTGAGAAACACTCGATGGCTGAAATGGACATTGTGAGTAAGCAAATCCACAAAATTTTAAACCCAGCCATTCTAATTGTGGATTTTATTCATCGATGATTCAGTGCTAGTTGCGTGCAGCTGCAATTTAACCGAATATGACATCTTTGGTGCAAAACGCTTGTTGCAACCTCGTGTGTTGATAAAAACATCTATGTCCTCCCGTACACCACAGGTCAGTGTTGGTTTGCATTTGTTGAGAAAATTGAAAAGCAATTTGCAGTTATACAATATTAATAAGCATTTCCACTTAATTCAATCAAACATGTTTTATTCATGTCAAATGACTAAATGTATGTCTAGCAAATTTACTCATGGTAGGAATTTCACAATACTGGCCTTTTACAAGTTTGCATTTTTTCTGCATCAGTTTTTAAATTGCTTTAATGTATTTGCAACTGTTTTTCCAATTAACATTTTTAACTAGACTCTTTTGTTTGTCTCGCAGGAGATTGTGTTTGCATGATCAGCCGGCATTCAGAGGTAGCGGTTGCTCTCACTTTCGACCACAACTCTCACTTAATCTCTGCATCTGCCGACAGTTGCATATTTGGGCAGACATTTAGCCATCGGGTGACAGAAGAGCTCAAACAAAGCCAGAAAGGTGCCACCTTCATGCCTGGAAGTCCAGATTTGAATAAAACCTCATATTTTGCTACAAACGACTAGTTCACATAGGAAATAATCGATGATTCGACGCATCCTAGTAATGTTGACATCCCGTTCAGTGATGAGTTTGACGACACTTCAACTTTCACATTTCACAACAATCCGGGTAATGTCTGTTGCTGCGGTTTCCAAATGATTTGTCCGTTAGTTGAGGTGTTTGCAGAGTTGCTTTGGTAATGATCCCAGAAAATATCCTGCATTAAGAAAGATATTATTTATGTTTTCTGAAATAATTTTATTTTATCACATATTTAAACTTATAATCGTTTGTTGTATCTTGATTTTTGTTCCTTGATTTAAACAGAATGACCACTGTTTTGGCTGGTTTGATATGTTACTATTATCATATTTATTGACATTCAGAATACACTTTTTTTATTATGATTCCTTTATTGTTTTTCTTATTACACACATCAGTACAAACTTCATTATGCAAATTTAATTTGTAAAGAAGTGTCAACATTTTTATGCATTTTGCTGGTTTGTATTTATTTTGTTTGGCTTTTTAAGAACTTACAATTGCTTTTTCAGATGCTGAGCAACAAAATGCTGATGAGTCATTGTTGTCAAAGTGAGTGACTAAGCAGTTGTCCAACGATGAGTCAGGGTTACCTTTACCTGAACTGGGGAAATGGGAGATAAATTACACAAAGAAAAGGTGGGATGTTGGGATTTAACTTTACAAATATGTGACAGACTAAAAACTTTGACAAGCCTGAAGTCGTCCACTGTTTTATTTAGACATATATATTTCACCTAAGTAATAGACAGTGTTAGTTTCTAAAAACAACTAAGTCACATTGCTAAGCTGTTTATGTTTGGCCTGGAAACCAATTTTCTTAGGCAAGTGTAGGCTGACCCTTGGGGCTAAATATTTTTGACTAGTATATGCTTGGCAAAGCCACATATACATTTTAAACTTTGATTTCATTTCTAAATGTCTTTTTGTATTCTTATTTCAGGCTTGCACAGTAGCAGAAGGACACATACATACCAACATTTGAGTCATAGCTTGGATTTACTGATGGATTATTTTCTTTGTCCCCCCCCCCCCCCCCCCCCCCACACACACACACACACTTTTATCTGGTATTTTCAAGATTATCCACCAGAGCATTGATGGTTTAATGTGTCGGGTATGCAATTTTTTTACAGCAAGTGTTTTGTGTTATGGCAAAGTACGGAAACCCCTGGTTTTGCACCTTTTTCTTCACTGTAGGTTTTTAAAGCTGTTTAATTGAAGCCGGTCATAGAATATACTTTACAAATTTACACTCTTTAAGCCATGTGTGCGTATAGTGGGATTGTGTCTTTCCGTTTTTGATTTTGGGTGTAATGTGTTGGTCTCAGAAGGTAACATAAGATAAGACATGTTACATTTAAATTCAAGCTGTTATTTTTATGTTTTGATTCAAACAGGCTAACTTATGTAGATATAAATCCCTATGTTTTTTGCACCAATTGTTAAAGTTGTTTCTACTTTGTATTTGTAGCCTAATTGCTGTATATGTTCATTAGTGTGTCCCTTGATTTCACAAACCTTCCTGCTTGAAAACATTTGACATTGCATCGCCTCAGACAGTAAGGTTGCTGAAATAGTTTTAATAGAAGATGTGTTTTGTAGAAGGCATGGTTCCAGTAAATGAAATGTCCTATTTTAGTGGATCCTATTATGTATGCTTTCGCTTGTGTTCAAAATCTGGTGCATGTTTTTGGCGTAAATAAAGTTTTCTTTTAGATCCTTCCGTGTTGTTTTGCATTGTGTAAAATATCTCTTTATTATGTTTGTGCTGTTACTTGATAAGGCAGACAGAGATTTATTTAAACGTAGAATAAAAGGAATCCATAAAATCACATGTAAACGTTGAGATTTGTCAAAAAATGTTTGTTGACAAGCTTTTTGTGGAAATTTGGTCACGCACTAACGACCATGTCATGAAAAGTGATACCATAAAAAAATACTTTGTTATCAATTGCGGCATGAATTTGGGGAAAAAATTGCACTTTTGGAGTTATAATAAAATTTGGTGTTTTAATTTACCGCAGTTGTTTAAAAAATTTATTAGTAATGTTTTCTGAATCTAATTAACGTGACGCAATAATTCATGAGTTGGCCAAATATGATTTCAGTGGTTAGTTATGACGTAACATTTTTTCAGAAATTTCCAGTGCCGAAATTCAGCTATTGCTGGCTATCTCCGGTTTTGTTTTGTGCCAATGAATGGGTAATAAATTATTTTTCCTAATAATTTGACCGCGTGATAACCTTTTGCCGAATGCAAACTCAAATAAAGAAGTAACGTTTCATTGGTCCAAGAACGATAGTAGATTGCGTTTTTTTGCTGCACAAGTGATTTACAAGTTAAACTTTTACGCCTTGATGGAATTGCAAGTTCAGAAGTTCGTTAATGTGCATTTATTTCCGAAAATTATTGAGCGCGAAACATATTTATTGAACAGCTGTGAAAATAAACATTGCGTCATCAGCGATCAGCTGTTTGTAAACAGACGTGGCGAAAAATTTTCATCTTTAAAGTTGAGACTGTTTTCGGTCGTTTTGTCGCAAAATTATGAAGATTAAAGACAAAATCGTGCTTTTGCTTTTGCTGCCTGATAAGAAGTCGTATTTTGGTAAAAGTTAGTTTCAAAATTTTTACATATTTAATGAGAAAAATAACGGCCCAAGTAGACATAAAAAGCAACTTGCCTCAATATCACTGATGTGGGCATGAGCATTTGCAGAAGCAGTTATAAAATAATAAACCATGTTGCATTTACATCTATTTGAGCTTTTATTTTTATGACTAAATTTATGAACAGATCCATGCATATTGTTTAATATATTTTTACATTAATTATTTTGAACTTACAATTGGATTCTTGCAGAGGTTATGAAGTGCTTGCGATGTCAGTAGATGTCTACAACATGTGGCTGCATCTTGTATTTTCTAATTACTCACTTGTTATAACTGATGTGATGGATTTTGAAAAATCAAATGTCACTTCAATTTCCAGGTTTCACAGCTCGTGTGTCTAGGAAATCAAGGTTTGTCTTTGTAACATACATATATTGAAGTTACATCACTAAAAAAATTATATTTCATCACAAAAGACAATTGTAAACAATAAATGTTATTAATCGGGACACACTGCTCTTCGATATCCAAAATACTTAAAAACAGTGACTGATCATTTTTTAGTGATTTTTTTTAATGTTAAATGTGCTCAAAAAAAGCATCGTCAGTTTCTGTACCCCTCACATCCATGGAGATCATTACATAATTCATAACAAAAAGTATATAAGCTTATGTCAATAGACATACTATAACTATTCAAATATCATCAGTAGTGGCTGAAAATGAATGAAATGTTGTAACGTCAGCTGCTGTAATCATGTCTCATGAGTGTAAATTGTCTGCTCCACACTAATTATAACAGTGGAATTATAAATGTAAACCAAATTCAGAAAAGTCTTTCTGATTTAATTTATTTGGTCAAATTCTTGTTTTGTTTTTGTCACTGATTTAAATCACTGGGGCACAAAACCCTGTTTACATGTAATAATAGTTTCTTCCTTATGGTGTTTTTGCAGACTCTTTCTGATTGTGCTGAGTCAGCTGTTTTGTTTCGGTTTCAAATGACGGCAGAGTCAGGATTTGGAAAATCGATGACCTAACATTTGTACGAACCTTATATATTGTGGCTGTTTGTAGGATATATGTATTGAACGAGCAATAAGTTAGTTATTAAATATTTGTAGGTTCTGAAACACACAATTCTATTGGAAAGTATGGAGAAACACTCCACGGACACTAAAACATCGTTTGAAGCACGTTGCATTTCTGTTCATAATGACGGCAAACACATGTGGTTGGCGACAGGAGTGGGAGTATCCAGCAGTATGTATTCAACATACTTCCTAATTCAATTTGTAGTCATCTTTATGTCTGGGCACATTGGGGAATTCTGCACACAATTTAACACTCTATCATAAATATGCATCAGTAATTTCATCGCTGGTTTCTAGGCTGCACCTATTTTAGCTTGTTTTTCCAAGCCACAGTAAATTTGGAATTTGGTTTTAAGTTGTTATTTTGGATTTGTTTTTTTGTAATCCTTAAGACTAAATAGTTTTGCGTTTTTTATGACAACCAATCATTTGTTTTTAGTGTGTACGACCTTATGACGTTTAAGAGGATATCATTTATTTTGTCACACGACGGGGATATATTAAGCATGGATTATTCTCACCGTGGTTCGATGCTTGCAAGCGCGAGTAGAGATCGATGTGTTCACATGTTTACTGATGATTCTATTCCGTCCATTTGGCTAATTCGACCCAGTTGACACAAAATGTAAATTCAATGCACTAAGTATCATTTACACGAACTACAATAAACTGCATTAAAACGCTGGAATTTAAATCATACAAGTAAACAAGGGTAAATTTGGAAAATGAAACAGGCATGTTTAAGTGATTTGCCTTTGAACCAAATGTGTCACATTTAAAAATCTGACTTTTTTCCGAACCTTTCTTTGTACATTGCATTTTGCTTTGCCTAAGCTTTTTTAATTATATATATATATATATCAGTCACAGTGAAAGTGTCCAGTTTTCAGCTGCATTTGTTTTTGTGATTTTTGTGTTTTAGTCTCATTATGTTGTTTAACAGAGAGCATAGTTGTTTAATCTTGATGCTGACAATTCTTGGTCTAAATCAGATTTATAATTACAGTTTCGACTAATGAGCTGTGGAACAGACAAGTCTCTTTACTACTACAACTGACATCAGTTGAGAACAACATTACATTGAGAAACACTCGATGGCTGAAATGGACATTGTTGAGTAAGCAAATCCACAAAATTTTAAACCCAGCCATTCTAATTGTGGATTTTATTCATCGATGATTCAGTGCTAGTTGCGTGCAGCTGCAATTTAACCGAATATGACATCTTTGGTGCAAAACGCTTGTTGCAACCTCGTGTGTTGATAAAAACATCTATGTCCTCCCGTACACCACAGGTCAGTGTTGGTTTGCATTTGTTGAGAAAATTGAAAAGCAATTTGCAGTTATACAATATTAATAAGCATTTCCACTTAATTCAATCAAACATGTTTTATTCATGTCAAATGACTAAATGTATGTCTAGCAAATTTACTCATGGTAGGAATTTCACAATACTGGCCTTTTACAAGTTTGCATTTTTTCTGCATCAGTTTTTAAATTGCTTTAATGTATTTGCAACTGTTTTTCCAATTAACATTTTTAACTAGACTCTTTTGTTTGTCTCGCAGGAGATTGTGTTTGCATGATCAGCCGGCATTCAGAGGTAGCGGTTGCTCTCACTTTCGACCACAACTCTCACTTAATCTCTGCATCTGCCGACAGTTGCATATTTGGGCAGACATTTAGCCATCGGGTGACAGAAGAGCTCAAACAAAGCCAGAAAGGTGCCACCTTCATGCCTGGAAGTCCAGATTTGAATAAAACCTCATATTTTGCTACAAACGACTAGTTCACATAGGAAATAATCGATGATTCGACGCATCCTAGTAATGTTGACATCCCGTTCAGTGATGAGTTTGACGACACTTCAACTTTCACATTTCACAACAATCCGGGTAATGTCTGTTGCTGCGGTTTCCAAATGATTTGTCCGTTAGTTGAGGTGTTTGCAGAGTTGCTTTGGTAATGATCCCAGAAAATATCCTGCATTAAGAAAGATATTATTTATGTTTTCTGAAATAATTTTATTTTATCACATATTTAAACTTATAATCGTTTGTTGTATCTTGATTTTTGTTCCTTGATTTAAACAGAATGACCACTGTTTTGGCTGGTTTGATATGTTACTATTATCATATTTATTGACATTCAGAATACACTTTTTTTATTATGATTCCTTTATTGTTTTTCTTATTACACACATCAGTACAAACTTCATTATGCAAATTTAATTTGTAAAGAAGTGTCAACATTTTTATGCATTTTGCTGGTTTGTATTTATTTTGTTTGGCTTTTTAAGAACTTACAATTGCTTTTTCAGATGCTGAGCAACAAAATGCTGATGAGTCATTGTTGTCAAAGTGAGTGACTAAGCAGTTGTCCAACGATGAGTCAGGGTTACCTTTACCTGAACTGGGGAAATGGGAGATAAATTACACAAAGAAAAGGTGGGATGTTGGGATTTAACTTTACAAATATGTGACAGACTAAAAACTTTGACAAGCCTGAAGTCGTCCACTGTTTTATTTAGACATATATATTTCACCTAAGTAATAGACAGTGTTAGTTTCTAAAAACAACTAAGTCACATTGCTAAGCTGTTTATGTTTGGCCTGGAAACCAATTTTCTTAGGCAAGTGTAGGCTGACCCTTGGGGCTAAATATTTTTGACTAGTATATGCTTGGCAAAGCCACATATACATTTTAAACTTTGATTTCATTTCTAAATGTCTTTTTGTATTCTTATTTCAGGCTTGCACAGTAGCAGAAGGACACATACATACCAACATTTGAGTCATAGCTTGGATTTACTGATGGATTATTTTCTTTGTCCCCCCCCCACACACACACACACACACACACTTTTATCTGGTATTTTCAAGATTATCCACCAGAGCATTGATGGTTTAATGTGTCGGGTATGCAATTTTTTTACAGCAAGTGTTTTGTGTTATGGCAAAGTACGGAAACCCCTGGTTTTGCACCTTTTTCTTCACTGTAGGTTTTTAAAGCTGTTTAATTGAAGCCGGTCATAGAATATACTTTACAAATTTACACTCTTTAAGCCATGTGTGCGTATAGTGGGATTGTGTCTTTCCGTTTTTGATTTTGGGTGTAATGTGTTGGTCTCAGAAGGTAACATAAGATAAGACATGTTACATTTAAATTCAAGCTGTTATTTTTATGTTTTGATTCAAACAGGCTAACTTATGTAGATATAAATCCCTATGTTTTTTGCACCAATTGTTAAAGTTGTTTCTACTTTGTATTTGTAGCCTAATTGCTGTATATGTTCATTAGTGTGTCCCTTGATTTCACAAACCTTCCTGCTTGAAAACATTTGACATTGCATCGCCTCAGACAGTAAGGTTGCTGAAATAGTTTTAATAGAAGATGTGTTTTGTAGAAGGCATGGTTCCAGTAAATGAAATGTCCTATTTTAGTGGATCCTATTATGTATGCTTTCGCTTGTGTTCAAAATCTGGTGCATGTTTTTGGCGTAAATAAAGTTTTCTTTTAGATCCTTCCGTGTTGTTTTGCATTGTGTAAAATATCTCTTTATTATGTTTGTGCTGTTACTTGATAAGGCAGACAGAGATTTATTTAAACGTAGAATAAAAGGAATCCATAAAATCACATGTAAACGTTGAGATTTGTCAAAAAATGTTTGTTGACAAGCTTTTTGTGGAAATTTGGTCACGCACTAACGACCATGTCATGAAAAGTGATACCATAAAAAAATACTTTGTTATCAATTGCGGCATGAATTTGGGGAAAAAATTGCACTTTTGGAGTTATAATAAAATTTGGTGTTTTAATTTACCGCAGTTGTTTAAAAAATTTATTAGTAATGTTTTCTGAATCTAATTAACGTGACGCAATAATTCATGAGTTGGCCAAATATGATTTCAGTGGTTAGTTATGACGTAACATTTTTTCAGAAATTTCCAGTGCCGAAATTCAGCTATTGCTGGCTATCTCCGATTTTGTTTTGTGCCAATGAATGGGTAATAAATTATTTTTCCTAATAATTTGACCGCGTGATAACCTTTTGCCGAATGCAAACTCAAATAAAGAAGTAACGTTTCATTGGTCCAAGAACGATAGTAGATTGCGTTTTTTTGCTGCACAAGTGATTTACAAGTTAAACTTTTACGCCTTGATGGAATTGCAAGTTCAGAAGTTCGTTAATGTGCATTTATTTCCGAAAATTATTGAGCGCGAAACATATTTATTGAACAGCTGTGAAAATAAACATTGCGTCATCAGCGATCAGCTGTTTGTAAACAGACGTGGCGAAAAATTTTCATCTTTAAAGTTGAGACTGTTTTCGGTCGTTTTGTCGCAAAATTATGAAGATTAAAGACAAAATCGTGCTTTTGCTTTTGCTTTTGCTGCCTGATAAGAAGTCGTATTTTGGTAAAAGTTAGTTTCAAAATTTTTACATATTTAATGAGAAAAATAACGGCCCAAGTAGACATAAAAAGCAACTTGCCTCAATATCACTGATGTGGGCATGAGCATTTGCAGAAGCAGTTATAAAATAATAAACCATGTTGCATTTACATCTATTTGAGCTTTTATTTTTATGACTAAATTTATGAACAGATCCATGCATATTGTTTAATATATTTTTACATTAATTATTTTGAACTTACAATTGGATTCTTGCAGAGGTTATGAAGTGCTTGCGATGTCAGTAGATGTCTACAACATGTGGCTGCATCTTGTATTTTCTAATTACTCACTTGTTATAACTGATGTGATGGATTTTGAAAAATCAAATGTCACTTCAGTTTCCAGGTTTCACAGCTCGTGTGTCTAGGAAATCAAGGTTTGTCTTTGTAACATACATATATTGAAGTTACATCACTAAAAAAATTATATTTCATCACAAAAGACAATTGTAAACAATAAATGTTATTAATCGGGACACACTGCTCTTCGATATCCAAAATACTTAAAAACAGTGACTGATCATTTTTTAGTGATTTTTTTTAATGTTAAATGTGCTCAAAAAAAGCATCGTCAGTTTCTGTACCCCTCACATCCATGGAGATCATTACATAATTCATAACAAAAAGTATATAGGCTTATGTCAATAGACATACTATAACTATTCAAATATCATCAGTAGTGGCTGAAAATGAATGAAATGTTGTAACGTCAGCTGCTGTAATCATGTCTCATGAGTGTAAATTGTCTGCTCCACACTAATTATAACAGTGGAATTATAAATGTAAACCAAATTCAGAAAAGTCTTTCTGATTTAATTTATTTAGTCAAATTCTTGTTTTGTTTTTGTCACTGATTTAAATCACTGGGGCACAAAACCCTGTTTACATGTAATAATAGTTTCTTCCTTATGGTGTTTTTGCAGACTCTTTCTGATTGTGCTGAGTCAGCTGTTTTGTTTCGGTTTCAAATGACGGCAGAGTCAGGATTTGGAAAATCGATGACCAAACATGTGTACGAACCTTATATATTGTGGCTGTTTGTAGGATATATGTATTGAACGAGCAATAAGTTAGTTATTAAATATTTGTAGGTTCTGAAACACACAATTCTATTGGAAAGTATGGAGAAACACTTCACGGACACTAAAACATCGGTTGAAGCACGTTGCATTTCTGTTCATAATGACGGCAAACACATGTGGTTGGCGACAGGAGTGGGAGTATCCAGCAGTATGTATTCAACATACTTCCTAATTCAATTTGTAGTCATCTTTATGTCTGGGCACATTGGGGAATTCTGCACACAATTTAACACTCTATCATAAATATGCATCAGTAATTTCATCGCTGGTTTCTAGGCTGCACCTATTTTAGCTTGTTTTTCCAAGCCACAGTAAATTTGGAATTTGGTTTTAAGTTGTTATTTTGGATTTGTTTTTTTGTAATCCTTAAGACTAAATAGTTTTGCGTTTTTTATGACAACCAATCATTTGTTTTTAGTGTGTACGACCTTATGACGTTTAAGAGGATATCATTTATTTCGTCACACGACGGGGATATATTAAGCATGGATTATTCTCACCGTGGTTCGATGCTTGCAAGCGCGAGTAGAGATCGATGTGTTCACATGTTTACTGATGATTCTATTCCGTCCATTTGGCTAATTCGACCCAGTTGACACAAAATGTAAATTCAATGCACTAAGTATCATTTACACGAACTACAATAAACTGCATTAAAACGCTGGAATTTAAATCATACAAGTAAACAAGGGTAAATTTGGAAAATGAAACAGGCATGTT
The DNA here is from genome assembly GCF_965637545.1 of Phallusia mammillata. NCBI lineage: Eukaryota > Metazoa > Chordata > Ascidiacea > Phlebobranchia > Ascidiidae > Phallusia > Phallusia mammillata. The sequence continues at coordinate 276,949 of NC_137257.1, read as the reverse complement.
TAAGTGATTTGCCTTTGAACCAAATGTGTCACATTTAAAAATCTGACTTTTTTCCGAACCTTTCTTTGTACATTGCATTTTGCTTTGCCTAAGCTTTTTTAATTATATATATATATATATATATATATATATATCAGTCACAGTGAAAGTGTCCAGTTTTCAGCTGCATTTGTTTTTGTGATTTTTGTGTTTTAGTCTCATTATGTTGTTTAACAGAGAGCATAGTTGTTTAATCTTGATGCTGACAATTCTTGGTCTAAATCAGATTTATAATTACAGTTTCGACTAATGAGCTGTGGAACAGACAAGTCTCTTTACTACTACAACTGACATCAGTTGAGAACAACATTACATTGAGAAACACTCGATGGCTGAAATGGACATTGTTGAGTAAGCAAATCCACAAAATTTTAAACCCAGCCATTCTAATTGTGGATTTTATTCATCGATGATTCAGTGCTAGTTGCGTGCAGCTGCAATTTAACCGAATATGACATCTTTGGTGCAAAACGCTTGTTGCAACCTCGTGTGTTGATAAAAACATCTATGTCCTCCCGTACACCACAGGTCAGTGTTGGTTTGCATTTGTTGAGAAAATTGAAAAGCAATTTGCAGTTATACAATATTAATAAGCATTTCCACTTAATTCAATCAAACATGTTTTATTCATGTCAAATGACTAAATGTATGTCTAGCAAATTTACTCATGGTAGGAATTTCACAATACTGGCCTTTTACAAGTTTGCATTTTTTCTGCATCAGTTTTTAAATTGCTTTAATGTATTTGCAACTGTTTTTCCAATTAACATTTTTAACAAGAATCTTTTGTTTGTCTCGCAGGAGATTGTGTTTGCATGATCAGCCGGCATTCAGAGGTAGCGGTTGCTCTCACTTTCGACCACAACTCTCACTTAATCTCTGCATCTGCCGACAGTTGCATATTTGGGCAGACATTTAGCCATCGGGTGACAGAAGAGCTCAAACAAAGCCAGAAAGGTGCCACCTTCATGCCTGGAAGTCCAGATTTGAATAAAACCTCATATTTTGCTACAAACGACTAGTTCACATAGGAAATAATCGATGATTCGACGCATCCTAGTAATGTTGACATCCCGTTCAGTGATGAGTTTGACGACACTTCAACTTTCACATTTCACAACAATCCGGGTAATGTCTGTTGCTGCGGTTTCCAAATGATTTGTCCGTTAGTTGAGGTGTTTGCAGAGTTGCTTTGGTAATGATCCCAGAAAATATCCTGCATTAAGAAAGATATTATTTATGTTTTCTGAAATAATTTTATTTTATCACATATTTAAACTTATAATCGTTTGTTGTATCTTGATTTTTGTTCCTTGATTTAAACAGAATGACCACTGTTTTGGCTGGTTTGATATGTTACTATTATCATATTTATTGACATTCAGAATACACTTTTTTTATTATGATTCCTTTATTGTTTTTCTTATTACACACATCAGTACAAACTTCATTATGCAAATTTAATTTGTAAAGAAGTGTCAACATTTTTATGCATTTTGCTGGTTTGCATTTATTTTGTTTGGCTTTTTAAGAACTTACAATTGCTTTTTCAGATGCTGAGCAACAAAATGCTGATGAGTCATTGTTGTCAAAGTGAGTGACTAAGCAGTTGTCCAACGATGAGTCAGGGTTACCTTTACCTGAACTGGGGAAATGGGAGATAAATTACACAAAGAAAAGGTGGGATGTTGGGATTTAACTTTACAAATATGTGACAGACTAAAAACTTTGACAAGCCTGAAGTCGTCCACTGTTTTATTTAGACATATATATTTCACCTAAGTAATAGGCAGTGTTAGTTTCTAAAAACAACTAAGTCACATTGCTAAGCTGTTTATGTTTGGCCTGGAAACCAATTTTCTTAGGCAAGTGTAGGCTGACCCTTGGGGCTAAATATTTTTGACTAGTATATGCTTGGCAAAGCCACATATACATTTTAAACTTTGATTTCATTTCTAAATGTCTTTTTGTATTCTTATTTCAGGCTTGCACAGTAGCAGAAGGACACATACATACCAACATTTGAGTCATAGCTTGGATTTATTGATGGATTATTTTCTTTGTCCCCCCCCCCCCCCACACACACACACACACACACTTTTATCTGGTATTTTCAAGATTATCCACCAGAGCATTGATGGTTTAATGTGTCGGGTATGCAATTTTTTTACAGCAAGTGTTTTGTGTTATGGCAAAGTACGGAAACCCCTGGTTTTGCACCTTTTTCTTCACTGTAGGTTTTTAAAGCTGTTTAATTGAAGCCGGTCATAGAATATACTTTACAAATTTACACTCTTTAAGCCATGTGTGCGTATAGTGGGATTGTGTCTTTCCGTTTTTGATTTTGGGTGTAATGTGTTGGTCTCAGAAGGTAACATAAGATAAGACATGTTACATTTAAATTCAAGCTGTTATTTTTATGTTTTGATTCAAACAGGCTAACTTATGTAGATATAAATCCCTATGTTTTTTGCACCAATTGTTAAAGTTGTTTCTACTTTGTATTTGTAGCCTAATTGCTGTATATGTTCATTAGTGTGTCCCTTGATTTCACAAACCTTCCTGCTTGAAAACATTTGACATTGCATCGCCTCAGACAGTAAGGTTGCTGAAATAGTTTTAATAGAAGATGTGTTTTGTAGAAGGCATGGTTCTAGTAAATGAAATGTCCTATTTTAGTGGATCCTATTATGTATGCTTTCGCTTGTGTTCAAAATCTGGTGCATATTTTTGGCGTAAATAAAGTTTTCTTTTAGATCCTTCCGTGTTGTTTTGCATTGTGTAAAATATCTCTTTATTATGTTTGTGCTGTTACTTGATAAGGCAGACAGAGATTTATTTAAACGTAGAATAAAAGGAATCCATAAAATCACATGTAAACGTTGAGATTTGTCAAAAAATGTTTGTTGACAAGCTTTTTGTGGAAATTTGGTCACGCACTAACGACCATGTCATGAAAAGTGATACCATAAAAAAATACTTTGTTATCAATTGCGGCATGAATTTGGGGAAAAAATTGCACTTTTGGAGTTATAATAAAATTTGGTGTTTTAATTTACCGCAGTTGTTTAAAAAATTTATTAGTAATGTTTTCTGAATCTAATTAACGTGACGCAATAATTCATGAGTTTGCCAAATATGATTTCAGTGGTTAGTTATGACGTAAAATATTTCGAGAAGTTTCCAGTGCCGAAATTGAGCTACTGCTGGCTATCTCCGATTTTGTTTTGTGCCAATGAATGGGTAATAAATTATTTTTCCTAATAATTTGACCGCGTGATAACCTTTTGCCGAATGCAAACTCAAATAAAGAAGTAACGTTTCATTGGTCCAAGAACGATAGTAGATTGCGTTTTTTTGCTGCACAAGTGATTTACAAGTTAAACTTTTACGCCTTGATGGAATTGCAAGTTCAGAAGTTCGTTAATGTGCATTTATTTCCGAAAATTATTGAGCGCGAAACATATTTATTGAACAGCTGTGAAAATAAACATTGCGTCATCAGCGATCAGCTGTTTGTAAACAGACGTGGCGAAAAATTTTCATCTTTAAAGTTGAGACTGTTTTCGGTCGTTTTGTCGCAAAATTATGAAGATTAAAGACAAAATCGTGCTTTTGCTTTTGCTTTTGCTGCCTGATAAGAAGTCGTATTTTGGTAAAAGTTAGTTTCAAAATTTTTACATATTTAATGAGAAAAATAACGGCCCAAGTAGACATAAAAAGCAACTTGCCTCAATATCACTGATGTGGGCATGAGCATTTGCAGAAGCAGTTATAAAATAATAAACCATGTTGCATTTACATCTATTTGAGCTTTTATTTTTATGACTAAATTTATGAACAGATCCATGCATATTGTTTAATATATTTTTACATTAATTATTTTGAACTTACAATTGGATTCTTGCAGAAGTTATGAAGTGCTTGCGATGTCAGTAGATGTCTACAACATGTGGCTGCATCTTGTATTTTCTAATTACTCACTTGTTATAACTGATGTGATGGATTTTGAAAAATCAAATGTCACTTCAGTTTCCAGGTTTCACAGCTCGTGTGTCTAGGAAATCAAGGTTTGTCTTTGTAACATACATATATTGAAGTTACATCACTAAAAAAATTATATTTCATCACAAAAGACAATTGTAAACAATAAATGTTATTAATCGGGACACACTGCTCTTCGATATCCAAAATACTTAAAAACAGTGACTGATCATTTTTTAGTGATTTTTTTTAATGTTAAATGTGCTCAAAAAAAGCATCGTCAGTTTCTGTACCCCTCACATCCATGGAGATCATTACATAATTCATAACAAAAAGTATATAGGCTTATGTCAATAGACATACTATAACTATTCAAATATCATCAGTAGTGGCTGAAAATGAATGAAATGTTGTAACGTCAGCTGCTGTAATCATGTCTCATGAGTGTAAATTGTCTGCTCCACACTAATTATAACAGTGGAATTATAAATGTAAACCAAATTCAGAAAAGTCTTTCTGATTTAATTTATTTAGTCAAATTCTTGTTTTGTTTTTGTCACTGATTTAAATCACTGGGGCACAAAACCCTGTTTACATGTAATAATAGTTTCTTCCTTATGGTGTTTTTGCAGACTCTTTCTGATTGTGCTGAGTCAGCTGTTTTGTTTCGGTTTCAAATGACGGCAGAGTCAGGATTTGGAAAATCGATGACCAAACATGTGTACGAACCTTATATATTGTGGCTGTTTGTAGGATATATGTATTGAACGAGCAATAAGTTAGTTATTAAATATTTGTAGGTTCTGAAACACACAATTCTATTGGAAAGTATGGAGAAACACTTCACGGACACTAAAACATCGGTTGAAGCACGTTGCATTTCTGTTCATAATGACGGCAAACACATGTGGTTGGCGACAGGAGTGGGAGTATCCAGCAGTATGTATTCAACATACTTCCTAATTCAATTTGTAGTCATCTTTATGTCTGGGCACATTGGGGAATTCTGCACACAATTTAACACTCTATCATAAATATGCATCAGTAATTTCATCGCTGGTTTCTAGGCTGCACCTATTTTAGCTTGTTTTTCCAAGCCACAGTAAATTTGGAATTTGGTTTTAAGTTGTTATTTTGGATTTGTTTTTTTGTAATCCTTAAGACTAAATAGTTTTGCGTTTTTTATGACAACCAATCATTTGTTTTTAGTGTGTACGACCTTATGACGTTTAAGAGGATATCATTTATTTCGTCACACGACGGGGATATATTAAGCATGGATTATTCTCACCGTGGTTCGATGCTTGCAAGCGCGAGTAGAGATCGATGTGTTCACATGTTTACTGATGATTCTATTCCGTCCATTTGGCTAATTCGACCCAGTTGACACAAAATGTAAATTCAATGCACTAAGTATCATTTACACGAACTACAATAAACTGCATTAAAACGCTGGAATTTAAATCATACAAGTAAACAAGGGTAAATTTGGAAAATGAAACAGGCATGTTTAAGTGATTTGCCTTTGAACCAAATGTGTCACATTTAAAAATCTGACTTTTTTCCGAACCTTTCTTTGTTCATTGCATTTTGCTTTGCCTAAGCTTTTTTAATTATATATATATATATATATATATATATCAGTCACAGTGAAAGTGTCCAGTTTTCAGCTGCATTTGTTTTTGTGATTTTTGTGTTTTAGTCTCATTATGTTGTTTAACAGAGAGCATAGTTGTTTAATCTTGATGCTGACAATTCTTGGTCTAAATCAGATTTATAATTACAGTTTCGACTAATGAGCTGTGGAACAGACAAGTCTCTTTACTACTACAACTGACATCAGTTGAGAACAACATTACATTGAGAAACACTCAATGGCTGAAATGGACATTGTTGAGTAAGCAAATCCACAAAATTTTAAACCCAGCCATTCTAATTGTGGATTTTATTCATCGATGATTCAGTGCTAGTTGCGTGCAGCTGCAATTTAACCGAATATGACATCTTTGGTGCAAAACGCTTGTTGCAACCTCGTGTGTTGATAAAAACATCTATGTCCTCCCGTACACCACAGGTCAGTGTTGGTTTGCATTTGTTGAGAAAATTGAAAAGCAATTTGCAGTTATACAATATTAATAAGCATTTCCACTTAATTCAATCAAACATGTTTTATTCATGTCAAATGACTAAATGTATGTCTAGCAAATTTACTCATGGTAGGAATTTCACAATACTGGCCTTTTACAAGTTTGCATTTTTTCTGCATCAGTTTTTAAATTGCTTTAATGTATTTGCAACTGTTTTTCCAATTAACATTTTTAACAAGAATCTTTTGTTTGTCTCGCAGGAGATTGTGTTTGCATGATCAGCCGGCATTCAGAGGTAGCGGTTGCTCTCACTTTCGACCACAACTCTCACTTAATCTCTGCATCTGCCGACAGTTGCATATTTGGGCAGACATTTAGCCATCGGGTGACAGAAGAGCTCAAACAAAGCCAGAAAGGTGCCACCTTCATGCCTGGAAGTCCAGATTTGAATAAAACCTCATATTTTGCTACAAACGACTAGTTCACATAGGAAATAATCGATGATTCGACGCATCCTAGTAATGTTGACATCCCGTTCAGTGATGAGTTTGACGACACTTCAACTTTCACATTTCACAACAATCCGGGTAATGTCTGTTGCTGCGGTTTCCAAATGATTTGTCCGTTAGTTGAGGTGTTTGCAGAGTTGCTTTGGTAATGATCCCAGAAAATATCCTGCATTAAGAAAGATATTATTTATGTTTTCTGAAATAATTTTATTTTATCACATATTTAAACTTATAATCGTTTGTTGTATCTTGATTTTTGTTCCTTGATTTAAACAGAATGACCACTGTTTTGGCTGGTTTGATATGTTACTATTATCATATTTATTGACATTCAGAATACACTTTTTTTATTATGATTCCTTTATTGTTTTTCTTATTACACACATCAGTACAAACTTCATTATGCAAATTTAATTTGTAAAGAAGTGTCAACATTTTTATGCATTTTGCTGGTTTGCATTTATTTTGTTTGGCTTTTTAAGAACTTACAATTGCTTTTTCAGATGCTGAGCAACAAAATGCTGATGAGTCATTGTTGTCAAAGTGAGTGACTAAGCAGTTGTCCAACGATGAGTCAGGGTTACCTTTACCTGAACTGGGGAAATGGGAGATAAATTACACAAAGAAAAGGTGGGATGTTGGGATTTAACTTTACAAATATGTGACAGACTAAAAACTTTGACAAGCCTGAAGTCGTCCACTGTTTTATTTAGACATATATATTTCACCTAAGTAATAGACAGTGTTAGTTTCTAAAAACAACTAAGTCACATTGCTAAGCTGTTTATGTTTGGCCTGGAAACCAATTTTCTTAGGCAAGTGTAGGCTGACCCTTGGGGCTAAATATTTTTGACTAGTATATGCTTGGCAAAGCCACATATACATTTTAAACTTTGATTTCATTTCTAAATGTCTTTTTGTATTCTTATTTCAGGCTTGCACAGTAGCAGAAGGACACATACATACCAACATTTGAGTCATAGCTTGGATTTACTGATGGATTATTTTCTTTGTCCCCCCCCCCCACACACACACACACACACACACTTTTATCTGGTATTTTCAAGATTATCCACCAGAGCATTGATGGTTTAATGTGTCGGGTATGCAATTTTTTTACAGCAAGTGTTTTGTGTTATGGCAAAGTACGGAAACCCCTGGTTTTGCACCTTTTTCTTCACTGTAGGTTTTTAAAGCTGTTTAATTGAAGCCGGTCATAGAATATACTTTACAAATTTACACTCTTTAAGCCATGTGTGCGTATAGTGGGATTGTGTCTTTCCGTTTTTGATTTTGGGTGTAATGTGTTGGTCTCAGAAGGTAACATAAGATAAGACATGTTACATTTAAATTCAAGCTGTTATTTTTATGTTTTGATTCAAACAGGCTAACTTATGTAGATATAAATCCCTATGTTTTTTGCACCAATTGTTAAAGTTGTTTCTACTTTGTATTTGTAGCCTAATTGCTGTATATGTTCATTAGTGTGTCCCTTGATTTCACAAACCTTCCTGCTTGAAAACATTTGACATTGCATCGCCTCAGACAGTAAGGTTGCTGAAATAGTTTTAATAGAAGATGTGTTTTGTAGAAGGCATGGTTCCAGTAAATGAAATGTCCTATTTTAGTGGATCCTATTATGTATGCTTTCGCTTGTGTTCAAAATCTGGTGCATGTTTTTGGCGTAAATAAAGTTTTCTTTTAGATCCTTCCGTGTTGTTTTGCATTGTGTAAAATATCTCTTTATTATGTTTGTGCTGTTACTTGATAAGGCAGACAGAGATTTATTTAAACGTAGAATAAAAGGAATCCATAAAATCACATGTAAACGTTGAGATTTGTCAAAAAATGTTTGTTGACAAGCTTTTTGTGGAAATTTGGTCACGCACTAACGACCATGTCATGAAAAGTGATACCATAAAAAAATACTTTGTTATCAATTGCGGCATGAATTTGGGGAAAAAATTGCACTTTTGGAGTTATAATAAAATTTGGTGTTTTAATTTACCGCAGTTGTTTAAAAAATTTATTAGTAATGTTTTCTGAATCTAATTAACGTGACGCAATAATTCATGAGTTGGCCAAATATGATTTCAGTGGTTAGTTATGACGTAACATTTTTTCAGAAATTTCCAGTGCCGAAATTCAGCTATTGCTGGCTATCTCCGATTTTGTTTTGTGCCAATGAATGGGTAATAAATTATTTTTCCTAATAATTTGACCGCGTGATAACCTTTTGCCGAATGCAAACTCAAATAAAGAAGTAACGTTTCATTGGTCCAAGAACGATAGTAGATTGCGTTTTTTTGCTGCACAAGTGATTTACAAGTTAAACTTTTACGCCTTGATGGAATTGCAAGTTCAGAAGTTCGTTAATGTGCATTTATTTCCGAAAATTATTGAGCGCGAAACATATTTATTGAACAGCTGTGAAAATAAACATTGCGTCATCAGCGATCAGCTGTTTGTAAACAGACGTGGCGAAAAATTTTCATCTTTAAAGTTGAGACTGTTTTCGGTCGTTTTGTCGCAAAATTATGAAGATTAAAGACAAAATCGTGCTTTTGCTTTTGCTGCCTGATAAGAAGTCGTATTTTGGTAAAAGTTAGTTTCAAAATTTTTACATATTTAATGAGAAAAATAACGGCCCAAGTAGACATAAAAAGCAACTTGCCTCAATATCACTGATGTGGGCATGAGCATTTGCAGAAGCAGTTATAAAATAATAAACCATGTTGCATTTACATCTATTTGAGCTTTTATTTTTATGACTAAATTTATGAACAGATCCATGCATATTGTTTAATATATTTTTACATTAATTATTTTGAACTTACAATTGGATTCTTGCAGAGGTTATGAAGTGCTTGCGATGTCAGTAGATGTCTACAACATGTGGCTGCATCTTGTATTTTCTAATTACTCACTTGTTATAACTGATGTGATGGATTTTGAAAAATCAAATGTCACTTCAGTTTCCAGGTTTCACAGCTCGTGTGTCTAGGAAATCAAGGTTTGTCTTTGTAACATACATATATTGAAGTTACATCACTAAAAAAATTATATTTCATCACAAAAGACAATTGTAAACAATAAATGTTATTAATCGGGACACACTGCTCTTCGATATCCAAAATACTTAAAAACAGTGACTGATCATTTTTTAGTGATTTTTTTTAATGTTAAATGTGCTCAAAAAAAGCATCGTCAGTTTCTGTACCCCTCACATCCATGGAGATCATTACATAATTCATAACAAAAAGTATATAGGCTTATGTCAATAGACATACTATAACTATTCAAATATCATCAGTAGTGGCTGAAAATGAATGAAATGTTGTAACGTCAGCTGCTGTAATCATGTCTCATGAGTGTAAATTGTCTGCTCCACACTAATTATAACAGTGGAATTATAAATGTAAACCAAATTCAGAAAAGTCTTTCTGATTTAATTTATTTAGTCAAATTCTTGTTTTGTTTTTGTCACTGATTTAAATCACTGGGGCACAAAACCCTGTTTACATGTAATAATAGTTTCTTCCTTATGGTGTTTTTGCAGACTCTTTCTGATTGTGCTGAGTCAGCTGTTTTGTTTCGGTTTCAAATGACGGCAGAGTCAGGATTTGGAAAATCGATGACCAAACATGTGTACGAACCTTATATATTGTGGCTGTTTGTAGGATATATGTATTGAACGAGCAATAAGTTAGTTATTAAATATTTGTAGGTTCTGAAACACACAATTCTATTGGAAAGTATGGAGAAACACTTCACGGACACTAAAACATCGGTTGAAGCACGTTGCATTTCTGTTCATAATGACGGCAAACACATGTGGTTGGCGACAGGAGTGGGAGTATCCAGCAGTATGTATTCAACATACTTCCTAATTCAATTTGTAGTCATCTTTATGTCTGGGCACATTGGGGAATTCTGCACACAATTTAACACTCTATCATAAATATGCATCAGTAATTTCATCGCTGGTTTCTAGGCTGCACCTATTTTAGCTTGTTTTTCCAAGCCACAGTAAATTTGGAATTTGGTTTTAAGTTGTTATTTTGGATTTGTTTTTTTGTAATCCTTAAGACTAAATAGTTTTGCGTTTTTTATGACAACCAATCATTTGTTTTTAGTGTGTACGACCTTATGACGTTTAAGAGGATATCATTTATTTCGTCACACGACGGGGATATATTAAGCATGGATTATTCTCACCGTGGTTCGATGCTTGCAAGCGCGAGTAGAGATCGATGTGTTCACATGTTTACTGATGATTCTATTCCGTCCATTTGGCTAATTCGACCCAGTTGACACAAAATGTAAATTCAATGCACTAAGTATCATTTACACGAACTACAATAAACTGCATTAAAACGCTGGAATTTAAATCATACAAGTAAACAAGGGTAAATTTGGAAAATGAAACAGGCATGTTTAAGTGATTTGCCTTTGAACCAAATGTGTCACATTTAAAAATCTGACTTTTTTCCGAACCTTTCTTTGTTCATTGCATTTTGCTTTGCCTAAGCTTTTTTAATTATATATATATATATATATATATATCAGTCACAGTGAAAGTGTCCAGTTTTCAGCTGCATTTGTTTTTGTGATTTTTGTGTTTTAGTCTCATTATGTTGTTTAACAGAGAGCATAGTTGTTTAATCTTGATGCTGACAATTCTTGGTCTAAATCAGATTTATAATTACAGTTTCGACTAATGAGCTGTGGAACAGACAAGTCTCTTTACTACTACAACTGACATCAGTTGAGAACAACATTACATTGAGAAACACTCAATGGCTGAAATGGACATTGTTGAGTAAGCAAATCCACAAAATTTTAAACCCAGCCATTCTAATTGTGGATTTTATTCATCGATGATTCAGTGCTAGTTGCGTGCAGCTGCAATTTAACCGAATATGACATCTTTGGTGCAAAACGCTTGTTGCAACCTCGTGTGTTGATAAAAACATCTATGTCCTCCCGTACACCACAGGTCAGTGTTGGTTTGCATTTGTTGAGAAAATTGAAAAGCAATTTGCAGTTATACAATATTAATAAGCATTTCCACTTAATTCAATCAAACATGTTTTATTCATGTCAAATGACTAAATGTATGTCTAGCAAATTTACTCATGGTAGGAATTTCACAATACTGGCCTTTTACAAGTTTGCATTTTTTCTGCATCAGTTTTTAAATTGCTTTAATGTATTTGCAACTGTTTTTCCAATTAACATTTTTAACAAGAATCTTTTGTTTGTCTCGCAGGAGATTGTGTTTGCATGATCAGCCGGCATTCAGAGGTAGCGGTTGCTCTCACTTTCGACCACAACTCTCACTTAATCTCCGCATCTGCCGACAGTTGCATATTTGGGCGGGTGTCGTCCACTGTTTTATTTAGACATATATATTTCACCTAAGTAATAGGCAGTGTTAGTTTCTAAAAACAACTAAGTCACATTGCTAAGCTGTTTATGTTTGGCCTGGAAACCAATCTTCTTAGGCAAGTGTAGGCTGACCCTTGGGGCTAAATATTTTTGACTAGTATATGCTTGGCAAAGCCACATATACATTTTAAACTTTGATTTCATTTCTAAATGTCTTTTTGTATTCTTATTTCAGGCTTGCACAGTAGCAGAAGGACACATACATACCAACATTTGAGTCATAGCTTGGATTTGCTGATGGATTATTTTCTTTGTCCCCCCCCCCCCCCCCCCCCCCACACACACACACACACACACACTTTTATACGGTATTTTCAAGATTATCCACCAGAGCATTGATGGTTTAATGTGTCGGGTATGCAGTTTTTTTACAGCAAGTGTTTTGTGTTATGGCAAAGTACGGAAACCCTAGGTTTTTGCACCTTTTTCTTCACTGTAGGTTTTTAAAGCTGTTTAATTGAAGCCGGTCATAGAATATACTTTACAAATTTACACTCTTTAAGCCATGTGTGCGTATAGTGGGATTGTGTCTTTCTGTTTTTGATTTTGGGTGTAATGTGTTGGTCTGAGAAGGTAACATAAGATAAGACATGTTACATTTAAATTCAAGCTGTTATTTTTATGTTTTGATTCAAACAGGCTAACTTATGTAGATACAAACCCCTATCCTTTCAGCACCAATTGTTGTTTCTACTTTGTCTTTGTAGCCTAATTGCTGTATATGTTCATTAGTGTGTCCCTTGATTTCACAAACCTGCCTGCTTGAAAACATTTGACATCGCATCGCCTCAGACAGTAAGGTTGCTGAAATAGTTTTAATAGAAGATGTGTTTTGTAGAAGGCATGGTTCCAGTAAATGAAATGTCCTGTTTTAGTGGATGCTATTATGTATGCTTTCACTTGTGTTCAAAATCTGGTGCATGTTTTTGGCGTAAATAAAGTTTTCTTTTAGATCCGTCCGTGTTGTTTTGCATTGTGTAAAATATCTCTTTATTATGTTTGTGCTGTTACTTGATAAGGCAGACAGAGATTTATTTAAACATAGAATAAAAGGAATCCATAAAATCACATGTAAACGTTGAGATTTGTCAAAAAATGTTTGTTGACAAGCTTTTTGTGGAAATTTGGTCACGCACTAACGACCATGTCATGAAAAGTGATACCATAAAAAAATATTTTGTTATCAATTGCGGCATGAATTTGGGAAAAAAATTGCACTTTTGGAGTTAAAATAATGTTTGGTGTCTTAATTGACCGCAATTGTTTGCAAACTTTTTTGGTACAGTTTTCTGAATCTAATAAATGTGACGCAATAATTCCTAAATTGCCAAATATGATTTCAGTGTTTAGTTATGACGTAACATTTTTTCAGAAATTTCCAGTGCCGAAATTTAGCTATTGCTGGCTATCTCCGGTTTTGTTTTGTGCCAATGAATGGGGAATAAATGCTTTTTCATAAAAAAATTGATCGCGTGATAACCTTTTGCCGAATGCAAACTCAAATAAAGAAGTAACGTTTCATTGGTCCAAGAACGATAGTAGATTGCGTCTTTTTGCTGCAAAAGTGATTTACAAGTTAAACTTTTACGCCTCGATGGAATAGCAAGTTCAGAAGTTCGTTAATGTGCATTTATTTTCGAAAATTATTGAGCGCGAAACATGTTTTTTGAACAGCTGTGAAAATAAACATTGCGTCATCAGCTGTTTGTAAACAGACGTGGTGAAAATTTGTGTCTTAAAAGTTGAGACCTTGAGACTGTTTTTGGTCGTTTTGTCGCAAAATTATGAAGATTAAAGACAGAATCGTTAGGTAACTCAGCAGGGCTGCCACTCCTTGGGATTTTTCCCAAGAACTTGGGATTTCAGTGCTGAGCTTGGGACTTTGGGAAAAAACGTTTCAAATCTTGGGATTTTTTTATATTATCCGTTGAATACGTTTAAGGTTAACTTATTACCATTTTTCATCAAAAATAATCGTTTTGCAAAATCCATTTTTTGAATTAACAGTTTGCATAACAGTGCTTTGTCAATTTAGTGATCGAAGCCGTGTAAGTTGATTGAAAAACACTGTCAAAACTAGTAAGTCAGGCCAGCATTATTGCTTTTTCGATGTATCATGTACCAGTAAAAAGATGTACACAAAAACTATTTTTTCTTTCGTATTTTACTGGTATTTCTTAGCGTCTGTTTGAAGGTACGGTACGTGGTGGTGGCTGGGTTCTGGCGTAACTATAATAATTATGTTGCCTGCACTAGATTACATATATACTGTGTGTTTGCCATTTTTTAGGTGATCTTGTGATTTTTCGACAAACCTTGGAATTTTTGGTAAGTGATGAACCTTGGGATATTTTAAAATTTTCAGTGGCAGCTCTGTGACCCTGTTTTACAGTTTACTAAGAAACTTTTCTGCCTTGTACGAACTTTAACTTGTACCTTATGTTTTGTCAGGTTTCTAGAGTATTAATATTCAATTCATTTCAAAGATCTGAATTGCAACAGAAAGAATGGCATCCAAACTTTGTCTTCTACTTTAGCCCAGATTATGACAAGATTGGGTGGTATTTTTCCATTGCCAGTCACCTACCTTATATCACTGTCCTGTGAAGATGCAGCTGGTGGGCTTGGACGGCTGAGGCAGTTTTTTCGTTCTAAGCAAAGACTTTATAACAACATTCAACATCTGAAAGGTGGGCATGTGTGTTGTAGTTTTCTACTGTTTAGCTGTTAGCCTTGGAACAGTACTATACAGCCGAATTATGTCCAATTGGTACCTAGTCCGAAATGGCCTCTGCGATAATTTGGATTTTCTCTTGTATCCTATATGCTGTAAAATTTAGGATAGATTTTGTTTTAGGTTTGAGATTTTGGCTAACCCGCTGAGGCATACACTTATGATACCAATTAGAAAACAGATGGATATTATTATTTTTGAAGACAGCACAGCATCTATTAATGAGGTATTTTAATGTGAGGTGATATGTTAACTTTTATTTGTTTGATTTTAATGTATATGCTACATGGTTTGGAGTAGCATGCTCTTCTCCACTATAAAGCTCTTTGAATGAGACATGATACTGCTGGTTGACTTTTTGATGACAGTGAGCCCAGTATCAGTAAATGCCTCAGTAGCAAGCAAAATGTGTATGTATATTATAGTTTTTGACTCAGTTAGGCGATGGGGCTGTAGGTACATACCGAGCATTTTAAGACTCATTGATTTATTCATAGTATAAATCATTAGTTGAGTGTTTCTTGGCACATGTAGGTTTTTCAACCAGTGTCCTCAAATATTTAAGAGGCTCCTAGGTGGATTTTTGGCGAATAGTACCATAACACATTATCTCGCCAAACATTTTTTGTTTGCCTTATCTACTGCTCTTCGTATATGTTGCAGGTGGCCACATAAGTTCAATTCGCTTTCCATGCGAACTGTTGTCTTAGCGGGATGCAGTGGTGATGCAGGAGGTAGAAGAAATCATTGCAATAAACTCCTTTGGGCTACAAAATACAGTGCTTTTGCTGCATGATCAGAAGTATCCACCAGCGTATGTACACAAAAATGCTGTCTTTGCAATTTCGAACAGCTATCCTAGGTAAATGCTGCAAAATGACACTTATACAATTAGTCTTTTTCCTGTTTTTTTTTTGTAGTGCAATGTTTATGTGTTGTACCTAAACAAATCCCACAGCCTGGCAATGAGTTGTGGCAAACATATTGTCATCTTCTGCTTTAGAGTGTAGAAAACAAATATAGGATCGATGCATTTACTGCTTTGATTTGATCAGTGGTTCTTAACCTTTTTTCTGTTGTTACCCACAAAATGTTTTGATGGATATCAATTACCCCTTTTTAGAAAAATATCACCTAACATTTTTGGGGTCTAAATTATCCTTACTACTACAAAGGAAACAAATGCTACCTCATGCCTATGATGCCTATCACTAACTGGACTATACCGTCAATTGTATATGAAACAGATGTTTACGAGAGACTCTAGTTCTAGTTTGATGACATCACAAATAGCATGGTTATGAGTAAAACATATTGAGACTGTTAGAGTAGAAGTGCATAACAACATTTGCCATCGAAGTTACTTCTTTTTTATTTTGAAAACATTGCAGGACGCAGAGAAATTTATTTAGTTTGACTTTTTATTGAATTATTTTGAATAAATTTTAGCCTCATTACAAAATTTTTGCTGGTTACAATAATGATAATTAAGAATCTAAAAATAACTATAACAGAAAATCTATGTTACCCCTTTCAAAATGCCAAATTACCACTTTGGGGGTAACTACCCACAGGTTAAGAACCACTGGATTAGATCTTAAATTTATATATTGTTGATTTTGTTTTAGGTTTGAGATATTGGCTAACTTCTTTGTTTTGGAAGACAGCACAGCATCTTTTAATTAGGAATTTTAATGTGAGGTGATATGTTAACTTTTATTTGTTTGATTTGAATGTATATACTACATGGTTTGGAATAAAATACTCTTGGAGTAGCATGTTTATCGAAAGCATTCGTGACCCCCACTAAAATGGTAAACAACCCTATCTTAGGTCGCAACACATAGGTTAAACACCACTGGTGTAGATTCTGCTCAAACCATTGGTAGCTGTTGTTTTTTTGTTGTTTGATGCACAGGTATATTTTTCTTTTAGATGGTAAACTTTTCTGTTTTTAACAGGTTTGTTTGGTCACATGATCCAACATGTGTTCATCCAGATTACAAGTGACATCCATCATGAGTCTTTTATGCAAGCCTGATATAGAAAAGATTGGATTATTATGGATCCCTTTCCCTGAAGGGGACACATATTGATTTTACTCAAAATGTTTTTGTTTTTTTCTTCTTTTTTCTTCTACCCAAAGTTTGTCCGACTCTTTTTTTTCATTTAATGTTTGATGGCTTTTCCTGAAATTTACACAGATGGTACATATAGTTATGTTAATGTGCATCCCACTTTGTTTGTCCGGATAATCGTAGTATTTACCCCACCAGCCCCCTAAAATGGGTGAGTTTGTGAACAATGTCAGAATTGGCTAAAATTTGGATGTCTTGTATAGTATGCCAATTATCGTTATTGCACCATTGCAGTTCGGGGGTTGTTAACAGCCCTTTGACTTTCAACTTTGCATATGTGGGGACCCATGAGTTTTTGCCTGCAGAAACAACCAAGGTTATAAAAGACGATGGCTAATATGGGGCCCAATACAAAAAAAGGATAGGAAATTAATGTATGTTTTAAAAATAGATCATAGTGTATGTGCAAGAGCAATGTGTTCTAAGCCACCCTTCTAGTTTTCTGTTGTTTAATGCCCCAATGTATTCCTTTGAGATGTTAAACTTTTCTGTTTTTAACTGGTTTGCTTGGTCACATGATCCAACATGTGCTCATCTAAACATTTTTTGTTTGCCTTACCTACTTCTCTTTGCATGTATTGTAGGTGACCAAATAAGTTCCATTCGCTTTCCATGTGAGCTGTTGTCTTAGCAGGATGCAGTGGTGATGCAGGATGTGGAAGGAATCATTGCAATAAAAAGTGCTTTTGCTGCATGATCAGAAGTATACACACAAAAATGTTGTCCTTGCAATTTGACACAGGTAACCTAGGTAGCTCCTGTAAACTATACCCATTTTTGTATTTATTTTCAGTGTTTATGTGTTGCCCACAAACAAATCCCACAGCCTGTTCTTGGAAACTCTTTGGCACACTGCCCGGCATACATATGCAAATTTCATACTCGGGTCAGTTTGTGCAACTGCTCAGCCGAGCAGCGAGCATCAAAACAACAGTGCTCGGTACCGAGTACTCGGGTTCTAGCTCGGCTTGGCCCATCCCTTGCCAATAAGGTACATAAGAACGACCTGATTTAATCGCGTAAATAAGCGTGCCCCCGAAAAACAGTATGAAGTTCGCTTGTCATTTCCGTTTTGCTTACATGAACGAACTGTAACTTTTCAAGCTATGTCTGACTGCAATTCCGAATTGGCTCTTGAAAACCGTTTAATTTTATCTCATTTCGTTTACGTTTTATGGCCAGTAAGGTATATTAAGAACGACCTGATTTAATCGCGTTAATAGTCTTGCACTCGAAAAAAATGAAGTTCGCTTGTCATTTCCGTTTTGCTTACATGAACGAACTGTAACTTTTCAAGCTATTTCAGACTGCAATTCCGAATTGGCTCGTGAAAACCGTTTAATTTTATCTCATTTCGTTTACGTTTTATAGCCGATAAGCTATATTAAGAACGACCTGATTTAATCGCGTTAATAGTCTTGCACTCGAAAAAAATGAAGTTCGCTTGTCATTTCCGTTTTGCTTACATGAACGAATTGAAACTTTTCAAGCTATGTCTCACTGCAATTCCGAATTGGTTCGTGAAAACCGTTGAATTTTATCTCATTTCGTTTACGTTTTATAGCCAGTAAGATATATTAAGAACGACCTGATTTAATCGCGTTAATAGTCTTGCACTCGAAAAAAATGAAATTCGCTTGTCATTTCCGTTTTGCTTACATGAACGAACTGTAACTTTTCAAGCTATGTCTCACTGCAATTCCGAATTGGTTCGTGAAAACCGTTTAATTTTATCTCATTTCGTTTACGTTTTATAGCCGATAAGGTATATTAAGTGTTAACTTTATTTCCCAATTAAATTTATTTATTTGGTTTATTTATGCATGACTGATTTCAATGCTTGAGTGATTTTGTACATGTGGCAACTTGTTTGACCTCACCCTCAGCATGTTTAGTTTAGTAGTTCTTGTGTTGACTTGTGTGAGCAGCTTATGTGAATTACTTGTGTATGTTTCATATTTATGTTTATTAATAACTTGTTTATGGATTCTATTTGAATAAGATAATAAAATAACTTAACATTGGTAGCAAGAGGATGTCTAAAAAGGTGCCTCCCAAGTTTTGTGATGGCACTCCTTATTCATTTTGGAAGAATAAGGTGGAAATGTGGCAATTGGTCACGCCAGTTCCCAAAAAAGAACAGGCAATTGTTGTTGTACTAGAAGCATTTGAGGGTAATACGAAAGCAGAGAGAGCTGTTTCAGAATTAAGTACTGAACATTTGCACCATGACAATGGAATGCTGCGTTTGTTTGCCCATATGGATACTGCTTTTAAAACCGAAAAAGTTGATGAGGCATATACTGCCTATACAAACTTCACCCAATTTTCAAAACAAGAACTTATGTCAATGAATGACTACGTTTTGGCGTTCGAACATTTCAATCATAAGCTTGCACTTCATGATATGAAGTTGCCTAATACAATATTAGCTTTTAGGCTACTAGATGGGGCAAATCTTGGCCCAAATGAGCGGCAGCTGGCCTTAACAGTTGCAAGCGACTTGAAATACGAGACAATGAAATCTGCTCTAAAAAGAATTTTTCAAAGTCCTAAGCCTTTGAACAATGTTCAGGAAGAATCATATGTTGGTAGTTCTAGGTATGCGAAGAAAAGAATAAACAAGGGAAGCTTTAAACAAAACCCTCCAGATAAAACTGGTCGACCTACAAGATGTAGGATTTGTGAATCTACCATGCATTGGGCACCTGAGTGTCCACACAGGAACAATGCACGTTGTGTAGGAGAAGTAGCAGAAGCTGTTACTGCAGATGTGGATCAATGTGAAGAGGTTGAGTTAACCTTGGCTACTAACCTGTCTTCCAATGAAATTTTTGTAATTGAATCTTCACATTCTGCGATATTGGACACAGCTTGTACCAGAACTGTGTGTGGAGAAACATGGTTTAACTCCTACTGTAGCAATCTTGCAGCTAATTTGAAAGGAAAAGTGAAAGTTTGTAAAAAGCGATCAGTATTCAAATTCGGAGATGGAGAAAAGGTGATTTCATCAAAAGAGGCTGTTATTCCTGCTTTCATTGCTGGTAAAAAGCTATCTATTAAAGTGTGTATTGTGGCATCACAGATTCCACTTTTGTTGAGCAAGGCATCATTAAAAAAGGCATCAACACAGCTTGACTTGTCACAGGACAAAGTTAAGATGTTTGGGAAGCCTGTCAAAGTTCATTTGACCAGTAGCGGTCATTATTGCATAGAAATATTACCACGGTGTAATAATGTCAATTTAAGTGATGATGTGCTATTGTCTGACACTTTATCTCAAGATGAAGTTGTAAAAGCCTTGAAGAAATTGCATGTGCAGTTTGGTCATGCTTCGGAGGAAAATTTGTTAAAGCTGTTAAAAAATGCTAATGCATGGAAAAAGGATTATGCCACTGTAATTAGTGATGTGGTCCAAAGTTGTGAAGTATGTGCCATACATAAACGTCCTGTTGCGAGACCTGTTGTTTCGCTTCCATGGGCAAGTGATGTGAATGAAACCGTGTCAATGGATTTACACGAAATTGAACCAGGCTTATGGTATTATCATATGATAGATTTGTTTTCAAGATTCAGTTGTGCTGTTATAATTAAAAGCAAGTCTTCTTCAGTGATTGTAAAAAACTTTTTAAAATACTGGATTAGCATTTTTGGTGCACCAAAGCATGTTTTAAGTGATAATGGAAGAGAATTTGATAATCAAGAATTTAGGGACATGTGTGCAAAATTTGGAATTGCAGTGAAAACTACTCCTGCCTACTCTCCATGGAGTAATGGTGTCTGCGAAAGACACAATATGATACTAACAAATATTCTGCAAAAAGTAAAAATGGAATCAGCATGTGATTGGGACACATGTTTGGCCTGGTCATTATCTGCTAAAAACTCCATGATTAACAATAATGGATTTAGTCCTAACCAAATTGTGTTTGGAAGAAATCCGCACCTTCCTTCCATTTTAACAGACAGTCTTTCAGCACTAGAGGATGGCTATGGAACAGTGGAATCACACATGGCGGCATTACATACAGCAAGAAAAGCATTTGTAACCTCTCAAACCTCAGAAAAAATTAGACGTGCATTGCGTAAACAAACACGTCAAACGGGACAGATTTTCGACATTGGTGATCAAGTGTATTACAAACGTGACGATCAAGCAAAATGGAGGGGCCCGGGCAAAGTGTTAGGTCAAGATGGGGCTGTCGTGTTTATCAGGCATGGTGGGCAGTTTATTAAAGCTCATGTTTGTCGTGTGCAAGCAACACATAACACGCCAGTGAATCATCAATCTGATATACAACATGAACCCACAATCCCCAGTCCGTCTTCTAATTGCATACATGGCGACAACGAAGATTCAAGTGATGATGAAGTATCTAATCTACCACAGGCTCATACTTCAGAATCAACTGGATTGTTAGTTAAAGGAAAAAATGTTTTGCACAAAACAGTTCAGTTTTTAAATGATAAAGGCACATGTTGCACTGCTAAAGTGTTGAGTAGAGCTGGTAAGGCAACTGGAAAGTTTAAAAATTCATTTAACGTGGAATATGTCACTCCTGATGACCTTAAAGGCAAAATGGCATGGGTTAATTTTGATAATGTAGAGGACTTGTGTGTTTTGCCAGAAAATGTTGATATTATTGATGAAGTTTACCATACAGATGTTTCTTTTCAAGTTGCAAAGGAAGAAGAACTAAAAAGCTGGAAGAGAAATGGTGTGTATAAAACTGTACCTTACAAAAATCAAAAGTGTATCTCTGTACGCTGGGTTTGCACTACCAAAGAACATGAACAAGGAGTAAAAGCAAAGGCTAGACTTGTTGCCAGGGGATTCGAGGAGACTGATCGAGACACTTTAGATAGAGAATCACCAACTTGTTCAAAAGATGGGCTAAGAGTTCTTCTGAGCATTGCCAAACAACAGAAATGGGAACTGAAGTCGATTGATATCAAAACAGCTTTTTTACAAGGTGAAACTTTGGACAGAAATATTTATGTCAAGCCTCCAAGAGAAGCAAATTGTTCTAAGGATGTCATCTGGAAGCTTGAAAAGTGTGTTTATGGTTTAGTAGATGCATCAAAATCTTGGTACAGAAGAGTTAAACAATTTATGCTTGATCATGGTGCTAAAATCAGTATACTTGACAGAGCAATATTTTATTGGCATGATGGTAATGTACTTCATGGATACATTTCTGTTTATGTGGATGATTTCTTATGGGCTGGTTCCAATGATTTTGAGCACACTATAGTCAAAGAAATAAGAAGAACATTTTGTGTTGGCAAAGAACAGCAAAAGTATTTCAAGTATATAGGTCTTGAAGTAGATCAGAGTCAAGACAGTGTTTCTGTAAGTCAATCCGGCTATGTTAAAAATTTGCAGGAAATTGCAATCCCTCTGTTCCGTAAGAAACATCCTGATGATGAACTAACACCAGAGGAAAAAGAAACTTTGCGATCTAAGATTGGACAACTACTTTGGATTGCAACTCAAACCAGACCAGATCTCAGTTTTGATGTTTGTGTTGCAGCAACTCATTACAAAAGTGCTGTTGTTGGAGATTTAATTGCTTGCAATAAAATTATTCGAAAGGCTCAGTCGGATCATGTTACTTTAAAATATTCAAACCTTGGTGACAATTCTAAACTAAAAGTGGTTGTGTATACTGATGCGGCCTTTGCAAATCTGTTAGATGGAGGTAGTCAAGGTGCCTATTTGGTGTTTCTTATGGGACAGAAAGGACAGTGCAATCTTTTAAGTTGGCAATCAAAAAGAATTCGAAGAGTTGTAAGAAGCACTCTAGCTGCTGAAACATTAGCCATGTCTGATGGCCTTGAAACGGCTTTCTTTCTGACCACTTTATGGAATGAAGTCTTGTTTGGTAGTCACAAACTGCCAGGATTACCTATTGAAGCTTTTACAGATAGCTGTTCATTATGTGCTGCTTTGCACTCCTGCAAAAGTGTGTCAGATAAAAGGCTCCGGGTAGATATTGGATCTGTTAAGGAAATGATGGAACAACACAATGTTATCGTATCATGGGTGTCTTCAGAAAAACAACTGGCAGATTGCTTGACAAAGAAAACTGCATCTTCGTTAGCTTTGTCAGTAGTTTTGGATGATGGACAAATAAAAAAAGAAAAATAACATAATGAGTTTGTTAACTTTATTTCCCAATTAAATTTATTTATTTGGTTTATTTATGCATGACTGATTTCAATGCTTGAGTGATTTTGTACATGTGGCAACTTGTTTGACCTCACCCTCAGCATGTTTAGTTTAGTAGTTCTTGTGTTGACTTGTGTGAGCAGCTTATGTGAATTACTTGTGTATGTTTCATATTTATGTTTATTAATAACTTGTTTATGGATTCTATTTGAATAAGATAATAAAATAACTTAACATTAAGAACGACCTGATTTAATCGCGTTAATAGTCTTGCACTCGAAAAAAAATGAAGTTCGCTTGTCATTTCCGTTTTGCTTACATGAACGAATTGAAACTTTTTAAGCTATGTCTAAATACAATTCCGAATTGGCTCGTGAAAACCGTTTAATTTTATCTCATTTCGTTTACGTTTTATAGCCAGTAAGGTATATTAAGAACGACCTGATTTAATCGCGTTAATAGTCGTGTACCCGAAAAACAGTATGAAGTTCGCTTGTCATTTCCGTTTTGCTTACATGAACGAATTGAAACTTTTCAAGCTGTGTCTCACTGCAATTCCGAATTGGCTCGTGAAAACCGTTTAATTTTATCTCATTTCGTTTACGTTTTATGGCCAGTAAGGTATATTAAGAACGACCTGATTTAATCGCGTTAATAGTCTTGCCCTCGAAAAAAAATGAAGTTCGCTTGTCATTTCCGTTTTGCTTACATGAACGAATTGAAACTTTTCAAGCTATGTCTCACTGCAATTCCGAATTGGCTCGTGAAAACCGTTTAATTTTATCTCATTTCGTTTACGTTTTATAGCCAGTAAGGTATATTAAGAACGACCTGATTTAATCGCGTTAATAGTCTTGCCCTCGAAAAAAAATGAAGTTCGCTTGTCATTTCCGTTTTGCTTACATGAACGAATTGAAACTTTTTAAGCTATGTCTCACTGCAATTCCGAATTGGCTCGTGAAAACCGTTTGATTTTATCTCATTTCGTTTACGTTTTATAGCCAGTAAGGTATATTAAGAACGACCTGATTTAATCGCGTTAATAGTCTTGCCCTCGAAAAAAAATGAAGTTCGCTTGTCATTTCCGTTTTGCTTACATGAACGAATTGAAACTTTTCAAGCTATGTCTCACTGCAATTCCGAATTGGCTCGTGAAAACCGTTTAATTTTATCTCATTTCGTTTACGTTTTATGGCCAATAAGGTATATTAAGAACGACCTGATTTAATCGCGTTAATAGTCTTGCCCTCGAAAAAAAATGAAGTTCGTTTGTCATTTCCATTTTGCTTACATGAACGAACTGTAACTTTTCAAGCTATGTCTCACTGCAATTCCGAATTGGCTCGTGAAAACCGTTTAATTTTATCTCATTTCGTTTACGTTTTATAGCCAATAAGGTATATTAAGAACGACCTGATTTAATCGCGTTAATAGTCTTGCCCTCGAAAAAAAATGAAGTTCGCTTGTCATTTCCGTTTTGCTTACATGAACGAATTGAAACTTTTTAAGCTATGTCTAAATACAATTCCGAATTGGCTCGTGAAAACCGTTGAATTTTATCTCATTTCGTTTACGTTTTATAGCCAGTAAGGTATATTAAGAATGACCTGATTTAATCGCGTTAATAGTCGTGCCCCCGAAAAACAGTATGAAATTCGCTTGTCATTTCCGTTTTGCTTACATGAACGAATTGAAACTTTTCAAGCTATGTCTAAATGCAATTCCGAATTGGCTCGTGCAAACTGTTTAATTTTATCTCATTTCGTTTACGTTTTATAGCCAATAAGGTATATTAAGAACGACCTGATTTAATTGCGTTAATAGTCTTGCCCACGAAAAAAAAGAAGTTCGCTTGTCATTTCCGTTTTGCTTACATGAACGAATTGAAACTTTTCAAGCTATGTCTGACTGGAATTCCGAATTGGCTCGTGAAAACCGTTTAATTTTATCTCATTTCGTTTACGTTTTATAGCCAATAAGGTACATAAGAACGACCTGATTTAATCGCGTAAATAAGCGTGCCCCCGAAAAACAGTATGAAGTTCGCTTGTCATTTCCGTTTTGCTTACATGAACGAACTGTAACTTTTCAAGCTATGTCTGACTGCAATTCCGAATTGGCTCTTGAAAACCGTTTAATTTTATCTCATTTCGTTTACGTTTTATGGCCAGTAAGGTATATTAAGAACGACCTGATTTAATCGCGTTAATAGTCTTGCACTCGAAAAAAATGAAGTTCGCTTGTCATTTCCGTTTTGCTTACATGAACGAACTGTAACTTTTCAAGCTATTTCAGACTGCAATTCCGAATTGGCTCGTGAAAACCGTTTAATTTTATCTCATTTCGTTTACGTTTTATAGCCGATAAGCTATATTAAGAACGACCTGATTTAATCGCGTTAATAGTCTTGCACTCGAAAAAAATGAAGTTCGCTTGTCATTTCCGTTTTGCTTACATGAACGAATTGAAACTTTTCAAGCTATGTCTCACTGCAATTCCGAATTGGTTCGTGAAAACCGTTGAATTTTATCTCATTTCGTTTACGTTTTATAGCCAGTAAGATATATTAAGAACGACCTGATTTAATCGCGTTAATAGTCTTGCACTCGAAAAAAATGAAATTCGCTTGTCATTTCCGTTTTGCTTACATGAACGAACTGTAACTTTTCAAGCTATGTCTCACTGCAATTCCGAATTGGTTCGTGAAAACCGTTTAATTTTATCTCATTTCGTTTACGTTTTATAGCCGATAAGGTATATTAAGAACGACCTGATTTAATCGCGTTAATAGTCTTGCACTCGAAAAAAAATGAAGTTCGCTTGTCATTTCCGTTTTGCTTACATGAACGAATTGAAACTTTTTAAGCTATGTCTAAATACAATTCCGAATTGGCTCGTGAAAACCGTTTAATTTTATCTCATTTCGTTTACGTTTTATAGCCAGTAAGGTATATTAAGAACGACCTGATTTAATCGCGTTAATAGTCGTGTCCCCGAAAAACAGTATGAAGTTCGCTTGTCATTTCCGTTTTGCTTACATGAACGAATTGAAACTTTTCAAGCTGTGTCTCACTGCAATTCCGAATTGGCTCGTGAAAACCGTTTAATTTTATCTCATTTCGTTTACGTTTTATGGCCAGTAAGGTATATTAAGAACGACCTGATTTAATCGCGTTAATAGTCTTGCCCTCGAAAAAAAATGAAGTTCGCTTGTCATTTCCGTTTTGCTTACATGAACGAATTGAAACTTTTCAAGCTATGTCTCACTGCAATTCCGAATTGGCTCGTGAAAACCGTTTAATTTTATCTCATTTCGTTTACGTTTTATAGCCAGTAAGGTATATTAAGAACGACCTGATTTAATCGCGTTAATAGTCTTGCCCTCGAAAAAAAATGAAGTTCGCTTGTCATTTCCGTTTTGCTTACATGAACGAATTGAAACTTTTTAAGCTATGTCTCACTGCAATTCCGAATTGGCTCGTGAAAACCGTTTGATTTTATCTCATTTCGTTTACGTTTTATA
The DNA here is from genome assembly GCF_965637545.1 of Phallusia mammillata. Taxonomy (NCBI): domain Eukaryota; kingdom Metazoa; phylum Chordata; class Ascidiacea; order Phlebobranchia; family Ascidiidae; genus Phallusia; species Phallusia mammillata. The sequence goes on along the minus strand of NC_137257.1, from coordinate 250,312 downwards.
GCCAGTAAGGTATATTAAGAACGACCTGATTTAATCGCGTTAATAGTCTTGCCCTCGAAAAAAAATGAAGTTCGCTTGTCATTTCCGTTTTGCTTACATGAACGAATTGAAACTTTTCAAGCTATGTCTGACTGCAATTCCGAATTGGCTCGTGAAAACCGTTTAATTTTATCTCATTTCGTTTACGTTTTATGGCCAATAAGGTATATTAAGAACGACCTGATTTAATCGCGTTAATAGTCTTGCCCTCGAAAAAAAATGAAGTTCGTTTGTCATTTCCATTTTGCTTACATGAACGAACTGTAACTTTTCAAGCTATGTCTCACTGCAATTCCGAATTGGCTCGTGAAAACCGTTTAATTTTATCTCATTTCGTTTACGTTTTATAGCCAATAAGGTATATTAAGAACGACCTGATTTAATCGCGTTAATAGTCTTGCCCTCGAAAAAAAATGAAGTTCGCTTGTCATTTCCGTTTTGCTTACATGAACGAATTGAAACTTTTTAAGCTATGTCTAAATACAATTCCGAATTGGCTCGTGAAAACCGTTGAATTTTATCTCATTTCGTTTACGTTTTATAGCCAGTAAGGTATATTAAGAATGACCTGATTTAATCGCGTTAATAGTCGTGCCCCCGAAAAACAGTATGAAATTCGCTTGTCATTTCCGTTTTGCTTACATGAACGAATTGAAACTTTTCAAGCTATGTCTAAATGCAATTCCGAATTGGCTCGTGCAAACTGTTTAATTTTATCTCATTTCGTTTACGTTTTATAGCCAATAAGGTATATTAAGAACGACCTGATTTAATTGCGTTAATAGTCTTGCCCACGAAAAAAAAGAAGTTCGCTTGTCATTTCCGTTTTGCTTACATGAACGAATTGAAACTTTTCAAGCTATGTCTGACTGGAATTCCGAATTGGCTCGTGAAAACCGTTTAATTTTATCTCATTTCGTTTACGTTTTATAGCCAATAATGTATATTAAGAACGACCTGATTTAATCGCGTTAATAGTCTTGCCCTCGAAAAAAAAATGAAGTTCGCTTGTCATTTCCGTTTTGCTTACATAAACGAATTGAAACTTTTCAAGCTATGTCTCACTGCAATTCCGAATTGGCTCGTGAAAACCGTTTAATTTTATCTCATTTCGTTTACGTTTTATGGCCAGTAAGGTATATTAAGAACGACCTGATTTAATCGCGTTAATAGTCGTGCCCCCGAAAAACAGTATGAAATTCGCTTGTCATTTCCGTTTTGCTTACATGAACGAATTGAAACTTTTCAAGCTATGTCTAAATGCAATTCCGAATTGGCTCGTGCAAACCGTTTAATTTTATCTCATTTCGTTTACGTTTTATAGCCAATAAGGTATATTAAGAACGACCTGATTTAATTGCGTTAATAGTCTTGCCCACGAAAAAAAAAAGAAGTTCGCTTGTCATTTCCGTTTTGCTTACATGAACGAATTGAAACTTTTCAAGCTATGTCTCACTGCAATTCCGAATTGGCTCGTGAAAACCGTTTAATTTTATCTCATTTCGTTTACGTTTTATAGCCAGTAAGGTATATTAAGAACGACCTGATTTAATCGCGTTAATAGTCGTGTCCCCGAAAAACAGTATGAAGTTCGCTTGTCATTTCCGTTTTGCTTACATGAACGAATTGAAACTTTTCAAGCTGTGTCTGACTGGAATTCCTAATTGCCTCGTGAAAACCGTTTAATTTTATCTCATTTCTTTTACGTTTTATGGCCAGTAAGGTATATTAAGAACGACCTGATTTAATAGCGTTAATAGTCTTGCCCTCGAAAAAAAATGAAGTTTGCTTGTCATTTCCGTTTTGCTTACATGAACGAATTGAAACTTTTCAAGCTGTGTCTGACTGGAATTCCTAATTGCCTCGTGAAAACCGTTTAATTTTATCTCATTTCGTTTACGTTTTATGGCCAATAAGGTATATTAAGAACGACCTGATTTAATCGCGTTAATAGTCTTGCCCTCGAAAAAAAATGAAATTCGTTTGTCATTTCCGTTTTGCTTACATGAACGAACTGTAACTTTTCAAGCTATGTCTCACTGCAATTCCGAATTGGCTCGTGAAAACCGTTTAATTTTATCTCATTTCGTTTACGTTTTATAGCCAATAAGGTATATTAAGAACGACCTGATTTAATCGCGTTAATAGTCTTGCACTCGAAAAAAAATGAAGTTCGCTTGTCATTTCCGTTTTGCTTACATGAACGAATTGAAACTTTTTAAGCTATGTCTAAATACAATTCCGAATTGGCTCGTGAAAACCGTTGAATTTTATCTCATTTCGTTTACGTTTTATAGCCAGTAAGGTATATTAAGAACGACCTGATTTAATCGCGTTAATAGTCGTGCCCCCGAAAAACAGTATGAAATTCGCTTGTCATTTCCGTTTTGCTTACATGAACGAATTGAAACTTTTCAAGCTATGTCTAAATGCAATTCCGAATTGGCTCGTGCAAACCGTTTAATTTTATCTCATTTCGTTTACGTTTTATAGCCAATAAGGTATATTAAGAACGACCTGATTTAATTGCGTTAATAGTCTTGCCCACGAAAAAAATGAAGTTCGCTTGTCATTTCCGTTTTGCTTACATGAACGAATTGAAACTTTTCAAGCTATGTCTCACTGCAATTCCGAATTGGCTCGTGAAAACCGTTTAATTTTATCTCATTTCGTTTACGTTTTATGGCCAATAAGGTATATTAAGAACGACCTGATTTAATCGCGTTAATAGTCTTGCCCTCGAAAAAAAATGAAATTCGTTTGTCATTTCCGTTTTGCTTACATGAACGAACTGTAACTTTTCAAGCTATGTCTCACTGCAATTCCGAATTGGCTCGTGAAAACCGTTTAATTTTATCTCATTTCGTTTACGTTTTATAGCCAATAAGGTATATTAAGAACGACCTGATTTAATCGCGTTAATAGTCTTGCACTCGAAAAAAAATGAAGTTCGCTTGTCATTTCCGTTTTGCTTACATGAACGAATTGAAACTTTTTAAGCTATGTCTAAATACAATTCCGAATTGGCTCGTGAAAACCGTTGAATTTTATCTCATTTCGTTTACGTTTTATAGCCAGTAAGGTATATTAAGAACGACCTGATTTAATCGCGTTAATAGTCGTGCCCCCGAAAAACAGTATGAAATTCGCTTGTCATTTCCGTTTTGCTTACATGAACGAATTGAAACTTTTCAAGCTATGTCTCACTGCAATTCCGAATTGGCTCGTGAAAACCGTTTAATTTTATCTCATTTCGTTTACGTTTTATAGCCAATAAGGTATATTAAGAACGACCTGATTTAATTGCGTTAATAGTCTTGCCCACGAAAAAAAAGAAGTTCGCTTGTCATTTCCGTTTTGCTTACATGAACGAATTGAAACTTTTCAAGCTATGTCTCACTGCAATTCCGAATTGGCTCGTGAAAACCGTTTAATTTTATCTCATTTCGTTTACGTTTTATAGCCAATAATGTATATTAAGAACGACCTGATTTAATCGCGTTAATAGTCTTGCCCTCGAAAAAAAAATGAAGTTCGCTTGTCATTTCCGTTTTGCTTACATAAACGAATTGAAACTTTTCAAGCTATGTCTCACTGCAATTCCGAATTGGCTCGTGAAAACCGTTTAATTTTATCTCATTTCGTTTACGTTTTATGGCCAGTAAGGTATATTAAGAACGACCTGATTTAATCGCGTTAATAGTCGTGCCCCCGAAAAACAGTATGAAATTCGCTTGTCATTTCCGTTTTGCTTACATGAACGAATTGAAACTTTTCAAGCTATGTCTAAATGCAATTCCGAATTGGCTCGTGCAAACCGTTTAATTTTATCTCATTTCGTTTACGTTTTATAGCCAATAAGGTATATTAAGAACGACCTGATTTAATTGCGTTAATAGTCTTGCCCACGAAAAAAAAAAGAAGTTCGCTTGTCATTTCCGTTTTGCTTACATGAACGAATTGAAACTTTTCAAGCTATGTCTCACTGCAATTCCGAATTGGCTCGTGAAAACCGTTTAATTTTATCTCATTTCGTTTACGTTTTATAGCCAGTAAGGTATATTAAGAACGACCTGATTTAATCGCGTTAATAGTCGTGTCCCCGAAAAACAGTATGAAGTTCGCTTGTCATTTCCGTTTTGCTTACATGAACGAATTGAAACTTTTCAAGCTATGTCTGACTGGAATTCCGAATTGGCTCGTGAAAACCGTTTAATTTTATCTCATTTCGTTTACGTTTTATAGCCAATAAGGTACATAAGAACGACCTGATTTAATCGCGTAAATAAGCGTGCCCCCGAAAAACAGTATGAAGTTCGCTTGTCATTTCCGTTTTGCTTACATGAACGAACTGTAACTTTTCAAGCTATGTCTGACTGCAATTCCGAATTGGCTCTTGAAAACCGTTTAATTTTATCTCATTTCGTTTACGTTTTATGGCCAGTAAGGTATATTAAGAACGACCTGATTTAATCGCGTTAATAGTCTTGCACTCGAAAAAAATGAAGTTCGCTTGTCATTTCCGTTTTGCTTACATGAACGAACTGTAACTTTTCAAGCTATTTCAGACTGCAATTCCGAATTGGCTCGTGAAAACCGTTTAATTTTATCTCATTTCGTTTACGTTTTATAGCCGATAAGCTATATTAAGAACGACCTGATTTAATCGCGTTAATAGTCTTGCACTCGAAAAAAATGAAGTTCGCTTGTCATTTCCGTTTTGCTTACATGAACGAATTGAAACTTTTCAAGCTATGTCTCACTGCAATTCCGAATTGGTTCGTGAAAACCGTTGAATTTTATCTCATTTCGTTTACGTTTTATAGCCAGTAAGATATATTAAGAACGACCTGATTTAATCGCGTTAATAGTCTTGCACTCGAAAAAAATGAAATTCGCTTGTCATTTCCGTTTTGCTTACATGAACGAACTGTAACTTTTCAAGCTATGTCTCACTGCAATTCCGAATTGGTTCGTGAAAACCGTTTAATTTTATCTCATTTCGTTTACGTTTTATAGCCGATAAGGTATATTAAGAACGACCTGATTTAATCGCGTTAATAGTCTTGCACTCGAAAAAAAATGAAGTTCGCTTGTCATTTCCGTTTTGCTTACATGAACGAATTGAAACTTTTTAAGCTATGTCTAAATACAATTCCGAATTGGCTCGTGAAAACCGTTTAATTTTATCTCATTTCGTTTACGTTTTATAGCCAGTAAGGTATATTAAGAACGACCTGATTTAATCGCGTTAATAGTCGTGTCCCCGAAAAACAGTATGAAGTTCGCTTGTCATTTCCGTTTTGCTTACATGAACGAATTGAAACTTTTCAAGCTGTGTCTCACTGCAATTCCGAATTGGCTCGTGAAAACCGTTTAATTTTATCTCATTTCGTTTACGTTTTATGGCCAGTAAGGTATATTAAGAACGACCTGATTTAATCGCGTTAATAGTCTTGCCCTCGAAAAAAAATGAAGTTCGCTTGTCATTTCCGTTTTGCTTACATGAACGAATTGAAACTTTTCAAGCTATGTCTCACTGCAATTCCAAATTGGCTCGTGAAAACCGTTTAATTTTATCTCATTTCGTTTACGTTTTATAGCCAGTAAGGTATATTAAGAACGACCTGATTTAATCGCGTTAATAGTCTTGCCCTCGAAAAAAAATGAAGTTCGCTTGTCATTTCCGTTTTGCTTACATGAACGTATTGAAACTTTTTAAGCTATGTCTCACTGCAATTCCGAATTGGCTCGTGAAAACCGTTTGATTTTATCTCATTTCGTTTACGTTTTATAGCCAGTAAGGTATATTAAGAACGACCTGATTTAATCGCGTTAATAGTCTTGCCCTCGAAAAAAAATGAAGTTCGCTTGTCATTTCCGTTTTGCTTACATGAACGAATTGAAACTTTTCAAGCTATGTCTGACTGCAATTCCGAATTGGCTCGTGAAAACCGTTTAATTTTATCTCATTTCGTTTACGTTTTATGGCCAATAAGGTATATTAAGAACGACCTGATTTAATCGCGTTAATAGTCTTGCCCTCGAAAAAAAATGAAGTTCGTTTGTCATTTCCATTTTGCTTACATGAACGAACTGTAACTTTTCAAGCTATGTCTCACTGCAATTCCGAATTGGCTCGTGAAAACCGTTTAATTTTATCTCATTTCGTTTACGTTTTATAGCCAATAAGGTATATTAAGAACGACCTGATTTAATCGCGTTAATAGTCTTGCCCTCGAAAAAAAATGAAGTTCGCTTGTCATTTCCGTTTTGCTTACATGAACGAATTGAAACTTTTTAAGCTATGTCTAAATACAATTCCGAATTGGCTCGTGAAAACCGTTGAATTTTATCTCATTTCGTTTACGTTTTATAGCCAGTAAGGTATATTAAGAATGACCTGATTTAATCGCGTTAATAGTCGTGCCCCCGAAAAACAGTATGAAATTCGCTTGTCATTTCCGTTTTGCTTACATGAACGAATTGAAACTTTTCAAGCTATGTCTAAATGCAATTCCGAATTGGCTCGTGCAAACTGTTTAATTTTATCTCATTTCGTTTACGTTTTATAGCCAATAAGGTATATTAAGAACGACCTGATTTAATTGCGTTAATAGTCTTGCCCACGAAAAAAAAGAAGTTCGCTTGTCATTTCCGTTTTGCTTACACGAACGAATTGAAACTTTTCAAGCTATGTCTGACTGGAATTCCGAATTGGCTCGTGAAAACCGTTTAATTTTATCTCATTTCGTTTACGTTTTATAGCCAATAATGTATATTAAGAACGACCTGATTTAATCGCGTTAATAGTCTTGCCCTCGAAAAAAAAATGAAGTTCGCTTGTCATTTCCGTTTTGCTTACATAAACGAATTGAAACTTTTCAAGCTATGTCTCACTGCAATTCCGAATTGGCTCGTGAAAACCGTTTAATTTTATCTCATTTCGTTTACGTTTTATGGCCAGTAAGGTATATTAAGAACGACCTGATTTAATCGCGTTAATAGTCGTGCCCCCGAAAAACAGTATGAAATTCGCTTGTCATTTCCGTTTTGCTTACATGAACGAATTGAAACTTTTCAAGCTATGTCTAAATGCAATTCCGAATTGGCTCGTGCAAACCGTTTAATTTTATCTCATTTCGTTTACGTTTTATAGCCAATAAGGTATATTAAGAACGACCTGATTTAATTGCGTTAATAGTCTTGCCCACGAAAAAAAAAAGAAGTTCGCTTGTCATTTCCGTTTTGCTTACATGAACGAATTGAAACTTTTCAAGCTATGTCTCACTGCAATTCCGAATTGGCTCGTGAAAACCGTTTAATTTTATCTCATTTCGTTTACGTTTTATAGCCAGTAAGGTATATTAAGAACGACCTGATTTAATCGCGTTAATAGTCGTGTCCCCGAAAAACAGTATGAAGTTCGCTTGTCATTTCCGTTTTGCTTACATGAACGAATTGAAACTTTTCAAGCTGTGTCTGACTGGAATTCCTAATTGCCTCGTGAAAACCGTTTAATTTTATCTCATTTCTTTTACGTTTTATGGCCAGTAAGGTATATTAAGAACGACCTGATTTAATAGCGTTAATAGTCTTGCCCTCGAAAAAAAATGAAGTTTGCTTGTCATTTCCGTTTTGCTTACATGAACGAATTGAAACTTTTCAAGCTGTGTCTGACTGGAATTCCTAATTGCCTCGTGAAAACCGTTTAATTTTATCTCATTTCGTTTACGTTTTATGGCCAATAAGGTATATTAAGAACGACCTGATTTAATCGCGTTAATAGTCTTGCCCTCGAAAAAAAATGAAATTCGTTTGTCATTTCCGTTTTGCTTACATGAACGAACTGTAACTTTTCAAGCTATGTCTCACTGCAATTCCGAATTGGCTCGTGAAAACCGTTTAATTTTATCTCATTTCGTTTACGTTTTATAGCCAATAAGGTATATTAAGAACGACCTGATTTAATCGCGTTAATAGTCTTGCACTCGAAAAAAAATGAAGTTCGCTTGTCATTTCCGTTTTGCTTACATGAACGAATTGAAACTTTTTAAGCTATGTCTAAATACAATTCCGAATTGGCTCGTGAAAACCGTTGAATTTTATCTCATTTCGTTTACGTTTTATAGCCAGTAAGGTATATTAAGAACGACCTGATTTAATCGCGTTAATAGTCGTGCCCCCGAAAAACAGTATGAAATTCGCTTGTCATTTCCGTTTTGCTTACATGAACGAATTGAAACTTTTCAAGCTATGTCTAAATGCAATTCCGAATTGGCTCGTGCAAACTGTTTAATTTTATCTCATTTCGTTTACGTTTTATAGCCAATAAGGTATATTAAGAACGACCTGATTTAATTGCGTTAATAGTCTTGCCCACGAAAAAAAAGAAGTTCGCTTGTCATTTCCGTTTTGCTTACATGAACGAATTGAAACTTTTCAAGCTATGTCTGACTGGAATTCCGAATTGGCTCGTGAAAACCGTTTAATTTTATCTCATTTCGTTTACGTTTTATAGCCAATAATGTATATTAAGAACGACCTGATTTAATCGCGTTAATAGTCTTGCCCTCGAAAAAAAAATGAAGTTCGCTTGTCATTTCCGTTTTGCTTACATAAACGAATTGAAACTTTTCAAGCTATGTCTCACTGCAATTCCGAATTGGCTCGTGAAAACCGTTTAATTTTATCTCATTTCGTTTACGTTTTATAGCCAATAAGGTATATTAAGAACGACCTGATTTAATTGCGTTAATAGTCTTGCCCACGAAAAAAAAAAGAAGTTCGCTTGTCATTTCCGTTTTGCTTACATGAACGAATTGAAACTTTTCAAGCTATGTCTCACTGCAATTCCGAATTGGCTCGTGAAAACCGTTTAATTTTATCTCATTTCGTTTACGTTTTATAGCCAGTAAGGTATATTAAGAACGACCTGATTTAATCGCGTTAATAGTCGTGTCCCCGAAAAACAGTATGAAGTTCGCTTGTCATTTCCGTTTTGCTTACATGAACGAATTGAAACTTTTCAAGCTGTGTCTGACTGGAATTCCTAATTGCCTCGTGAAAACCGTTTAATTTTATCTCATTTCTTTTACGTTTTATGGCCAGTAAGGTATATTAAGAACGACCTGATTTAATAGCGTTAATAGTCTTGCCCTCGAAAAAAAATGAAGTTTGCTTGTCATTTCCGTTTTGCTTACATGAACGAATTGAAACTTTTCAAGCTGTGTCTGACTGGAATTCCTAATTGCCTCGTGAAAACCGTTTAATTTTATCTCATTTCGTTTACGTTTTATGGCCAATAAGGTATATTAAGAACGACCTGATTTAATCGCGTTAATAGTCTTGCCCTCGAAAAAAAATGAAATTCGTTTGTCATTTCCGTTTTGCTTACATGAACGAACTGTAACTTTTCAAGCTATGTCTCACTGCAATTCCGAATTGGCTCGTGAAAACCGTTTAATTTTATCTCATTTCGTTTACGTTTTATAGCCAATAAGGTATATTAAGAACGACCTGATTTAATCGCGTTAATAGTCTTGCACTCGAAAAACAGTATGAAGTTCGCTTGTCATTTCCGTTTTGCTTACATGAACGAATTGAAACTTTTTAAGCTATGTCTAAATACAATTCCGAATTGGCTCGTGAAAACCGTTGAATTTTATCTCATTTCGTTTACGTTTTATAGCCAGTAAGGTATATTAAGAACGACCTGATTTAATCGCGTTAATAGTCGTGCCCCCGAAAAACAGTATGAAATTCGCTTGTCATTTCCGTTTTGCTTACATGAACGAATTGAAACTTTTCAAGCTATGTCTAAATGCAATTCCGAATTGGCTCGTGCAAACCGTTTAATTTTATCTCATTTCGTTTACGTTTTATAGCCAATAAGGTATATTAAGAACGACCTGATTTAATTGCGTTAATAGTCTTGCCCACGAAAAAAAAGAAGTTCGCTTGTCATTTCCGTTTTGCTTACATGAACGAATTGAAACTTTTCAAGCTATGTCTCACTGCAATTCCGAATTGGCTCGTGAAAACCGTTTAATTTTATCTCATTTCGTTTACGTTTTATGGCCAATAAGGTATATTAAGAACGACCTGATTTAATCGCGTTAATAGTCTTGCCCTCGAAAAAAAATGAAATTCGTTTGTCATTTCCGTTTTGCTTACATGAACGAACTGTAACTTTTCAAGCTATGTCTCACTGCAATTCCGAATTGGCTCGTGAAAACCGTTTAATTTTATCTCATTTCGTTTACGTTTTATAGCCAATAAGGTATATTAAGAACGACCTGATTTAATCGCGTTAATAGTCTTGCACTCGAAAAAAAATGAAGTTCGCTTGTCATTTCCGTTTTGCTTACATGAACGAATTGAAACTTTTTAAGCTATGTCTAAATACAATTCCGAATTGGCTCGTGAAAACCGTTGAATTTTATCTCATTTCGTTTACGTTTTATAGCCAGTAAGGTATATTAAGAACGACCTGATTTAATCGCGTTAATAGTCGTGCCCCCGAAAAACAGTATGAAATTCGCTTGTCATTTCCGTTTTGCTTACATGAACGAATTGAAACTTTTCAAGCTATGTCTAAATGCAATTCCGAATTGGCTCGTGCAAACCGTTTAATTTTATCTCATTTCGTTTACGTTTTATAGCCAATAAGGTATATTAAGAACGACCTGATTTAATTGCGTTAATAGTCTTGCCCACGAAAAAAAAGAAGTTCGCTTGTCATTTCCGTTTTGCTTACATGAACGAATTGAAACTTTTCAAGCTATGTCTCACTGCAATTCCGAATTGGCTCGTGAAAACCGTTTAATTTTATCTCATTTCGTTTACGTTTTATAGCCAATAAGGTATATTAAGAACGACCTGATTTAATCGCGTTAATAGTCTTGCCCTCGAAAAAAAATGAAGTTCGCTTGTCATTTCCGTTTTGCTTACATGAACGAATTGAAACTTTTTAAGCTATGTCTAAATACAATTCCGAATTGGCTCGTGAAAACCGTTGAATTTTATCTCATTTCGTTTACGTTTTATAGCCAGTAAGGTATATTAAGAATGACCTGATTTAATCGCGTTAATAGTCGTGCCCCCGAAAAACAGTATGAAATTCGCTTGTCATTTCCGTTTTGCTTACATGAACGAATTGAAACTTTTCAAGCTATGTCTAAATGCAATTCCGAATTGGCTCGTGCAAACTGTTTAATTTTATCTCATTTCGTTTACGTTTTATAGCCAATAAGGTATATTAAGAACGACCTGATTTAATTGCGTTAATAGTCTTGCCCACGAAAAAAAAGAAGTTCGCTTGTCATTTCCGTTTTGCTTACATGAACGAATTGAAACTTTTCAAGCTATGTCTGACTGGAATTCCGAATTGGCTCGTGAAAACCGTTTAATTTTATCTCATTTCGTTTACGTTTTATAGCCAATAATGTATATTAAGAACGACCTGATTTAATCGCGTTAATAGTCTTGCCCTCGAAAAAAAAATGAAGTTCGCTTGTCATTTCCGTTTTGCTTACATAAACGAATTGAAACTTTTCAAGCTATGTCTCACTGCAATTCCGAATTGGCTCGTGAAAACCGTTTAATTTTATCTCATTTCGTTTACGTTTTATGGCCAGTAAGGTATATTAAGAACGACCTGATTTAATCGCGTTAATAGTCGTGCCCCCGAAAAACAGTATGAAATTCGCTTGTCATTTCCGTTTTGCTTACATGAACGAATTGAAACTTTTCAAGCTATGTCTAAATGCAATTCCGAATTGGCTCGTGCAAACCGTTTAATTTTATCTCATTTCGTTTACGTTTTATAGCCAATAAGGTATATTAAGAACGACCTGATTTAATTGCGTTAATAGTCTTGCCCACGAAAAAAAAAAGAAGTTCGCTTGTCATTTCCGTTTTGCTTACATGAACGAATTGAAACTTATCAAGCTATGTCTCACTGCAATTCCGAATTGGCTCGTGAAAACCGTTTAATTTTATCTCATTTCGTTTACGTTTTATAGCCAGTAAGGTATATTAAGAACGACCTGATTTAATCGCGTTAATAGTCGTGTCCCCGAAAAACAGTATGAAGTTCGCTTGTCATTTCCGTTTTGCTTACATGAACGAATTGAAACTTTTCAAGCTGTGTCTGACTGGAATTCCTAATTGCCTCGTGAAAACCGTTTAATTTTATCTCATTTCTTTTACGTTTTATGGCCAGTAAGGTATATTAAGAACGACCTGATTTAATAGCGTTAATAGTCTTGCCCTCGAAAAAAAATGAAGTTTGCTTGTCATTTCCGTTTTGCTTACATGAACGAATTGAAACTTTTCAAGCTGTGTCTGACTGGAATTCCTAATTGCCTCGTGAAAACCGTTTAATTTTATCTCATTTCGTTTACGTTTTATGGCCAATAAGGTATATTAAGAACGACCTGATTTAATCGCGTTAATAGTCTTGCCCTCGAAAAAAAATGAAATTCGTTTGTCATTTCCGTTTTGCTTACATGAACGAACTGTAACTTTTCAAGCTATGTCTCACTGCAATTCCGAATTGGCTCGTGAAAACCGTTTAATTTTATCTCATTTCGTTTACGTTTTATAGCCAATAAGGTATATTAAGAACGACCTGATTTAATCGCGTTAATAGTCTTGCACTCGAAAAACAGTATGAAGTTCGCTTGTCATTTCCGTTTTGCTTACATGAACGAATTGAAACTTTTTAAGCTATGTCTAAATACAATTCCGAATTGGCTCGTGAAAACCGTTGAATTTTATCTCATTTCGTTTACGTTTTATAGCCAGTAAGGTATATTAAGAACGACCTGATTTAATCGCGTTAATAGTCGTGCCCCCGAAAAACAGTATGAAATTCGCTTGTCATTTCCGTTTTGCTTACATGAACGAATTGAAACTTTTCAAGCTATGTCTAAATGCAATTCCGAATTGGCTCGTGCAAACCGTTTAATTTTATCTCATTTCGTTTACGTTTTATAGCCAATAAGGTATATTAAGAACGACCTGATTTAATTGCGTTAATAGTCTTGCCCACGAAAAAAAAGAAGTTCGTTTGTCATTTCCGTTTTGCTTACATGAACGAACTGTAACTTTTCAAGCTATGTCTCACTGCAATTCCGAATTGGCTCGTGAAAACCGTTTAATTTTATCTCATTTCGTTTACGTTTTATAGCCAATAAGGTATATTAAGAACGACCTGATTTAATCGCGTTAATAGTCTTGCACTCGAAAAAAAATGAAGTTCGCTTGTCATTTCCGTTTTGCTTACATGAACGAATTGAAACTTTTTAAGCTATGTCTAAATACAATTCCGAATTGGCTCGTGAAAACCGTTTAATTTTATCTCATTTCGTTTACGTTTTATAGCCAGTAAGGTATATTAAGAACGACCTGATTTAATCGCGTTAATAGTCGTGCCTCCGAAAAACAGTATGAAATTCGCTTGTCATTTCCGTTTTGCTTACATGAACGAATTGAAACTTTTCAAGCTATGTCTAAATGCAATTCCGAATTGGCTCGTGCAAACCGTTTAATTTTATCTCATTTCGTTTACGTTTTATAGCCAATAAGGTATATTAAGAACGACCTGATTTAATTGCGTTAATAGTCTTGCACTCGAAAAAAATGAAGTTCGCTTGTCATTTCCGTTTTGCTTACATGAACGAACTGTAACTTTTCAAGCTATCTCTGACTGCAATTTCGAATTGGCTCGTGAAAACCGTTTAATTTTGTGTCATTTCGTTTACGTTTTATGGCCAATAAGGTATATTAAGAACGACCTGATTTAATCGCGTTAATAGTCTTGCACTCGAAAAAAAATGAAGTTCGCTTGTCATTTCCGTTTTGCTTACATGAACGAATTGAAACTTTTTAAGCTATGTCTAAATACAATTCCGAATTGGCTCGTGAAAACCGTTTAATTTTATCTCATTTCGTTTACGTTTTATAGCCAGTAAGGTATATTAAGAACGACCTGATTTAATCGCGTTAATAGTCGTGTCCCCGAAAAACAGTATGAAGTTCGCTTGTCATTTCCGTTTTGCTTACATGAACGAATTTAAACTTTTCAAGCTATGTCTGACTGGAATTCCTAATTGGCTCGTGAAAACCGTTTAATTTTTTCTCATTTCGTTTACGTTTTATGCCCAGTAAGGTATATTAAGAACGACCTGATTTAATCGCGTTAATAGTCTTGCCTTCGAAAAAAAAAATGAAGTTCGCTTGTCATTTCCGTTTTGCTTACATGAACGAATTGAAACTTTTCAAGCTATGTCTCACTGCAATTCCGAATTGGCTCGTGAAAACCGTTTAATTTTATCTCATTTCGTTTAAGTTTTATAGCCAATAAGGTATATTAAGAACGACCTGATTTGATCGCGTTAATAGTCTTGCACTCGAAAAAAAATGAAGTTCGCTTGTCATTTCCGTTTTGCTTACACGAACGAATTGAAACTTTTCAAGCTATGTCTCACTGCAATTCCGAATTGGCTCGTGAAAACCGTTTAATTTTATCTCATTTCGTTTACGTTTTATAGCCAATAAGGTATATTAAGAACGACCTGATTTAATCGCGTTAATAATCTTGCACTCGAAAAAAATGAAGTTCGCTTGTCATTTCCGTTTTGCTTACATGAACGAATTGAAACTTTTTAAGCTATGTCTAAATGCAATTCCGAATTGGCTGGTGACAACCGTTTAATTTTATCTCATTTCGTTTACGTTTTATAGCCAATAAGGTATATTAAGAACGACCTGATTTAATTGCGTTAATGGTCCGTCCCTCGAAAAAAAATGAAGTTCGCTTGTCATTTCCGTTTTGCTTACATGAACGAATTGAAACTTTTCAAGCTATGTCTCACTGCAATTCCGAATTGGCTCGTGAAAACCGTTTAATTTTATCTCATTTCGTTTACGTTTTATGGCCAGTAAGGTATATTAAGAACGACCTGATTTAATCGCGTTAATAGTCTTGCACTCGAAAAAAATGAAGTTCGCTTGTCATTTCCGTTTTGCTTACATGAACGAATTGAAACTTTTCAAGCTATTTTTGACTGCAATTCCGAATTGGCTCGTGAAAACCGTTTAATTTTATCTCATTTCGTTTACGTTTTATGGCCAGTAAGGTATAGTAAGAACGACCTGATTTAATCGCGTTAATAGTCTTGCACTCGAAAAAAAATGAAGTTCGCTTGTCATTTCCGTTTTGCTTACATGAACGAATTGAAACTTTTTAAGCTATGTCTCACTGCAATTCCGAATTGGCTCGTGAAAACCGTTTAATTTTATCTCATTTCGTTTAAGTTTTATAGCCAATAAGGTATATTAAGAACGACCTGATTTGATCGCGTTAATAGTCTTGCACTCGAAAAAAAATGAAGTTCGCTTGTCATTTCCGTTTTGCTTACATGAACGAATTGAAACTTTTCAAGCTATGTCTCACTGCAATTCCGAATTGGCTCGTGAAAACCGTTTAATTTTATCTCATTTCGTTTACGTTTTATAGCCAATAAGGTATATTAAGAACGACCTGATTTAATCGCGTTAATAGTCTTGCACTCGAAAAAAATGAAGTTCGCTTGTCATTTCCGTTTTGCGTACATAAACGAATTAAAACTTTTCAAGCTATGTCTGACTGCAATTCCGAATTGGCTCGTGAAAACCGTTTAATTTTATGTCATTTCGTTTGCGTTTTATGGTCAATAAGGTATAGTAAGAACGACCTGATTTAATCGCGTTGATAGTCTTGCACTCGAAAAAAATGAAGTTCGCTTGTCATTTCCGTTTTGCTTACATGAACGAACTGTAACTTTTCAAGCTATCTCTGACTGCAATTTCGAATTGGCTCGTGAAAACCGTTTAATTTTGTGTCATTTCGTTTACGTTTTATGGCCAATAAGGTATATTAAGAACGACCTGATTTAATCGCGTTAATAGTCTTGCACTCGAAAAAAAATGAAGTTCGCTTGTCATTTCCGTTTTGCTTACATGAACGAATTGAAACTTTTTAAGCTATGTCTAAATACAATTCCGAATTGGCTCGTGAAAACCGTTTAATTTTATCTCATTTCGTTTACGTTTTATAGCCAGTAAGGTATATTAAGAACGACCTGATTTAATCGCGTTAATAGTCGTGTCCCCGAAAAACAGTATGAAGTTCGCTTGTCATTTCCGTTTTGCTTACATGAACGAATTTAAACTTTTCAAGCTGTGTCTGACTGGAATTCCTAATTGGCTCGTGAAAACCGTTTAATTTTTTCTCATTTCGTTTACGTTTTATGCCCAGTAAGGTATATTAAGAACGACCTGATTTAATCGCGTTAATAGTCTTGCTTTCGAAAAAAAAAATGAAGTTCGCTTGTCATTTCCGTTTTGCTTACATGAACGAATTGAAACTTTTCAAGCTATGTCTCACTGCAATTCCGAATTGGCTCGTGAAAACCGTTTAATTTTATCTCATTTCGTTTAAGTTTTATAGCCAATAAGGTATATTAAGAACGACCTGATTTGATCGCGTTAATAGTCTTGCACTCGAAAAAAAATGAAGTTCGCTTGTCATTTCCGTTTTGCTTACACGAACGAATTGAAACTTTTCAAGCTATGTCTCACTGCAATTCCGAATTGGCTCGTGAAAACCGTTTAATTTTATCTCATTTCGTTTACGTTTTATAGCCAATAAGGTATATTAAGAACGACCTGATTTAATCGCGTTAATAATCTTGCACTCGAAAAAAATGAAGTTCGCTTGTCATTTCCGTTTTGCTTACATGAACGAATTGAAACTTTTTAAGCTATGTCTAAATGCAATTCCGAATTGGCTGGTGACAACCGTTTAATTTTATCTCATTTCGTTTACGTTTTATAGCCAATAAGGTATATTAAGAACGACCTGATTTAATTGCGTTAATGGTCCGTCCCTCGAAAAAAAATGAAGTTCGCTTGTCATTTCCGTTTTGCTTACATGAACGAATTGAAACTTTTCAAGCTATGTCTCACTGCAATTCCGAATTGGCTCGTGAAAACCGTTTAATTTTATCTCATTTCGTTTACGTTTTATGGCCAGTAAGGTATATTAAGAACGACCTGATTTGATCGCGTTAATAGTCTTGCACTCGAAAAAAATGAAGTTCGCTTGTCATTTCCGTTTTGCTTACATGAACGAATTGAAACTTTTCAAGCTATTTTTGACTGCAATTCCGAATTGGCTCGTGAAAACCGTTTAATTTTATCTCATTTCGTTTACGTTTTATGGCCAGTAAGGTATAGTAAGAACGACCTGATTTAATCGCGTTAATAGTCTTGCACTCGAAAAAAAATGAAGTTCGCTTGTCATTTCCGTTTTGCTTACATGAACGAATTGAAACTTTTTAAGCTATGTCTCACTGCAATTCCGAATTGGCTCGTGAAAACCGTTTAATTTTATCTCATTTCGTTTAAGTTTTATAGCCAATAAGGTATATTAAGAACGACCTGATTTGATCGCGTTAATAGTCTTGCACTCGAAAAAAAATGAAGTTCGCTTGTCATTTCCGTTTTGCTTACATGAACGAATTGAAACTTTTCAAGCTATGTCTCACTGCAATTCCGAATTGGCTCGTGAAAACCGTTTAATTTTATCTCATTTCGTTTACGTTTTATAGCCAATAAGGTATATTAAGAACGACCTGATTTAATCGCGTTAATAGTCTTGCACTCGAAAAAAATGAAGTTCGCTTGTCATTTCCGTTTTGCGTACATAAACGAATTAAAACTTTTCAAGCTATGTCTGACTGCAATTCCGAATTGGCTCGTGAAAACCGTTTAATTTTATGTCATTTCGTTTGCGTTTTATGGTCAATAAGGTATAGTAAGAACGACCTGATTTAATCGCGTTGATAGTCTTGCACTCGAAAAAAATGAAGTTCGCTTGTCATTTCCGTTTTGCTTACATGAACGAACTGTAACTTTTCAAGCTATCTCTGACTGCAATTTCGAATTGGCTCGTGAAAACCGTTTAATTTTGTGTCATTTCGTTTACGTTTTATGGCCAATAAGGTATATTAAGAACGACCTGATTTAATCGCGTTAATAGTCTTGCACTCGAAAAAAAATGAAGTTCGCTTGTCATTTCCGTTTTGCTTACATGAACGAATTGAAACTTTTTAAGCTATGTCTAAATACAATTCCGAATTGGCTCGTGAAAACCGTTTAATTTTATCTCATTTCGTTTACGTTTTATAGCCAGTAAGGTATATTAAGAACGACCTGATTTAATCGCGTTAATAGTCGTGTCCCCGAAAAACAGTATGAAGTTCGCTTGTCATTTCCGTTTTGCTTACATGAACGAATTTAAACTTTTCAAGCTGTGTCTGACTGGAATTCCTAATTGGCTCGTGAAAACCGTTTAATTTTTTCTCATTTCGTTTACGTTTTATGCCCAGTAAGGTATATTAAGAACGACCTGATTTAATCGCGTTAATAGTCTTGCCCTCGAAAAAAAAATGAAGTTCGCTTGTCATTTCCGTTTTGCTTACATGAACGAATTGAAACTTTTCAAGCTATGTCTCACTGCAATTCCTAATTGGCTCGTGAAAACCGTTTAATTTTATCTCATTTCGTTTAAGTTTTATAGCCAATAAGGTATATTAAGAACGACCTGATTTGATCGCGTTAATAGTCTTGCACTCGAAAAAAAATGAAGTTCGCTTGTCATTTCCGTTTTGCTTACATGAACGAATTGAAACTTTTCAAGCTATGTCTCACTGCAATTCCGAATTGGCTCGTGAAAACCGTTTAATTTTATCTCATTTCGTTTACGTTTTATAGCCAATAAGGTATATTAAGAACGACCTGATTTAATCGCGTTAATAGTCTTGCACTCGAAAAAAATGAAGTTCGCTTGTCATTTCCGTTTTGCTTACATGAACGAATTGAAACTTTTTAAGCTATGTCTAAATGCAATTCCGAATTGGCTGGTGACAACCGTTTAATTTTATCTCATTTCGTTTACGTTTTATAGCCAATAAGGTATATTAAGAACGACCTGATTTAATTGCGTTAATGGTCCGTCCCTCGAAAAAAAATGAAGTTCGCTTGTCATTTCCGTTTTGCTTACATGAACGAATTGAAACTTTTCAAGCTATGTCTCACTGCAATTCCGAATTGGCTCGTGAAAACCGTTTAATTTTATCTCATTTCGTTTACGTTTTATGGCCAGTAAGGTATATTAAGAACGACCTGATTTAATCGCGTTAATAGTCTTGCACTCGAAAAAAATGAAGTTCGCTTGTCATTTCCGTTTTGCTTACATGAACGAATTGAAACTTTTCAAGCTATTTTTGACTGCAATTCCGAATTGGCTCGTGAAAACCGTTTAATTTTATCTCATTTCGTTTACGTTTTATGGCCAGTAAGGTATAGTAAGAACGACCTGATTTAATCGCGTTAATAGTCTTGCACTCGAAAAAAAATGAAGTTCGCTTGTCATTTCCGTTTTGCTTACATGAACGAATTGAAACTTTTTAAGCTATGTCTCACTGCAATTCCGAATTGGCTCGTGAAAACCGTTTAATTTTATCTCATTTCGTTTAAGTTTTATAGCCAATAAGGTATATTAAGAACGACCTGATTTGATCGCGTTAATAGTCTTGCACTCGAAAAAAAATGAAGTTCGCTTGTCATTTCCGTTTTGCTTACATGAACGAATTGAAACTTTTCAAGCTATGTCTCACTGCAATTCCGAATTGGCTCGTGAAAACCGTTTAATTTTATCTCATTTCGTTTACGTTTTATAGCCAATAAGGTATATTAAGAACGACCTGATTTAATCGCGTTAATAGTCTTGCACTCGAAAAAAATGAAGTTCGCTTGTCATTTCCGTTTTGCTTACATGAACGAATTGAAACTTTTCAAGCTATGTCTCACTGCAATTCCGAATTGGCTCGTGAAAACCGTTTAATTTTATCTCATTTCGTTTACGTTTTATAGCCAATAAGGTATATTAAGAACGACCTGATTTAATCGCGTTAATAGTCTTGCACTCGAAAAAAATGAAGTTCGCTTGTCATTTCCGTTTTGCTTACATGAACGAATTGAAACTTTTCAAGCTATGTCTCACTGCAATTCCGAATTGGCTCGTGAAAACCGTTTAATTTTATCTCATTTCGTTTACGTTTTATGGCCAGTAAGGTATATTAAGAACGACCTGATTTAATCGCGTTAATAGTCTTGCACTCGAAAAAAATGAAGTTCGCTTGTCATTTCCGTTTTGCTTACATGAACGAATTGAAACTTTTCAAGCTATGTCTCACTGCAATTCCGAATTGGCTCGTGAAAACCGTTTAATTTTATCTCATTTCGTTTACGTTTTATGGCCAGTAAGGTATATTAAGAACGACCTGATTTAATCGCGTTAATAGTCTTGCACTCGAAAAAAATGAAGTTCGCTTGTCATTTCCGTTTTGCTTACATGAACGAATTGAAACTTTTCAAGCTATTTTTGACTGCAATTCCGAATTGGCTCGTGAAAACCGTTTAATTTTATCTCATTTCGTTTACGTTTTATAGCCAGTAAGGTATATTAAGAACGACCTGATTTAATCGCGTTAATAGTCGTGTCCCCGAAAAACAGTATGAAGTTCGCTTGTCATTTCCGTTTTGCTTACATGAACGAATTTAAACTTTTCAAGCTGTGTCTGACTGGAATTCCTAATTGGCTCGTGAAAACCGTTTAATTTTTTCTCATTTCGTTTACGTTTTATGCCCAGTAAGGTATATTAAGAACGACCTGATTTAATCGCGTTAATAGTCTTGCCCTCGAAAAAAAAATGAAGTTCGCTTGTCATTTCCGTTTTGCTTACATGAACGAATTGAAACTTTTCAAGCTATGTCTCACTGCAATTCCGAATTGGCTCGTGAAAACCGTTTAATTTTATCTCATTTCGTTTAAGTTTTATAGCCAATAAGGTATATTAAGAACGACCTGATTTGATCGCGTTAATAGTCTTGCACTCGAAAAAAAATGAAGTTCGCTTGTCATTTCCGTTTTGCTTACATGAACGAATTGAAACTTTTCAAGCTATGTCTCACTGCAATTCCGAATTGGCTCGTGAAAACCGTTTAATTTTATCTCATTTCGTTTACGTTTTATAGCCAATAAGGTATATTAAGAACGACCTGATTTAATCGCGTTAATAGTCTTGCACTCGAAAAAAATGAAGTTCGCTTGTCATTTCCGTTTTGCTTACATGAACGAATTGAAACTTTTTAAGCTATGTCTAAATGCAATTCCGAATTGGCTGGTGACAACCGTTTAATTTTATCTCATTTCGTTTACGTTTTATAGCCAATAAGGTATATTAAGAACGACCTGATTTAATTGCGTTAATGGTCCGTCCCTCGAAAAAAAATGAAGTTCGCTTGTCATTTCCGTTTTGCTTACATGAACGAATTGAAACTTTTCAAGCTATGTCTCACTGCAATTCCGAATTGGCTCGTGAAAACCGTTTAATTTTATCTCATTTCGTTTACGTTTTATGGCCAGTAAGGTATATTAAGAACGACCTGATTTAATCGCGTTAATAGTCTTGCACTCGAAAAAAATGAAGTTCGCTTGTCATTTCCGTTTTGCTTACATGAACGAATTGAAACTTTTCAAGCTATGTCTCACTGCAATTCCGAATTGGCTCGTGAAAACCGTTTAATTTTATCTCATTTCGTTTACGTTTTATGGCCAGTAAGGTATAGTAAGAACGACCTGATTTAATCGCGTTAATAGTCTTGCACTCGAAAAAAAATGAAGTTCGCTTGTCATTTCCGTTTTGCTTACATGAACGAATTGAAACTTTTTAAGCTATGTCTCACTGCAATTCCGAATTGGCTCGTGAAAACCGTTTAATTTTATCTCATTTCGTTTAAGTTTTATAGCCAATAAGGTATATTAAGAACGACCTGATTTGATCGCGTTAATAGTCTTGCACTCGAAAAAAAATGAAGTTCGCTTGTCATTTCCGTTTTGCTTACATGAACGAATTGAAACTTTTCAAGCTATGTCTCACTGCAATTCCGAATTGGCTCGTGAAAACCGTTTAATTTTATCTCATTTCGTTTACGTTTTATAGCCAATAAGGTATATTAAGAACGACCTGATTTAATCGCGTTAATAGTCTTGCACTCGAAAAAAATGAAGTTCGCTTGTCATTTCCGTTTTGCTTACATGAACGAATTGAAACTTTTCAAGCTATGTCTCACTGCAATTCCGAATTGGCTCGTGAAAACCGTTTAATTTTATCTCATTTCGTTTACGTTTTATAGCCAATAAGGTATATTAAGAACGACCTGATTTAATCGCGTTAATAGTCTTGCACTCGAAAAAAATGAAGTTCGCTTGTCATTTCCGTTTTGCTTACATGAACGAATTGAAACTTTTCAAGCTATGTCTCACTGCAATTCCGAATTGGCTCGTGAAAACCGTTTAATTTTATCTCATTTCGTTTACGTTTTATAGCCAATAAGGTATATTAAGAACGACCTGATTTAATTGCGTTAATGGTCCGTCCCTCGAAAAAAAATGAAGTTCGCTTGTCATTTCCGTTTTGCTTACATGAACGAATTGAAACTTTTCAAGCTATGTCTCACTGCAATTCCGAATTGGCTCGTGAAAACCGTTTAATTTTATCTCATTTCGTTTACGTTTTATGGCCAGTAAGGTATATTAAGAACGACCTGATTTAATCGCGTTAATAGTCTTGCACTCGAAAAAAATGAAGTTCGCTTGTCATTTCCGTTTTGCTTACATGAACGAATTGAAACTTTTCAAGCTATGTCTCACTGCAATTCCGAATTGGCTCGTGAAAACCGTTTAATTTTATCTCATTTCGTTTACGTTTTATGGCCAGTAAGGTATAGTAAGAACGACCTGATTTAATCGCGTTAATAGTCTTGCACTCGAAAAAAAATGAAGTTCGCTTGTCATTTCCGTTTTGCTTACATGAACGAATTGAAACTTTTTAAGCTATGTCTCACTGCAATTCCGAATTGGCTCGTGAAAACCGTTTAATTTTATCTCATTTCGTTTAAGTTTTATAGCCAATAAGGTATATTAAGAACGACCTGATTTGATCGCGTTAATAGTCTTGCACTCGAAAAAAAATGAAGTTCGCTTGTCATTTCCGTTTTGCTTACATGAACGAATTGAAACTTTTCAAGCTATGTCTCACTGCAATTCCGAATTGGCTCGTGAAAACCGTTTAATTTTATCTCATTTCGTTTACGTTTTATAGCCAATAAGGTATATTAAGAACGACCTGATTTAATCGCGTTAATAGTCTTGCACTCGAAAAAAATGAAGTTCGCTTGTCATTTCCGTTTTGCTTACATGAACGAATTGAAACTTTTCAAGCTATGTCTCACTGCAATTCCGAATTGGCTCGTGAAAACCGTTTAATTTTATCTCATTTCGTTTACGTTTTATAGCCAATAAGGTATATTAAGAACGACCTGATTTAATCGCGTTAATAGTCTTGCACTCGAAAAAAATGAAGTTCGCTTGTCATTTCCGTTTTGCTTACATGAACGAATTGAAACTTTTCAAGCTATGTCTCACTGCAATTCCGAATTGGCTCGTGAAAACCGTTTAATTTTATCTCATTTCGTTTACGTTTTATGGCCAGTAAGGTATATTAAGAACGACCTGATTTAATCGCGTTAATAGTCTTGCAC
Source organism: Phallusia mammillata (assembly GCF_965637545.1). Taxonomy (NCBI): domain Eukaryota; kingdom Metazoa; phylum Chordata; class Ascidiacea; order Phlebobranchia; family Ascidiidae; genus Phallusia; species Phallusia mammillata. The sequence continues at coordinate 226,555 of NC_137257.1, read as the reverse complement.
TCGAAAAAAATGAAGTTCGCTTGTCATTTCCGTTTTGCTTACATGAACGAATTGAAACTTTTCAAGCTATGTCTCACTGCAATTCCGAATTGGCTCGTGAAAACCGTTTAATTTTATCTCATTTCGTTTACGTTTTATGGCCAGTAAGGTATATTAAGAACGACCTGATTTAATCGCGTTAATAGTCTTGCACTCGAAAAAAATGAAGTTCGCTTGTCATTTCCGTTTTGCTTACATGAACGAATTGAAACTTTTCAAGCTATTTTTGACTGCAATTCCGAATTGGCTCGTGAAAACCGTTTAATTTTATCTCATTTCGTTTACGTTTTATAGCCAATAAGGTATATTAAGAACGACCTGATTTAATTGCGTTAATAGTCCTGCCCTCGAAAAAAAATGAAGTTCGCTTGTCATTTCCGTTTTGCTTACATGAACGAATTGAAACTTTTCAAGCTATGTCTCACTGCAATTCCGAATTGGCTCGTGAAAACCGTTTAATTTTATCTCATTTCGTTTACGTTTTATGGCCAGTAAGGTATATTAAGAACGACCTGATTTAATCGCGTTAATAGTCTTGCACTCGAAAAAAATGAAGTTCGCTTGTCATTTCCGTTTTGCTTACATGAACGAATTGAAACTTTTCAAGCTATTTTTGACTGCAATTCCGAATTGGCTCGTGAAAACCGTTTAATTTTATCTCATTTCGTTTACGTTTTATAGCCAATAAGGTATATTAAGAACGACCTGATTTAATTGCGTTAATAGTCCTGCCCTCGAAAAAAAATGAAGTTCGCTTGTCATTTCCGTTTTGCTTACATGAACGAATTGAAACTTTTCAAGCTATGTCTCACTGCAATTCCGAATTGGCTCTTGAAAACCGTTTAATTTTATCTCATTTCGTTTACGTTTTATAGCCAATAAGGTATATTAAGAACGACCTGATTTAATCGCGTTAATAGTCTTGCACTCGAAAAAAAATGAAGTTCGCTTGTCATTTCCGTTTTGCTTACATGAACGAATTGAAACTTTTCAAGCTATGTCTCACTGCAATTCCGAATTGGTTCGTGAAAACCGTTTAATTTTATCTCATTTCGTTTACGTTTTATAGCCGATAAGGTATATTAAGAACGACCTGATTTAATCGCGTTAATAGTCTTGCACTCGAAAAAAAATGAAGTTCGCTTGTCATTTCCGTTTTGCTTACATGAACGAATTGAAACTTTTCAAGCTGTGTCTGACTGGAATTCCTAATTGGCTCGTGAAAACCGTTTAATTTTTTCTCATTTCGTTTACGTTTTATGGCCAGTAAGGTATATTAAGAACGACCTGATTTAATCGCGTTAATAGTCTTGCACTCGAAAAAAAATGAAGTTCGCTTGTCATTTCCGTTTTGCTTACATGAACGAATTGAAACTTTTCAAGCTGTGTCTGACTGGAATTCCTAATTGGCTCGTGAAAACCGTTTAATTTTTTCTCATTTCGTTTACGTTTTATGGCCAATAAAGTATATTAAGAACGACCAGATTTAATCGCGTTAATAGTCTTGCACTCGAAAAAAAATGAAGTTCGCTTGTCATTTCCGTTTTGCTTACATGAACGAATTGAAACTTTTCAAGCTATGTCTCACTGCAATTCCGAATTGGCTCGTGAAAACCGTTTAATTTTATCTCATTTCGTTTAAGTTTTATAGCCAATAAGGTATATTAAGAACGACCTGATTTGATCGCGTTAATAGTCTTGCACTCGAAAAAAAATGAAGTTCGCTTGTCATTTCCGTTTTGCTTACATGAACGAATTGAAACTTTTCAAGCTATGTCTCACTGCAATTCCGAATTGGCTCGTGAAAACCGTTTAATTTTATCTCATTTCGTTTACGTTTTATAGCCAATAAGGTATATTAAGAACGACCTGATTTAATTGCGTTAATGGTCCGTCCCTCGAAAAAAAATGAAGTTCGCTTGTCATTTCCGTTTTGCTTACATGAACGAATTGAAACTTTTCAAGCTATGTCTCACTGCAATTCCGAATTGGCTCGTGAAAACCGTTTAATTTTATCTCATTTCGTTTACGTTTTATAGCCAATAAGGTATATTAAGAACGACCTGATTTAATCGCGTTAATAGTCTTGCACTCGAAAAAAAATGAAGTTCGCTTGTCATTTCCGTTTTGTTTACATGAACAAATTGAAACTTTTCAAGCTATGTCTCACTGCAATTCCGAATTGGTTCGGTAAAACCGTTTAATTTTATCTCATTTCGTTTACGTTTTATAGCCGATAAGGTATATTAAGAACGACCTGATTTAATTGCGTTAATGGTCCGTCCCTCGAAAAAAAATGAAGTTCGCTTGTCATTTCCGTTTTGCTTACATGAACGAATTGAAACTTTTCAAGCTATGTCTGACTGCAATTCCGAATTGGCTCGTGAAAACCGTTTAATTTTATCTCATTTCGTTTACGTTTTATAGCCAATAAGGTATATTAAGAACGACCTGATTTAATCGCGTTAATAGTCTTGCACTCGAAAAAAAATGAAGTTCGCTTGTCATTTCCGTTTTGCTTACATGAACAAATTGAAACTTTTCAAGCTATGTCTCACTGCAATTCCGAATTGGTTCGGTAAAACCGTTTAATTTTATCTCATTTCGTTTACGTTTTATAGCCGATAAGGTATATTAAGAACGACCTGATTTAATCGCGTTAATAGTCTTGCACTCGAAAAAAAATGAAGTTCGCTTGTCATTTCCGTTTTGCTTACATGAACGAATTGAAACTTTTCAAGCTATGTCTCACTGCAATTCCGAATTGGCTCGTGAAAACCGTTTAATTTTATCTCATTTCGTTTACGTTTTATAGCCAATAAGGTATATTAAGAACGACCTGATTTAATCGCGTTAATAGTCTTGCACTCGAAAAAAAATGAAGTTCGCTTGTCATTTCCGTTTTGCTTACATGAACGAATTGAAACTTTTCAAGCTATGTCTCACTGCAATTCCGAATTGGCTCGTGAAAACCGTTTAATTTTATCTCATTTCGTTTACGTTTTATAGCCAATAAGGTATATTAAGAACGACCTGATTTAATCGCGTTAATAGTCTTGCACTCGAAAAAAAATGAAGTTCGCTTGTCATTTCCGTTTTGTTTACATGAACAAATTGAAACTTTTCAAGCTATGTCTCACTGCAATTCCGAATTGGTTCGGTAAAACCGTTTAATTTTATCTCATTTCGTTTACGTTTTATAGCCGATAAGGTATATTAAGAACGACCTGATTTAATTGCGTTAATGGTCCGTCCCTCGAAAAAAAATGAAGTTCGCTTGTCATTTCCGTTTTGCTTACATGAACGAATTGAAACTTTTCAAGCTATGTCTCACTGCAATTCCGAATTGGCTCATGAAAACCGTTTAATTTTATCTCATTTCGTTTACGTTTTATAGCCAATAAGGTATATTAAGAACGACCTGATTTAATTGCGTTAATGATCCGTCCCTCGAAAAAAAATGAAGTTCGCTTGTCATTTCCGTTTTGCTTACATGAACGAATTGAAACTTCTCAAGCTATGTCTCACTGCAATTCCGAATTGGCTCGTGAAAACCGTTTAATTTTATCTCATTTCGTTTACGTTTTATAGCCAATAAGGTATATTAAGAACGACCTGATTTAATCGCGTTAATAGTCTTGCACTCGAAAAAAAATGAAGTTCGCTTGTCATTTCCGTTTTGCTTACATGAACAAATTGAAACTTTTCAAGCTATGTCTCACTGCAATTCCGAATTGGCTCGTGAAAACCGTTTAATTTTATCTCATTTCGTTTACGTTTTATAGCCAATAAGGTATATTAAGAACGACCTGATTTAATCGCGTTAATAGTCTTGCACTCGAAAAAAAATGAAGTTCGCTTGTCATTTCCGTTTTGCTTACATGAACGAATTGAAACTTTTCAAGCTATGTCTCACTGCAATTCCGAATTGGCTCGTGAAAACCGTTTAATTTTATCTCATTTCGTTCTCGTTTTATAGCCAATAAGCTATATTAAGAACGACCTGATTTAATCGCGTTAATAGTCTTGCACTCGAAAAAAAATGAAGTTCGCTTGTCATTTCCGTTTTGCTTACATGAACAAATTGAAACTTTTCAAGCTATGTCTCACTGCAATTCCGAATTGGTTCGGTAAAACCGTTTAATTTTATCTCATTTCGTTTACGTTTTATAGCCGATAAGGTATATTAAGAACGACCTGATTTAATCGCGTTAATAGTCTTGCACTCGAAAAAAAATGAAGTTCGCTTGTCATTTCCGTTTTGCTTACATGAACGAATTGAAACTTTTCAAGCTATGTCTGACTGCAATTCCGAATTGGCTCGTGAAAACCGTTTAATTTTATCTCATTTCGTTTACGTTTTATAGCCGATAAGGTATATTAAGAACGACATGATTTAATCGCGTTAATAGTCTTGCCCTCGAAAAAAAATGAAGTTCGCTTGTCATTTCCGTTTTGCTTACATGAACGAATTGAAACTTTTTAAGCTATGTCTAAATACAATTCCGAATTGGCTCGTGAAAACCGTTTAATTTTATCTCATTTCGTTTACGTTTTATAGCCAGTAAGGTATATTAAGAACGACCTGATTTAATCGCGTTAATAGTCGTGTCCCCGAAAAACAGTATGAAGTTCGCTTGTCATTTCCGTTTTGCTTACATGAACGAATTGAAACTTTTCAAGCTGTGTCTGACTGGAATTCCTAATTGGCTCGTGAAAACCGTTTAATTTTATCTCATTTCGTTTACGTTTTATGGCCAGTAAGGTATATTAAGAACGACCTGATTTAATCGCGTTAATAGTCTTGCCCTCGAAAAAAAAAAATGAAGTTCGCTTGTCATTTCCGTTTTGCTTACATGAACGAATTGAAACTTTTCAAGCTATGTCTCACTGCAATTCCGAATTGGCTCGTGAAAACCGTTTAATTTTATCTCATTTCGTTTACGTTTTATAGCCAGTAAGGTATATTAAGAACGACCTGATTTAATCGCGTTAATAGTCTTGCACTCGAAAAAAAATGAAGTTCGCTTGTCATTTCCGTTTTGCTTACATGAACGAATTGAAACTTTTTAAGCTATGTCTCACTGCAATTCCGAATTGGCTCGTGAAAACCGTTTAATTTTATCTCATTTCGTTTACGTTTTATAGCCAATAAGGTATATTAAGAACGACCTGATTTAATCGCGTTAATAGTCTTGCACTCGAAAAAAAATGAAGTTCGCTTGTCATTTCCGTTTTGCTTACATGAACGAATTGAAACTTTTTAAGCTATGTCTAAATGCAATTCCGAATTGGCTCGTGAAAACCGTTTAATTTTATCTCATTTCGTTTACGTTTTATAGCCAGTAAGGTATATTAAGAACGACCTGATTTAATCGCGTTAATAGTCGTGTCCCCGAAAAACAGTATGAAGTTCGCTTGTCATTTCCGTTTTGCTTACATGAACGAATTGAAACTTTTCAAGCTGTGTCTGACTGGAATTCCTAATTGGCTCGTGAAAACCGTTTAATTTTATCTCATTTCGTTTACGTTTTATGGCCAGTAAGGTATATTAAGAACGACCTGATTTAATCGCGTTAATAGTCTTGCCCTCGAAAAAAAATGAAGTTCGCTTGTCATTTCCGTTTTGCTTACATGAACGAATTGAAACTTTTTAAGCTATGTCTAAATGCAATTCCGAATTGGCTGGTGACAACCGTTTAATTTTATCTCATTTCGTTTACGTTTTATGGCCAATAAGGTATATTAAGAACGACCTGATTTAATTGCGTTAATGGTCCGTCCCTCGAAAAAAAATGAAGTTCGCTTGTCATTTCCGTTTTGCTTACATGAACGAATTGAAACTTTTCAAGCTATGTCTCACTGCAATTCCGAATTGGCTCGTGAAAACCGTTTAATTTTATCTCATTTCGTTTACGTTTTATAGCCAATAAGGTATATTAAGAATGACCTGATTTAATCGCGTTAATAGTCTTGCACTCGAAAAAAAATGAAGTTCGCTTGTCATTTCCGTTTTGCTTACATGAACGAATTGAAACTTTTCAAGCTATGTCTGACTGCAATTCCGAATTGGTTCGGTAAAACCGTTTAATTTTATCTCATTTCGTTTACGTTTTATAGCCGATAAGGTATATTAAGAACGACCTGATTTAATCGCGTTAATAGTCTTGCACTCGAAAAAAAATGAAGTTCGCTTGTCATTTCCGTTTTGCTTACATGAACGAATTGAAACTTTTCAAGCTATGTCTGACTGCAATTCCGAATTGGCTCGTGAAAACCGTTTAATTTTATCTCATTTCGTTTACGTTTTATAGCCGATAAGGTATATTAAGAACGACATGATTTAATCGCGTTAATAGTCTTGCACTCGAAAAAAAATGAAGTTCGCTTGTCATTTCCGTTTTGCTTACATGAACGAATTGAAACTTTTCAAGCTGTGTCTGACTGGAATTCCTAATTGGCTCGTGAAAACCGTTTAATTTTATCTCATTTCGTTTACGTTTTATGGCCAGTAAGGTATATTAAGAACGACCTGATTTAATCGCGTTAATAGTCTTGCCCTCGAAAAAAAAAAATGAAGTTCGCTTGTCATTTCCGTTTTGCTTACATGAACGAATTGAAACTTTTCAAGCTATGTCTCACTGCAATTCCGAATTGGCTCGTGAAAACCGTTTAATTTTATCTCATTTCGTTTACGTTTTATAGCCAGTAAGGTATATTAAGAACGACCTGATTTAATCGCGTTAATAGTCTTGCACTCGAAAAAAAATGAAGTTCGCTTGTCATTTCCGTTTTGCTTACATGAACGAATTGAAACTTTTTAAGCTATGTCTAAATACAATTCCGAATTGGCTCGTGAAAACCGTTTAATTTTATCTCATTTCGTTTACGTTTTATAGCCAATAAGGTATATTAAGAACGACCTGATTTAATCGCGTTAATAGTCTTGCACTCGAAAAAAAATGAAGTTCGCTTGTCATTTCCGTTTTGCTTACATGAACGAATTGAAACTTTTTAAGCTATGTCTAAATGCAATTCCGAATTGGCTCGTGAAAACCGTTTAATTTTATCTCATTTCGTTTACGTTTTATAGCCAGTAAGGTATATTAAGAACGACCTGATTTAATCGCGTTAATAGTCGTGTCCCCGAAAAACAGTATGAAGTTCGCTTGTCATTTCCGTTTTGCTTACATGAACGAATTGAAACTTTTCAAGCTGTGTCTGACTGGAATTCCTAATTGGCTCGTGAAAACCGTTTAATTTTATCTCATTTCGTTTACGTTTTATGGCCAGTAAGGTATATTAAGAACGACCTGATTTAATCGCGTTAATAGTCTTGCCCTCGAAAAAAAATGAAGTTCGCTTGTCATTTCCGTTTTGCTTACATGAACGAATTGAAACTTTTTAAGCTATGTCTAAATGCAATTCCGAATTGGCTGGTGACAACCGTTTAATTTTATCTCATTTCGTTTACGTTTTATGGCCAATAAGGTATATTAAGAACGACCTGATTTAATTGCGTTAATGGTCCGTCCCTCGAAAAAAAATGAAGTTCGCTTGTCATTTCCGTTTTGCTTACATGAACGAATTGAAACTTTTCAAGCTATGTCTCACTGCAATTCCGAATTGGCTCGTGAAAACCGTTTAATTTTATCTCATTTCGTTTACGTTTTATAGCCAATAAGGTATATTAAGAACGACCTGATTTAATCGCGTTAATAGTCTTGCACTCGAAAAAAAATGAAGTTCGCTTGTCATTTCCGTTTTGCTTACATGAACGAATTGAAACTTTTCAAGCTATGTCTGACTGCAATTCCGAATTGGTTCGGTAAAACCGTTTAATTTTATCTCATTTCGTTTACGTTTTATAGCCGATAAGGTATATTAAGAACGACCTGATTTAATCGCGTTAATAGTCTTGCACTCGAAAAAAAATGAAGTTCGCTTGTCATTTCCGTTTTGCTTACATGAACGAATTGAAACTTTTCAAGCTATGTCTGACTGCAATTCCGAATTGGCTCGTGAAAACCGTTTAATTTTATCTCATTTCGTTTACGTTTTATAGCCGATAAGGTATATTAAGAACGACATGATTTAATCGCGTTAATAGTCTTGCACTCGAAAAAAAATGAAGTTCGCTTGTCATTTCCGTTTTGCTTACATGAACGAATTGAAACTTTTTAAGCTATGTCTAAATACAATTCCGAATTGGCTCGTGAAAACCGTTTAATTTTATCTCATTTCGTTTACGTTTTATAGCCAGTAAGGTATATTAAGAACGACCTGATTTAATCGCGTTAATAGTCGTGTCCCCGAAAAACACTATGAAGTTCGCTTGTCATTTCCGTTTTGCTTACATGAACGAATTGAAACTTTTCAAGCTGTGTCTGACTGGAATTCCTAATTGGCTCGTGAAAACCGTTTAATTTTATCTCATTTCGTTTACGTTTTATGGCCAGTAAGGTATATTAAGAACGACCTGATTTAATCGCGTTAATAGTCTTGCCCTCGAAAAAAAAAATGAAGTTCGCTTGTCATTTCCGTTTTGCTTACATGAACGAATTGAAACTTTTCAAGCTATGTCTCACTGCAATTCCGAATTGGCTCGTGAAAACCGTTTAATTTTATCTCATTTCGTTTACGTTTTATAGCCAGTAAAGTATATTAAGAACGACCTGATTTAATCGCGTTAATAGTCTTGCACTCGAAAAAAAATGAAGTTCGCTTGTCATTTCCGTTTTGCTTACATGAACGAATTGAAACTTTTTAAGCTATGTCTAAATACAATTCCGAATTGGCTCGTGAAAACCGTTTAATTTTATCTCATTTCGTTTACGTTTTATAGCCAATAAGGTATATTAAGAACGACCTGATTTAATCGCGTTAATAGTCTTGCACTCGAAAAAAAATGAAGTTCGCTTGTCATTTCCGTTTTGCTTACATGAACGAATTGAAACTTTTTAAGCTATGTCTAAATGCAATTCCGAATTGGCTCGTGAAAACCGTTTAATTTTATCTCATTTCGTTTACGTTTTATAGCCAGTAAGGTATATTAAGAACGACCTGATTTAATCGCGTTAATAGTCGTGTCCCCGAAAAACAGTATGAAGTTCGCTTGTCATTTCCGTTTTGCTTACATGAACGAATTGAAACTTTTCAAGCTGTGTCTGACTGGAATTCCTAATTGGCTCGTGAAAACCGTTTAATTTTATCTCATTTCGTTTACGTTTTATGGCCAGTAAGGTATATTAAGAACGACCTGATTTAATCGCGTTAATAGTCTTGCCCTCGAAAAAAAAAAATGAAGTTCGCTTGTCATTTCCGTTTTGCTTACATGAACGAATTGAAACTTTTCAAGCTATGTCTCACTGCAATTCCGAATTGGCTCGTGAAAACCGTTTAATTTTATCTCATTTCGTTTACGTTTTATAGCCAGTAAGGTATATTAAGAACGACCTGATTTAATCGCGTTAATAGTCTTGCACTCGAAAAAAAATGAAGTTCGCTTGTCATTTCCGTTTTGCTTACATGAACAAATTGAAACTTTTCAAGCTATGTCTCACTGCAATTCCGAATTGGTTCGGTAAAACCGTTTAATTTTATCTCATTTCGTTTACGTTTTATAGCCGATAAGGTATATTAAGAACGACCTGATTTAATCGCGTTAATAGTCTTGCACTCGAAAAAAAATGAAGTTCGCTTGTCATTTCCGTTTTGCTTACATGAACGAATTGAAACTTTTCAAGCTATGTCTGACTGCAATTCCGAATTGGCTCGTGAAAACCGTTTAATTTTATCTCATTTCGTTTACGTTTTATAGCCGATAAGGTATATTAAGAACGACATGATTTAATCGCGTTAATAGTCTTGCACTCGAAAAAAAATGAAGTTCGCTTGTCATTTCCGTTTTGCTTACATGAACGAATTGAAACTTTTCAAGCTGTGTCTGACTGGAATTCCTAATTGGCTCGTGAAAACCGTTTAATTTTATCTCATTTCGTTTACGTTTTATGGCCAGTAAGGTATATTAAGAACGACCTGATTTAATCGCGTTAATAGTCTTGCCCTCGAAAAAAAAAAATGAAGTTCGCTTGTCATTTCCGTTTTGCTTACATGAACGAATTGAAACTTTTCAAGCTATGTCTCACTGCAATTCCGAATTGGCTCGTGAAAACCGTTTAATTTTATCTCATTTCGTTTACGTTTTATAGCCAGTAAGGTATATTAAGAACGACCTGATTTAATCGCGTTAATAGTCTTGCACTCGAAAAAAAATGAAGTTCGCTTGTCATTTCCGTTTTGCTTACATGAACGAATTGAAACTTTTTAAGCTATGTCTAAATACAATTCCGAATTGGCTCGTGAAAACCGTTTAATTTTATCTCATTTCGTTTACGTTTTATAGCCAATAAGGTATATTAAGAACGACCTGATTTAATCGCGTTAATAGTCTTGCACTCGAAAAAAAATGAAGTTCGCTTGTCATTTCCGTTTTGCTTACATGAACGAATTGAAACTTTTTAAGCTATGTCTAAATGCAATTCCGAATTGGCTCGTGAAAACCGTTTAATTTTATCTCATTTCGTTTACGTTTTATAGCCAGTAAGGTATATTAAGAACGACCTGATTTAATCGCGTTAATAGTCGTGTCCCCGAAAAACAGTATGAAGTTCGCTTGTCATTTCCGTTTTGCTTACATGAACGAATTGAAACTTTTCAAGCTGTGTCTGACTGGAATTCCTAATTGGCTCGTGAAAACCGTTTAATTTTATCTCATTTCGTTTACGTTTTATGGCCAGTAAGGTATATTAAGAACGACCTGATTTAATCGCGTTAATAGTCTTGCCCTCGAAAAAAAATGAAGTTCGCTTGTCATTTCCGTTTTGCTTACATGAACGAATTGAAACTTTTTAAGCTATGTCTAAATGCAATTCCGAATTGGCTGGTGACAACCGTTTAATTTTATCTCATTTCGTTTACGTTTTATGGCCAATAAGGTATATTAAGAACGACCTGATTTAATTGCGTTAATGGTCCGTCCCTCGAAAAAAAATGAAGTTCGCTTGTCATTTCCGTTTTGCTTACATGAACGAATTGAAACTTTTCAAGCTATGTCTCACTGCAATTCCGAATTGGCTCGTGAAAACCGTTTAATTTTATCTCATTTCGTTTACGTTTTATAGCCAATAAGGTATATTAAGAACGACCTGATTTAATCGCGTTAATAGTCTTGCACTCGAAAAAAAATGAAGTTCGCTTGTCATTTCCGTTTTGCTTACATGAACGAATTGAAACTTTTCAAGCTGTGTCTGACTGGAATTCCTAATTGGCTCGTGAAAACCGTTTAATTTTATCTCATTTCGTTTACGTTTTATGGCCAGTAAGGTATATTAAGAACGACCTGATTTAATCGCGTTAATAGTCTTGCCCTCGAAAAAAAATGAAGTTCGCTTGTCATTTCCGTTTTGCTTACATGAACGAATTGAAACTTTTTAAGCTATGTCTAAATGCAATTCCGAATTGGCTGGTGACAACCGTTTAATTTTATCTCATTTCGTTTACGTTTTATGGCCAATAAGGTATATTAAGAACGACCTGATTTAATTGCGTTAATGGTCCGTCCCTCGAAAAAAAATGAAGTTCGCTTGTCATTTCCGTTTTGCTTACATGAACGAATTGAAACTTTTCAAGCTATGTCTCACTGCAATTCCGAATTGGCTCGTGAAAACCGTTTAATTTTATCTCATTTCGTTTACGTTTTATAGCCAATAAGGTATATTAAGAACGACCTGATTTAATCGCGTTAATAGTCTTGCACTCGAAAAAAAATGAAGTTCGCTTGTCATTTCCGTTTTGCTTACATGAACGAATTGAAACTTTTCAAGCTATGTCTGACTGCAATTCCGAATTGGTTCGGTAAAACCGTTTAATTTTATCTCATTTCGTTTACGTTTTATAGCCGATAAGGTATATTAAGAACGACCTGATTTAATCGCGTTAATAGTCTTGCACTCGAAAAAAAATGAAGTTCGCTTGTCATTTCCGTTTTGCTTACATGAACGAATTGAAACTTTTCAAGCTATGTCTGACTGCAATTCCGAATTGGCTCGTGAAAACCGTTTAATTTTATCTCATTTCGTTTACGTTTTATAGCCGATAAGGTATATTAAGAACGACATGATTTAATCGCGTTAATAGTCTTGCACTCGAAAAAAAATGAAGTTCGCTTGTCATTTCCGTTTTGCTTACATGAACGAATTGAAACTTTTTAAGCTATGTCTAAATACAATTCCGAATTGGCTCGTGAAAACCGTTTAATTTTATCTGATTTCGTTTACGTTTTATAGCCAGTAAGGTATATTAAGAACGACCTGATTTAATCGCGTTAATAGTCGTGTCCCCGAAAAACACTATGAAGTTCGCTTGTCATTTCCGTTTTGCTTACATGAACGAATTGAAACTTTTCAAGCTGTGTCTGACTGGAATTCCTAATTGGCTCGTGAAAACCGTTTAATTTTATCTCATTTCGTTTACGTTTTATGGCCAGTAAGGTATATTAAGAACGACCTGATTTAATCGCGTTAATAGTCTTGCCCTCGAAAAAAAAAAATGAAGTTCGCTTGTCATTTCCGTTTTGCTTACATGAACGAATTGAAACTTTTCAAGCTATGTCTCACTGCAATTCCGAATTGGCTCGTGAAAACCGTTTAATTTTATCTCATTTCGTTTACGTTTTATAGCCAGTAAGGTATATTAAGAACGACCTGATTTAATCGCGTTAATAGTCTTGCACTCGAAAAAAAATGAAGTTCGCTTGTCATTTCCGTTTTGCTTACATGAACGAATTGAAACTTTTTAAGCTATGTCTAAATACAATTCCGAATTGGCTCGTGAAAACCGTTTAATTTTATCTCATTTCGTTTACGTTTTATAGCCAATAAGGTATATTAAGAACGACCTGATTTAATCGCGTTAATAGTCTTGCACTCGAAAAAAAATGAAGTTCGCTTGTCATTTCCGTTTTGCTTACATGAACGAATTGAAACTTTTTAAGCTATGTCTAAATGCAATTCCGAATTGGCTCGTGAAAACCGTTTAATTTTATCTCATTTCGTTTACGTTTTATAGCCAGTAAGGTATATTAAGAACGACCTGATTTAATCGCGTTAATAGTCGTGTCCCCGAAAAACAGTATGAAGTTCGCTTGTCATTTCCGTTTTGCTTACATGAACGAATTGAAACTTTTCAAGCTGTGTCTGACTGGAATTCCTAATTGGCTCGTGAAAACCGTTTAATTTTATCTCATTTCGTTTACGTTTTATGGCCAGTAAGGTATATTAAGAACGACCTGATTTAATCGCGTTAATAGTCTTGCCCTCGAAAAAAAAAAATGAAGTTCGCTTGTCATTTCCGTTTTGCTTACATGAACGAATTGAAACTTTTCAAGCTATGTCTCACTGCAATTCCGAATTGGCTCGTGAAAACCGTTTAATTTTATCTCATTTCGTTTACGTTTTATAGCCAGTAAGGTATATTAAGAACGACCTGATTTAATCGCGTTAATAGTCTTGCACTCGAAAAAAAATGAAGTTCGCTTGTCATTTCCGTTTTGCTTACATGAACGAATTGAAACTTTTTAAGCTATGTCTAAATACAATTCCGAATTGGCTCGTGAAAACCGTTTAATTTTATCTCATTTCGTTTACGTTTTATAGCCAATAAGGTATATTAAGAACGACCTGATTTAATCGCGTTAATAGTCTTGCACTCGAAAAAAAATGAAGTTCGCTTGTCATTTCCGTTTTGCTTACATGAACGAATTGAAACTTTTTAAGCTATGTCTAAATGCAATTCCGAATTGGCTCGTGAAAACCGTTTAATTTTATCTCATTTCGTTTACGTTTTATAGCCAGTAAGGTATATTAAGAACGACCTGATTTAATCGCGTTAATAGTCGTGTCCCCGAAAAACAGTATGAAGTTCGCTTGTCATTTCCGTTTTGCTTACATGAACGAATTGAAACTTTTCAAGCTGTGTCTGACTGGAATTCCTAATTGGCTCGTGAAAACCGTTTAATTTTATCTCATTTCGTTTACGTTTTATGGCCAGTAAGGTATATTAAGAACGACCTGATTTAATCGCGTTAATAGTCTTGCCCTCGAAAAAAAAAAATGAAGTTCGCTTGTCATTTCCGTTTTGCTTACATGAACGAATTGAAACTTTTCAAGCTATGTCTCACTGCAATTCCGAATTGGCTCGTGAAAACCGTTTAATTTTATCTCATTTCGTTTACGTTTTATAGCCAGTAAGGTATATTAAGAACGACCTGATTTAATCGCGTTAATAGTCTTGCACTCGAAAAAAAATGAAGTTCGCTTGTCATTTCCGTTTTGCTTACATGAACGAATTGAAACTTTTTAAGCTATGTCTAAATACAATTCCGAATTGGCTCGTGAAAACCGTTTAATTTTATCTCATTTCGTTTACGTTTTATAGCCAATAAGGTATATTAAGAACGACCTGATTTAATCGCGTTAATAGTCTTGCACTCGAAAAAAAATGAAGTTCGCTTGTCATTTCCGTTTTGCTTACATGAACGAATTGAAACTTTTTAAGCTATGTCTAAATGCAATTCCGAATTGGCTCGTGAAAACCGTTTAATTTTATCTCATTTCGTTTACGTTTTATAGCCAGTAAGGTATATTAAGAACGACCTGATTTAATCGCGTTAATAGTCGTGTCTCCGAAAAACAGTATGAAGTTCGCTTGTCATTTCCGTTTTGCTTACATGAACGAATTGAAACTTTTCAAGCTGTGTCTGACTGGAATTCCTAATTGGCTCGTGAAAACCGTTTAATTTTATCTCATTTCGTTTACGTTTTATGGCCAGTAAGGTATATTAAGAACGACCTGATTTAATCGCGTTAATAGTCTTGCCCTCGAAAAAAAATGAAGTTCGCTTGTCATTTCCGTTTTGCTTACATGAACGAATTTAAACTTTTTAAGCTATGTCTAAATGCAATTCCGAATTGGCTGGTGACAACCGTTTAATTTTATCTCATTTCGTTTACGTTTTATGGCCAATAAGGTATATTAAGAACGACCTGATTTAATTGCGTTAATGGTCCGTCCCTCGAAAAAAAATGAAGTTCGCTTGTCATTTCCGTTTTGCTTACATGAACGAATTGAAACTTTTCAAGCTATGTCTCACTGCAATTCCGAATTGGCTCGTGAAAACCGTTTAATTTTATCTCATTTCGTTTACGTTTTATAGCCAATAAGGTATATTAAGAACGACCTGATTTAATCGCGTTAATAGTCTTGCACTCGAAAAAAAATGAAGTTCGCTTGTCATTTCCGTTTTGCTTACATGAACAAATTGAAACTTTTCAAGCTATGTCTGACTGCAATTCCGAATTGGTTCGGTAAAACCGTTTAATTTTATCTCATTTCGTTTACGTTTTATAGCCGATAAGGTATATTAAGAACGACCTGATTTAATCGCGTTAATAGTCTTGCACTCGAAAAAAAATGAAGTTCGCTTGTCATTTCCGTTTTGCTTACATGAACGAATTGAAACTTTTCAAGCTATGTCTGACTGCAATTCCGAATTGGCTCGTGAAAACCGTTTAATTTTATCTCATTTCGTTTACGTTTTATAGCCGATAAGGTATATTAAGAACGACCTGATTTAATCGCGTTAATAGTCTTGCACTCGAAAAAAAATGAAGTTCGCTTGTCATTTCCGTTTTGCTTACATGAACGAATTGAAACTTTTTAAGCTATGTCTAAATGCAATTCCGAATTGGCTCGTGAAAACCGTTTAATTTTATCTCATTTCGTTTACGTTTTATAGCCAGTAAGGTATATTAAGAACGACCTGATTTAATCGCGTTAATAGTCGTGTCTCCGAAAAACAGTATGAAGTTCGCTTGTCATTTCCGTTTTGCTTACATGAACGAATTGAAACTTTTCAAGCTGTGTCTGACTGGAATTCCTAATTGGCTCGTGAAAACCGTTTAATTTTATCTCATTTCGTTTACGTTTTATGGCCAGTAAGGTATATTAAGAACGACCTGATTTAATCGCGTTAATAGTCTTGCCCTCGAAAAAAAATGAAGTTCGCTTGTCATTTCCGTTTTGCTTACATGAACGAATTGAAACTTTTTAAGCTATGTCTAAATGCAATTCCGAATTGGCTGGTGACAACCGTTTAATTTTATCTCATTTCGTTTACGTTTTATGGCCAATAAGGTATATTAAGAACGACCTGATTTAATTGCGTTAATGGTCCGTCCCTCGAAAAAAAATGAAGTTCGCTTGTCATTTCCGTTTTGCTTACATGAACGAATTGAAACTTTTCAAGCTATGTCTCACTGCAATTCCGAATTGGCTCGTGAAAACCGTTTAATTTTATCTCATTTCGTTTACGTTTTATAGCCAATAAGGTATATTAAGAACGACCTGATTTAATCGCGTTAATAGTCTTGCACTCGAAAAAAAATGAAGTTCGCTTGTCATTTCCGTTTTGCTTACATGAACAAATTGAAACTTTTCAAGCTATGTCTGACTGCAGTTCCGAATTGGTTCGGTAAAACCGTTTAATTTTATCTCATTTCGTTTACGTTTTATAGCCGATAAGGTATATTAAGAACGACCTGATTTAATCGCGTTAATAGTCTTGCACTCGAAAAAAAATGAAGTTCGCTTGTCATTTCCGTTTTGCTTACATGAACGAATTGAAACTTTTCAAGCTATGTCTGACTGCAATTCCGAATTGGCTCGTGAAAACCGTTTAATTTTATCTCATTTCGTTTACGTTTTATAGCCAGTAAGGTATATTAAGAACGACCTGATTTAATCGCGTTAATAGTCGTGTCCCCGAAAAACAGTATGAAGTTCGCTTGTCATTTCCGTTTTGCTTACATGAACGAATTGAAACTTTTCAAGCTGTGTCTGACTGGAATTCCTAATTGGCTCGTGAAAACCGTTTAATTTTATCTCATTTCGTTTACGTTTTATGGCCAGTAAGGTATATTAAGAACGACCTGATTTAATCGCGTTAATAGTCTTGCCCTCGAAAAAAAAAATGAAGTTCGCTTGTCATTTCCGTTTTGCTTACATGAACGAATTGAAACTTTTCAAGCTATGTCTCACTGCAATTCCGAATTGGCTCGTGAAAACCGTTTAATTTTATCTCATTTCGTTTACGTTTTATAGCCAGTAAGGTATATTAAGAACGACCTGATTTAATCGCGTTAATAGTCTTGCACTCGAAAAAAAATGAAGTTCGCTTGTCATTTCCGTTTTGCTTACATGAACGAATTGAAACTTTTTAAGCTATGTCTAAATACAATTCCGAATTGGCTCGTGAAAACCGTTTAATTTTATCTCATTTCGTTTACGTTTTATAGCCAATAAGGTATATTAAGAACGACCTGATTTAATCGCGTTAATAGTCTTGCACTCGAAAAAAAATGAAGTTCGCTTGTCATTTCCGTTTTGCTTACATGAACGAATTGAAACTTTTTAAGCTATGTCTAAATGCAATTCCGAATTGGCTCGTGAAAACCGTTTAATTTTATCTCATTTCGTTTACGTTTTATAGCCAATAAGGTATATTAAGAACGACCTGATTTAATCGCGTTAATAGTCGTGTCCCCGAAAAACAGTATGAAGTTCGCTTGTCATTTCCGTTTTGCTTACATGAACGAATTGAAACTTTTCAAGCTGTGTCTGACTGGAATTCCTAATTGGCTCGTGAAAACCGTTTAATTTTATCTCATTTCGTTTACGTTTTATGGCCAGTAAGGTATATTAAGAACGACCTGATTTAATCGCGTTAATAGTCTTGCCCTCGAAAAAAAAAATGAAGTTCGCTTGTCATTTCCGTTTTGCTTACATGAACGAATTGAAACTTTTCAAGCTATGTCTCACTGCAATTCCGAATTGGCTCGTGAAAACCGTTTAATTTTATCTCATTTCGTTTACGTTTTATAGCCAGTAAGGTATATTAAGAACGACCTGATTTAATCGCGTTAATAGTCTTGCACTCGAAAAAAAATGAAGTTCGCTTGTCATTTCCGTTTTGCTTACATGAACGAATTGAAACTTTTTAAGCTATGTCTCACTGCAATTCCGAATTGGCTCGTGAAAACCGTTTAATTTTATCTCATTTCGTTTACGTTTTATAGCCAGTAAGGTATATTAAGAACGACCTGATTTAATCGCGTTAATAGTCGTGTCTCCGAAAAACAGTATGAAGTTCGCTTGTCATTTCCGTTTTGCTTACATGAACGAATTGAAACTTTTCAAGCTGTGTCTGACTGGAATTCCTAATTGGCTCGTGAAAACCGTTTAATTTTATCTCATTTCGTTTACGTTTTATGGCCAGTAAGGTATATTAAGAACGACCTGATTTAATCGCGTTAATAGTCTTGCCCTCGAAAAAAAATGAAGTTCGCTTGTCATTTCCGTTTTGCTTACATGAACGAATTGAAACTTTTTAAGCTATGTCTAAATGCAATTCCGAATTGGCTGGTGACAACCGTTTAATTTTATCTCATTTCGTTTACGTTTTATGGCCAATAAGGTATATTAAGAACGACCTGATTTAATTGCGTTAATGGTCCGTCCCTCGAAAAAAAATGAAGTTCGCTTGTCATTTCCGTTTTGCTTACATGAACGAATTGAAACTTTTCAAGCTATGTCTCACTGCAATTCCGAATTGGCTCGTGAAAACCGTTTAATTTTATCTCATTTCGTTTACGTTTTATAGCCAATAAGGTATATTAAGAACGACCTGATTTAATCGCGTTAATAGTCTTGCACTCGAAAAAAAATGAAGTTCGCTTGTCATTTCCGTTTTGCTTACATGAACAAATTGAAACTTTTCAAGCTATGTCTGACTGCAATTCCGAATTGGTTCGGTAAAACCGTTTAATTTTATCTCATTTCGTTTACGTTTTATAGCCGATAAGGTATATTAAGAACGACCTGATTTAATCGCGTTAATAGTCTTGCACTCGAAAAAAAATGAAGTTCGCTTGTCATTTCCGTTTTGCTTACATGAACGAATTGAAACTTTTCAAGCTATGTCTGACTGCAATTCCGAATTGGCTCGTGAAAACCGTTTAATTTTATCTCATTTCGTTTACGTTTTATAGCCGATAAGGTATATTAAGAACGACCTGATTTAATCGCGTTAATAGTCTTGCACTCGAAAAAAAATGAAGTTCGCTTGTCATTTCCGTTTTGCTTACATGAACGAATTGAAACTTTTTAAGCTATGTCTCACTGCAATTCCGAATTGGCTCGTGAAAACCGTTTAATTTTATCTCATTTCGTTTACGTTTTATAGCCAGTAAGGTATATTAAGAACGACCTGATTTAATCGCGTTAATAGTCGTGTCTCCGAAAAACAGTATGAAGTTCGCTTGTCATTTCCGTTTTGCTTACATGAACGAATTGAAACTTTTCAAGCTGTGTCTGACTGGAATTCCTAATTGGCTCGTGAAAACCGTTTAATTTTATCTCATTTCGTTTACGTTTTATGGCCAATAAGGTATATTAAGAACGACCTGATTTAATTGCGTTAATGGTCCGTCCCTCGAAAAAAAATGAAGTTCGCTTGTCATTTCCGTTTTGCTTACATGAACGAATTGAAACTTTTCAAGCTATGTCTCACTGCAATTCCGAATTGGCTCGTGAAAACCGTTTAATTTTATCTCATTTCGTTTACGTTTTATAGCCAATAAGGTATATTAAGAACGACCTGATTTAATCGCGTTAATAGTCTTGCACTCGAAAAAAAATGAAGTTCGCTTGTCATTTCCGTTTTGCTTACATGAACAAATTGAAACTTTTCAAGCTATGTCTGACTGCAATTCCGAATTGGTTCGGTAAAACCGTTTAATTTTATCTCATTTCGTTTACGTTTTATAGCCGATAAGGTATATTAAGAACGACCTGATTTAATCGCGTTAATAGTCTTGCACTCGAAAAAAAATGAAGTTCGCTTGTCATTTCCGTTTTGCTTACATGAACGAATTGAAACTTTTCAAGCTATGTCTGACTGCAATTCCGAATTGGCTCGTGAAAACCGTTTAATTTTATCTCATTTCGTTTACGTTTTATAGCCGATAAGGTATATTAAGAACGACATGATTTAATCGCGTTAATAGTCTTGCACTCGAAAAAAAATGAAGTTCGCTTGTCATTTTCGTTTTGCTTACATGAACAAATTGAAACTTTTCAAGCTGTGTCTGACTGGAATTCCTAATTGGCTCGTGAAAACCGTTTAATTTTATCTCATTTCGTTTACGTTTTATGGCCAGTAAGGTATATTAAGAACGACCTGATTTAATCGCGTTAATAGTCTTGCCCTCGAAAAAAAAATGAAGTTCGCTTGTCATTTCCGTTTTGCTTACATGAACGAATTGAAACTTTTCAAGCTATGTCTCACTGCAATTCCGAATTGGCTCGTGAAAACCGTTTAATTTTATCTCATTTCGTTTACGTTTTATAGCCAGTAAGGTATATTAAGAACGACCTGATTTAATCGCGTTAATAGTCTTGCACTCGAAAAAAAATGAAGTTCGCTTGTCATTTCCGTTTTGCTTACATGAACGAATTGAAACTTTTTAAGCTATGTCTAAATACAATTCCGAATTGGCTCGTGAAAACCGTTTAATTTTATCTCATTTCGTTTACGTTTTATAGCCAATAAGGTATATTAAGAACGACCTGATTTAATCGCGTTAATAGTCTTGCACTCGAAAAAAAATGAAGTTCGCTTGTCATTTCCGTTTTGCTTACATGAACGAATTGAAACTTTTTAAGCTATGTCTAAATGCAATTCCGAATTGGCTCGTGAAAACCGTTTAATTTTATCTCATTTCGTTTACGTTTTATAGCCAGTAAGGTATATTAAGAACGACCTGATTTAATCGCGTTAATAGTCGTGTCCCCGAAAAACAGTATGAAGTTCGCTTGTCATTTCCGTTTTGCTTACATGAACGAATTGAAACTTTTCAAGCTGTGTCTGACTGGAATTCCTAATTGGCTCGTGAAAACCGTTTAATTTTATCTCATTTCGTTTACGTTTTATGGCCAGTAAGGTATATTAAGAACGACCTGATTTAATCGCGTTAATAGTCTTGCCCTCGAAAAAAAAAATGAAGTTCGCTTGTCATTTCCGTTTTGCTTACATGAACGAATTGAAACTTTTCAAGCTATGTCTCACTGCAATTCCGAATTGGCTCGTGAAAACCGTTTAATTTTATCTCATTTCGTTTACGTTTTATAGCCAGTAAGGTATATTAAGAACGACCTGATTTAATCGCGTTAATAGTCTTGCACTCGAAAAAAAATGAAGTTCGCTTGTCATTTCCGTTTTGCTTACATGAACAAATTGAAACTTTTCAAGCTATGTCTCACTGCAATTCCGAATTGGTTCGGTAAAACCGTTTAATTTTATCTCATTTCGTTTACGTTTTATAGCCGATAAGGTATATTAAGAACGACCTGATTTAATCGCGTTAATAGTCTTGCACTCGAAAAAAAATGAAGTTCGCTTGTCATTTCCGTTTTGCTTACATGAACGAATTGAAACTTTTCAAGCTATGTCTCACTGCAATTCCGAATTGGCTCGTGAAAACCGTTTAATTTTATCTCATTTCGTTTACGTTTTATAGCCAGTAAGGTATATTAAGAACGACCTGATTTAATCGCGTTAATAGTCTTGCACTCGAAAAAAAATGAAGTTCGCTTGTCATTTCCGTTTTGCTTACATGAACGAATTGAAACTTTTTAAGCTATGTCTAAATACAATTCCGAATTGGCTCGTGAAAACCGTTTAATTTTATCTCATTTCGTTTACGTTTTATAGCCAATAAGGTATATTAAGAACGACCTGATTTAATCGCGTTAATAGTCTTGCACTCGAAAAAAAATGAAGTTCGCTTGTCATTTCCGTTTTGCTTACATGAACGAATTGAAACTTTTTAAGCTATGTCTAAATGCAATTCCGAATTGGCTCGTGAAAACCGTTTAATTTTATCTCATTTCGTTTACGTTTTATAGCCGATAAGGTATATTAAGAACGACCTGATTTAATCGCGTTAATAGTCTTGCACTCGAAAAAAAATGAAGTTCGCTTGTCATTTCCGTTTTGCTTACATGAACGAATTGAAACTTTTCAAGCTATGTCTGACTGCAATTCCGAATTGGCTCGTGAAAACCGTTTAATTTTATCTCATTTCGTTTACGTTTTATAGCCGATAAGGTATATTAAGAACGACATGATTTAATCGCGTTAATAGTCTTGCACTCGAAAAAAAATGAAGTTCGCTTGTCATTTCCGTTTTGCTTACATGAACGAATTGAAACTTTTTAAGCTATGTCTAAATACAATTCCGAATTGGCTCGTGAAAACCGTTTAATTTTATCTGATTTCGTTTACGTTTTATAGCCAGTAAGGTATATTAAGAACGACCTGATTTAATCGCGTTAATAGTCGTGTCCCCGAAAAACAGTATGAAGTTCGCTTGTCATTTCCGTTTTGCTTACATGAACGAATTGAAACTTTTCAAGCTGTGTCTGACTGGAATTCCTAATTGGCTCGTGAAAACCGTTTAATTTTATCTCATTTCGTTTACGTTTTATGGCCAGTAAGGTATATTAAGAACGACCTGATTTAATCGCGTTAATAGTCTTGCCCTCGAAAAAAAAAAATGAAGTTCGCTTGTCATTTCCGTTTTGCTTACATGAACGAATTGAAACTTTTCAAGCTATGTCTCACTGCAATTCCGAATTGGCTCGTGAAAACCGTTTAAATTTATCTCATTTCGTTTACGTTTTATAGCCAGTAAGGTATATTAAGAACGACCTGATTTAATCGCGTTAATAGTCTTGCACTCGAAAAAAAATGAAGTTCGCTTGTCATTTCCGTTTTGCTTACATGAACGAATTGAAACTTTTTAAGCTATGTCTAAATACAATTCCGAATTGGCTCGTGAAAACCGTTTAATTTTATCTCATTTCGTTTACGTTTTATAGCCAATAAGGTATATTAAGAACGACCTGATTTAATCGCGTTAATAGTCTTGCACTCGAAAAAAAATGAAGTTCGCTTGTCATTTCCGTTTTGCTTACATGAACGAATTGAAACTTTTTAAGCTATGTCTAAATGCAATTCCGAATTGGCTCGTGAAAACCGTTTAATTTTATCTCATTTCGTTTACGTTTTATAGCCAGTAAGGTATATTAAGAACGACCTGATTTAATCGCGTTAATAGTCGTGTCTCCGAAAAACAGTATGAAGTTCGCTTGTCATTTCCGTTTTGCTTACATGAACGAATTGAAACTTTTCAATCTGTGTCTGACTGGAATTCCTAATTGCCTCGTGAAAACCGTTTAATTTTATCTCATTTCGTTTACGTTTTATGGCCAGTAAGGTATATTAAGAACGACCTGATTTAATCGCGTTAATAGTCTTGCCCTCGAAAAAAAATGAAGTTCGCTTGTCATTTCCGTTTTGCTTACATGAACGAATTGAAACTTTTTAAGCTATGTCTAAATGCAATTCCGAATTGGCTGGTGACAACCGTTTAATTTTATCTCATTTCGTTTACGTTTTATGGCCAATAAGGTATATTAAGAACGACCTGATTTAATTGCGTTAATGGTCCGTCCCTCGAAAAAAAATGAAGTTCGCTTGTCATTTCCGTTTTGCTTACATGAACGAATTGAAACTTTTCAAGCTATGTCTCACTGCAATTCCGAATTGGCTCGTGAAAACCGTTTAATTTTATCTCATTTCGTTTACGTTTTATAGCCAATAAGGTATATTAAGAACGACCTGATTTAATCGCGTTAATAGTCTTGCACTCGAAAAAAAATGAAGTTCGCTTGTCATTTCCGTTTTGCTTACATGAACGAATTGAAACTTTTCAAGCTATGTCTCACTGCAATTCCGAATTGGTTCGGTAAAACCGTTTAATTTTATCTCATTTCGTTTACGTTTTATAGCCGATAAGGTATATTAAGAACGACCTGATTTAATCGCGTTAATAGTCTTGCACTCGAAAAAAAATGAAGTTCGCTTGTCATTTCCGTTTTGCTTACATGAACGAATTGAAACTTTTCAAGCTATGTCTGACTGCAATTCCGAATTGGCTCGTGAAAACCGTTGAATTTTATCTCATTTCGTTTACGTTTTATAGCCGATAAGGTATATTAAGAACGACCTGATTTAATCGCGTTAATAGTCTTGCACTCGAAAAAAAATGAAGTTCGCTTGTCATTTCCGTTTTGCTTACATGAACGAATTGAAACTTTTTAAGCTATGTCTAAATGCAATTCCGAATTGGCTCGTGAAAACCGTTTAATTTTATCTCATTTCGTTTACGTTTTATAGCCAGTAAGGTATATTAAGAACGACCTGATTTAATCGCGTTAATAGTCGTGTCTCCGAAAAACAGTATGAAGTTCGCTTGTCATTTCCGTTTTGCTTACATGAACGAATTGAAACTTTTCAAGCTGTGTCTGACTGGAATTCCTAATTGGCTCGTGAAAACCGTTTAATTTTATCTCATTTCGTTTACGTTTTATGGCCAGTAAGGTATATTAAGAACGACCTGATTTAATCGCGTTAATAGTCTTGCCCTCGAAAAAAAATGAAGTTCGCTTGTCATTTCCGTTTTGCTTACATGAACGAATTGAAACTTTTTAAGCTATGTCTAAATGCAATTCCGAATTGGCTGGTGACAACCGTTTAATTTTATCTCATTTCGTTTACGTTTTATGGCCAATAAGGTATATTAAGAACGACCTGATTTAATTGCGTTAATGGTCCGTCCCTCGAAAAAAAATGAAGTTCGCTTGTCATTTCCGTTTTGCTTACATGAACGAATTGAAACTTTTCAAGCTATGTCTCACTGCAATTCCGAATTGGCTCGTGAAAACCGTTTAATTTTATCTCATTTCGTTTACGTTTTATAGCCAATAAGGTATATTAAGAACGACCTGATTTAATCGCGTTAATAGTCTTGCACTCGAAAAAAAATGAAGTTCGCTTGTCATTTCCGTTTTGCTTACATGAACAAATTGAAACTTTTCAAGCTATGTCTGACTGCAATTCCGAATTGGTTCGGTAAAACCGTTTAATTTTATCTCATTTCGTTTACGTTTTATAGCCGATAAGGTATATTAAGAACGACCTGATTTAATCGCGTTAATAGTCTTGCACTCGAAAAAAAATGAAGTTCGCTTGTCATTTCCGTTTTGCTTACATGAACGAATTGAAACTTTTCAAGCTATGTCTGACTGCAATTCCGAATTGGCTCGTGAAAACCGTTTAATTTTATCTCATTTCATTTACGTTTTATAGCCGATAAGGTATATTAAGAACGACATGATTTAATCGCGTTAATAGTCTTGCACTCGAAAAAAAATGAAGTTCGCTTGTCATTTTCGTTTTGCTTACATGAACGAATTGAAACTTTTTAAGCTATGTCTAAATACAATTCCGAATTGGCTCGTGAAAACCGTTTAATTTTATCTCATTTCGTTTACGTTTTATAGCCAGTAAGGTATATTAAGAACGACCTGATTTAATCGCGTTAATAGTCGTGTCCCCGAAAAACAGTATGAAGTTCGCTTGTCATTTCCGTTTTGCTTACATGAACGAATTGAAACTTTTTAAGCTATGTCTAAATACAATTCCGAATTGGCTCGTGAAAACCGTTTAATTTTATCTCATTTCGTTTACGTTTTATGGCCAGTAAGGTATATTAAGAACGACCTGATTTAATCGCGTTAATAGTCTTGCCCTCGAAAAAAAAAATGAAGTTCGCTTGTCATTTCCGTTTTGCTTACATGAACGAATTGAAACTTTTCAAGCTATGTCTCACTGCAATTCCGAATTGGCTCGTGAAAACCGTTTAATTTTATCTCATTTCGTTTACGTTTTATAGCCAGTAAGGTATATTAAGAACGACCTGATTTAATCGCGTTAATAGTCTTGCACTCGAAAAAAAATGAAGTTCGCTTGTCATTTTCGTTTTGCTTACATGAACGAATTGAAACTTTTCAAGCTATGTCTCACTGCAATTCCGAATTGGCTCGTGAAAACCGTTTAATTTTATCTCATTTCGTTTACGTTTTATAGCCAGTAAGGTATATTAAGAACGACCTGATTTAATCGCGTTAATAGTCTTGCACTCGAAAAAAAATGAAGTTCGCTTGTCATTTTCGTTTTGCTTACATGAACGAATTGAAACTTTTTAAGCTATGTCTAAATACAATTCCGAATTGGCTCGTGAAAACCGTTTAATTTTATCTCATTTCGTTTACGTTTTATAGCCAGTAAGGTATATTAAGAACGACCTGATTTAATCGCGTTAATAGTCGTGTCCCCGAAAAACAGTATGAAGTTCGCTTGTCATTTCCGTTTTGCTTACATGAACGAATTGAAACTTTTCAAGCTGTGTCTGACTGGAATTCCTAATTGGCTCGTGAAAACCGTTTAATTTTATCTCATTTCGTTTACGTTTTATGGCCAGTAAGGTATATTAAGAACGACCTGATTTAATCGCGTTAATAGTCTTGCCCTCGAAAAAAAAAATGAAGTTCGCTTGTCATTTCCGTTTTGCTTACATGAACGAATTGAAACTTTTCAAGCTATGTCTCACTGCAATTCCGAATTGGCTCGTGAAAACCGTTTAATTTTATCTCATTTCGTTTACGTTTTATAGCCAGTAAGGTATATTAAGAACGACCTGATTTAATCGCGTTAATAGTCTTGCACTCGAAAAAAAATGAAGTTCGCTTGTCATTTCCGTTTTGCTTACATGAACGAATTGAAACTTTTTAAGCTATGTCTAAATACAATTCCGAATTGGCTCGTGGAAACCGTTTAATTTTATCTCATTTCGTTTACGTTTTATAGCCAATAAGGTATATTAAGAACGACCTGATTTAATCGCGTTAATAGTCTTGCACTCGAAAAAAAATGAAGTTCGCTTGTCATTTCCGTTTTGCTTACATGAACGAATTGAAACTTTTTAAGCTATGTCTAAATGCAATTCCGAATTGGCTCGTGAAAACCGTTTAATTTTATCTCATTTCGTTTACGTTTTATAGCCAGTAAGGTATATTAAGAACGACCTGATTTAATCGCGTTAATAGTCGTGTCCCCGAAAAACAGTATGAAGTTCGCTTGTCATTTCCGTTTTGCTTACATGAACGAATTGAAACTTTTCAAGCTGTGTCTGACTGGAATTCCTAATTGGCTCGTGAAAACCGTTTAATTTTATCTCATTTCGTTTACGTTTTATGGCCAGTAAGGTATATTAAGAACGACCTGATTTAATCGCGTTAATAGTCTTGCCCTCGAAAAAAAAAATGAAGTTCGCTTGTCATTTCCGTTTTGCTTACATGAACGAATTGAAACTTTTCAAGCTATGTCTCACTGCAATTCCGAATTGGCTCGTGAAAACCGTTTAATTTTATCTCATTTCGTTTACGTTTTATAGCCAGTAAGGTATATTAAGAACGACCTGATTTAATCGCGTTAATAGTCTTGCACTCGAAAAAAAATGAAGTTCGCTTGTCATTTCCGTTTTGCTTACATGAACGAATTGAAACTTTTTAAGCTATGTCTAAATACAATTCCGAATTGGCTCGTGAAAACCGTTTAATTTTATCTCATTTCGTTTACGTTTTATAGCCAATAAGGTATATTAAGAACGACCTGATTTAATCGCGTTAATAGTCTTGCCCTCGAAAAAAAATGAAGTTCGCTTGTCATTTCCGTTTTGCTTACATGAACGAATTGAAACTTTTCAAGCTATGTCTGACTGCAATTCCGAATTGGCTCGTGAAAACCGTTTAATTTTATCTCATTTCGTTTACGTTTTATGGCCAATAAGGTATATTAAGAACGACCTGATTTAATCGCGTTAATAGTCGTGTCTCCGAAAAACAGTATGAAGTTCGCTTGTCATTTCCGTTTTGCTTACATGAACGAATTGAAACTTTTCAAGCTGTGTCTGACTGGAATTCCTAATTGGCTCGTGAAAACCGTTTAATTTTATCTCATTTCGTTTACGTTTTATGGCCAGTAAGGTATATTAAGAACGACCTGATTTAATCGCGTTAATAGTCTTGCCCTCGAAAAAAAATGAAGTTCGCTTGTCATTTCCGTTTTGCTTACATGAACGAATTGAAACTTTTTAAGCTATGTCTAAATGCAATTCCGAATTGGCTGGTGACAACCGTTTAATTTTATCTCATTTCGTTTACGTTTTATGGCCAATAAGGTATATTAAGAACGACCTGATTTAATTGCGTTAATGGTCCGTCCCTCGAAAAAAAATGAAGTTCGCTTGTCATTTCCGTTTTGCTTACATGAACGAATTGAAACTTTTCAAGCTATGTCTCACTGCAATTCCGAATTGGCTCGTGAAAACCGTTTAATTTTATCTCATTTCGTTTACGTTTTATAGCCAATAAGGTATATTAAGAACGACCTGATTTAATCGCGTTAATAGTCTTGCACTCGAAAAAAAATGAAGTTCGCTTGTCATTTCCGTTTTGCTTACATGAACAAATTGAAACTTTTCAAGCTATGTCTGACTGCAATTCCGAATTGGTTCGGTAAAACCGTTTAATTTTATCTCATTTCGTTTACGTTTTATAGCCGATAAGGTATATTAAGAACGACCTGATTTAATCGCGTTAATAGTCTTGCACTCGAAAAAAAATGAAGTTCGCTTGTCATTTCCGTTTTGCTTACATGAACGAATTGAAACTTTTCAAGCTATGTCTGACTGCAATTCCGAATTGGCTCGTGAAAACCGTTTAATTTTATCTCATTTCGTTTACGTTTTATAGCCGATAAGGTATATTAAGAACGACCTGATTTAATCGCGTTAATAGTCTTGCACTCGAAAAAAAATGAAGTTCGCTTGTCATTTCCGTTTTGCTTACATGAACGAATTGAAACTTTTTAAGCTATGTCTAAATGCAATTCCGAATTGGCTCGTGAAAACCGTTTAATTTTATCTCATTTCGTTTACGTTTTATAGCCAGTAAGGTATATTAAGAACGACCTGATTTAATCGCGTTAATAGTCGTGTCTCCGAAAAACAGTATGAAGTTCGCTTGTCATTTCCGTTTTGCTTACATGAACGAATTGAAACTTTTCAAGCTGTGTCTGACTGGAATTCCGAATTGGCTCGTGAAAACCGTTTAATTTTATCTCATTTCGTTTACGTTTTATGGCCAGTAAGGTATATTAAGAACGACCTGATTTAATCGCGTTAATAGTCTTGCCCTCGAAAAAAAATGAAGTTCGCTTGTCATTTCCGTTTTGCTTACATGAACGAATTGAAACTTTTTAAGCTATGTCTAAATGCAATTCCGAATTGGCTGGTGACAACCGTTTAATTTTATCTCATTTCGTTTACGTTTTATGGCCAATAAGGTATATTAAGAACGACCTGATTTAATTGCGTTAATGGTCCGTCCCTCGAAAAAAAATGAAGTTCGCTTGTCATTTCCGTTTTGCTTACATGAACGAATTGAAACTTTTCAAGCTATGTCTCACTGCAATTCCGAATTGGCTCGTGAAAACCGTTTAATTTTATCTCATTTCGTTTACGTTTTATAGCCAATAAGGTATATTAAGAACGACCTGATTTAATCGCGTTAATAGTCTTGCACTCGAAAAAAAATGAAGTTCGCTTGTCATTTCCGTTTTGCTTACATGAACAAATTGAAACTTTTCAAGCTATGTCTGACTGCAATTCCGAATTGGTTCGGTAAAACCGTTTAATTTTATCTCATTTCGTTTACGTTTTATAGCCGATAAGGTATATTAAGAACGACCTGATTTAATCGCGTTAATAGTCTTGCACTCGAAAAAAAATGAAGTTCGCTTGTCATTTCCGTTTTGCTTACATGAACGAATTGAAACTTTTCAAGCTATGTCTGACTGCAATTCCGAATTGGCTCGTGAAAACCGTTGAATTTTATCTCATTTCGTTTACGTTTTATAGCCAGTAAGGTATATTAAGAACGACCTGATTTAATCGCGTTAATAGTCGTGTCCCCGAAAAACAGTATGAAGTTCGCTTGTCATTTCCGTTTTGCTTACATGAACGAATTGAAACTTTTTAAGCTATGTCTAAATACAATTCCGAATTGGCTCGTGAAAACCGTTTAATTTTATCTCATTTCGTTTACGTTTTATAGCCAATAAGGTATATTAAGAACGACCTGATTTAATCGCGTTAATAGTCTTGCCCTCGAAAAAAAATGAAGTTCGCTTGTCATTTCCGTTTTGCTTACATGAACGAATTGAAACTTTTTAAGCTATGTCTAAATGCAATTCCGAATTGGCTGGTGACAACCGTTTAATTTTATCTCATTTCGTTTACGTTTTATGGCCAATAAGGTATATTAAGAACGACCTGATTTAATTGCGTTAATGGTCCGTCCCTCGAAAAAAAATGAAGTTCGCTTGTCATTTCCGTTTTGCTTACATGAACGAATTGAAACTTTTCAAGCTATGTCTCACTGCAATTCCGAATTGGCTCGTGAAAACCGTTTAATTTTATCTCATTTCGTTTACGTTTTATAGCCAATAAGGTATATTAAGAACGACCTGATTTAATCGCGTTAATAGTCTTGCACTCGAAAAAAAATGAAGTTCGCTTGTCATTTCCGTTTTGCTTACATGAACAAATTGAAACTTTTCAAGCTATGTCTGACTGCAATTCCGAATTGGCTCGTGAAAACCGTTTAATTTTATCTCATTTCGTTTACGTTTTATAGCCGATAAGGTATATTAAGAACGACCTGATTTAATCGCGTTAATAGTCTTGCACTCGAAAAAAAATGAAGTTCGCTTGTCATTTCCGTTTTGCTTACATGAACGAATTGAAACTTTTCAAGCTATGTCTGACTGCAATTCCGAATTGGCTCGTGAAAACCGTTTAATTTTATCTCATTTCGTTTACGTTTTATAGCCGATAAGGTATATTAAGAACGACCTGATTTAATCGCGTTAATAGTCTTGCACTCGAAAAAAAATGAAGTTCGCTTGTCATTTCCGTTTTGCTTACATGAACGAATTGAAACTTTTTAAGCTATGTCTAAATGCAATTCCGAATTGGCTCGTGAAAACCGTTTAATTTTATCTCATTTCGTTTACGTTTTATAGCCAGTAAGGTATATTAAGAACGACCTGATTTAATCGCGTTAATAGTCGTGTCTCCGAAAAACAGTATGAAGTTCGCTTGTCATTTCCGTTTTGCTTACATGAACGAATTGAAACTTTTCAAGCTGTGTCTGACTGGAATTCCTAATTGGCTCGTGAAAACCGTTTAATTTTATCTCATTTCGTTTACGTTTTATGGCCAGTAAGGTATATTAAGAACGACCTGATTTAATCGCGTTAATAGTCTTGCCCTCGAAAAAAAATGAAGTTCGCTTGTCATTTCCGTTTTGCTTACATGAACGAATTGAAACTTTTTAAGCTATGTCTAAATGCAATTCCGAATTGGCTGGTGACAACCGTTTAATTTTATCTCATTTCGTTTACGTTTTATGGCCAATAAGGTATATTAAGAACGACCTGATTTAATTGCGTTAATGGTCCGTCCCTCGAAAAAAAATGAAGTTCGCTTGTCATTTCCGTTTTGCTTACATGAACGAATTGAAACTTTTCAAGCTATGTCTCACTGCAATTCCGAATTGGCTCGTGAAAACCGTTTAATTTTATCTCATTTCGTTTACGTTTTATAGCCAATAAGGTATATTAAGAACGACCTGATTTAATCGCGTTAATAGTCTTGCACTCGAAAAAAAATGAAGTTCGCTTGTCATTTCCGTTTTGCTTACATGAACAAATTGAAACTTTTCAAGCTATGTCTGACTGCAATTCCGAATTGGTTCGGTAAAACCGTTTAATTTTATCTCATTTCGTTTACGTTTTATAGCCGATAAGGTATATTAAGAACGACCTGATTTAATCGCGTTAATAGTCTTGCACTCGAAAAAAAATGAAGTTCGCTTGTCATTTCCGTTTTGCTTACATGAACGAATTGAAACTTTTCAAGCTATGTCTGACTGCAATTCCGAATTGGCTCGTGAAAACCGTTTAATTTTATCTCATTTCGTTTACGTTTTATAGCCGATAAGGTATATTAAGAACGACCTGATTTAATCGCGTTAATAGTCTTGCACTCGAAAAAAAATGAAGTTCGCTTGTCATTTTCGTTTTGCTTACATGAACGAATTGAAACTTTTCAAGCTATGTCTAAATACAATTCCGAATTGGCTCGTGAAAACCGTTTAATTTTATCTCATTTCGTTTACGTTTTATAGCCAGTAAGGTATATTAAGAACGACCTGATTTAATCGCGTTAATAGTCGTGTCCCCGAAAAACAGTATGAAGTTCGCTTGTCATTTCCGTTTTGCTTACATGAACGAATTGAAACTTTTCAAGCTGTGTCTGACTGGAATTCCTAATTGGCTCGTGAAAACCGTTTAATTTTATCTCATTTCGTTTACGTTTTATGGCCAGTAAGGTATATTAAGAACGACCTGATTTAATCGCGTTAATAGTCTTGCCCTCGAAAAAAAAAATGAAGTTCGCTTGTCATTTCCGTTTTGCTTACATGAACGAATTGAAACTTTTCAAGCTATGTCTCACTGCAATTCCGAATTGGCTCGTGAAAACCGTTTAATTTTATCTCATTTCGTTTACGTTTTATAGCCAGTAAGGTATATTAAGAACGACCTGATTTAATCGCGTTAATAGTCTTGCACTCGAAAAAAAATGAAGTTCGCTTGTCATTTCCGTTTTGCTTACATGAACGAATTGAAACTTTTTAAGCTATGTCTAAATACAATTCCGAATTGGCTCGTGAAAACCGTTTAATTTTATCTCATTTCGTTTACGTTTTATAGCCAATAAGGTATATTAAGAACGACCTGATTTAATCGCGTTAATAGTCTTGCACTCGAAAAACAGTATGAAGTTCGCTTGTCATTTCCGTTTTGCTTACATGAACGAATTGAAACTTTTCAAGCTGTGTCTGACTGGAATTCCTAATTGGCTCGTGAAAACCGTTTAATTTTATCTCATTTCGTTTACGTTTTATGGCCAGTAAGGTATATTAAGAACGACCTGATTTAATCGCGTTAATAGTCTTGCCCTCGAAAAAAAATGAAGTTCGCTTGTCATTTCCGTTTTGCTTACATGAACGAATTGAAACTTTTTAAGCTATGTCTAAATGCAATTCCGAATTGGCTGGTGACAACCGTTTAATTTTATCTCATTTCGTTTACGTTTTATGGCCAATAAGGTATATTAAGAACGACCTGATTTAATTGCGTTAATGGTCCGTCCCTCGAAAAAAAATGAAGTTCGCTTGTCATTTCCGTTTTGCTTACATGAACGAATTGAAACTTTTCAAGCTATGTCTCACTGCAATTCCGAATTGGCTCGTGAAAACCGTTTAATTTTATCTCATTTCGTTTACGTTTTATAGCCAATAAGGTATATTAAGAACGACCTGATTTAATCGCGTTAATAGTCTTGCACTCGAAAAAAAATGAAGTTCGCTTGTCATTTCCGTTTTGCTTACATGAACAAATTGAAACTTTTCAAGCTATGTCTCACTGCAATTCCGAATTGGTTCGGTAAAACCGTTTAATTTTATCTCATTTCGTTTACGTTTTATAGCCGATAAGGTATATTAAGAACGACCTGATTTAATCGCGTTAATAGTCTTGCACTCGAAAAAAAATGAAGTTCGCTTGTCATTTCCGTTTTGCTTACATGAACGAATTGAAACTTTTTAAGCTATGTCTAAATACAATTCCGAATTGGCTCGTGAAAACCGTTTAATTTTATCTCATTTCGTTTACGTTTTATAGCCAATAAGGTATATTAAGAACGACCTGATTTAATCGCGTTAATAGTCTTGCCCTCGAAAAAAAAAAATGAAGTTCGCTTGTCATTTCCGTTTTGCTTACATGAACGAATTGAAACTTTTTAAGCTATGTCTAAATACAATTCCGAATTGGCTCGTGAAAACCGTTTAATTTTATCTCATTTCGTTTACGTTTTATAGCCAGTAAGGTATATTAAGAACGACCTGATTTAATCGCGTTAATAGTCGTGTCCCCGAAAAACAGTATGAAGTTCGCTTGTCATTTCCGTTTTGCTTACATGAACGAATTGAAACTTTTCAAGCTGTGTCTGACTGGAATTCCTAATTGGCTCGTGAAAACCGTTTAATTTTATCTCATTTCGTTTACGTTTTATGGCCAGTAAGGTATATTAAGAACGACCTGATTTAATCGCGTTAATAGTCTTGCCCTCGAAAAAAAAAATGAAGTTCGCTTGTCATTTCCGTTTTGCTTACATGAACGAATTGAAACTTTTCAAGCTATGTCTCACTGCAATTCCGAATTGGCTCGTGAAAACCGTTTAATTTTATCTCATTTCGTTTACGTTTTATAGCCAGTAAGGTATATTAAGAACGACCTGATTTAATCGCGTTAATAGTCTTGCACTCGAAAAAAAATGAAGTTCGCTTGTCATTTCCGTTTTGCTTACATGAACGAATTGAAACTTTTTAAGCTATGTCTAAATACAATTCCTAATTGGCTCGTGAAAACCGTTTAATTTTATCTCATTTCGTTTACGTTTTATAGCCAATAAGGTATATTAAGAACGACCTGATTTAATCGCGTTAATAGTCTTGCACTCGAAAAAAAAATGAAGTTCGCTTGTCATTTCCGTTTTGCTTACATGATCGAATTGAAACTTTTTAAGCTATGTCTAAATGCAATTCCGAATTGGCTGGTGACAACCGTTTAATTTTATCTCATTTCGTTTACGTTTTATGGCCAATAAGGTATATTAAGAACGACCTGATTTAATTGCGTTAATGGTCCGTCCCTCGAAAAAAAATGAAGTTCGCTTGTCATTTCCGTTTTGCTTACATGAACGAATTGAAACTTTTCAAGCTATGTCTGACTGGAATTCCTAATTGGCTCGTGAAAACCGTTTAATTTTATCTCATTTCGTTTACGTTTTATAGCCAATAAGGTATATTAAGAACGACCTGATTTAATCGCGTTAATAGTCTTGCACTCGAAAAAAAATGAAGTTCGCTTGTCATTTCCGTTTTGCTTACATGAACAAATTGAAACTTTTCAAGCTATGTCTCACTGCAATTCCGAATTGGCTCGGTAAAACCGTTTAATTTTATCTCATTTCGTTTACGTTTTATAGCCGATAAGGTATATTAAGAACGACCTGATTTAATCGCGTTAATAGTCTTGCACTCGAAAAAAAATGAAGTTCGCTTGTCATTTCCGTTTTGCTTACATGAACGAATTGAAACTTTTTAAGCTATGTCTAAATACAATTCCGAATTGGCTCGTGAAAACCGTTTAATTTTATCTCATTTCGTTTACGTTTTATAGCCAATAAGGTATATTAAGAACGACCTGATTTAATCGCGTTAATAGTCTTGCCCTCGAAAAAAAAAATGAAGTTCGCTTGTCATTTCCGTTTTGCTTACATGAACGAATTGAAACTTTTTAAGCTATGTCTAAATACAATTCCGAATTGGCTCGTGAAAACCGTTTAATTTTATCTCATTTCGTTTACGTTTTATAACCAGTAAGGTATATTAAGAACGACCTGATTTAATCGCGTTAATAGTCGTGTCCCCGAAAAACAGTATGAAGTTCGCTTGTCATTTCCGTTTTGCTTACATGAACGAATTGAAACTTTTCAAGCTGTGTCTGACTGGAATTCCTAATTGGCTCGTGAAAACCGTTTAATTTTATCTCATTTCGTTTACGTTTTATGGCCAGTAAGGTATATTAAGAACGACCTGATTTAATCGCGTTAATAGTCTTGCCCTCGAAAAAAAAATGAAGTTCGCTTGTCATTTCCGTTTTGCTTACATGAACGAATTGAAACTTTTCAAGCTATGTCTCACTGCAATTCCGAATTGGCTCGTGAAAACCGTTTAATTTTATCTCATTTCGTTTACGTTTTATAGCCAGTAAGGTATATTAAGAACGACCTGATTTAATCGCGTTAATAGTCTTGCACTCGAAAAAAAATGAAGTTCGCTTGTCATTTCCGTTTTGCTTACATGAACGAATTGAAACTTTTTAAGCTATGTCTAAATACAATTCCTAATTGGCTCGTGAAAACCGTTGAATTTTATCTCATTTCGTTTACGTTTTATAGCCAATAAGGTATATTAAGAACGACCTGATTTAATCGCGTTAATAGTCGTGTCCCCGAAAAACAGTATGAAGTTCGCTTGTCATTTCCGTTTTGCTTACATGAACGAATTGAAACTTTTCAAGCTGTGTCTGACTGGAATTCCTAATTGGCTCGTGAAAACCGTTTAATTTTATCTCATTTCGTTTACGTTTTATGGCCAGTAAGGTATATTAAGAACGACCTGATTTAATCGCGTTAATAGTCTTGCCCTCGAAAAAAAATGAAGTTCGCTTGTCATTTCCGTTTTGCTTACATGAACGAATTGAAACTTTTCAAGCTATGTCTGACTGCAATTCCGAATTGGCTCGTGAAAACCGTTTAATTTTATCTCATTTCGTTTACGTTTTATGGCCAATAAGGTATATTAAGAACGACCTGATTTAATCGCGTTAATAGTATTGCCCTCGAAAAAAAAATGAAGTTCGTTTGTCATTTCCGTTTTGCTTACATGAACGAATTGAAACTTTTCAAGCTATGTCTCACTGCAATTCCGAATTGGCTCGTGAAAACCGTTTAATTTTATCTCATTTCGTTTACGTTTTATGGCCAATAAGGTATATTAAGAACGACCTGATTTAATCGCGTTAATAGTCTTGCCCTCGAAAAAAAAATGAAGTTCGTTTGTCATTTCCGTTTTGCTTACATGAACGAACTGTAACTTTTCAAGCTATGTCTCACTGCAATTCCAAATTGGCTCGTGAAAACCGTTTAATTTTATCTCATTTCGTTTACGTTTTATAGCCAATAAAGTATATTAAGAACGACCTGATTTAATCGCGTTAATAGTCTTGCCCTCGAAAAAAATGAAGTTCGCTTGTCATTTCCGTTTTGCTTACATGAACGAATTGAAACTTTTCAAGCTATGTCTCACTGCAATTCCGAATTGGTTCGTGAAAACCGTTTAATTTTATCTCATTTCGTTTACGTTTTATAGCCAGTAAGGTATATTAAGAACGACCTGATTTAATCGCGTTAATAGTCGTGTCCCCGAAAAACAGTATGAAGTTCGCTTGTCATTTCCGTTTTGCTTACATGAACGAATTGAAACTTTTCAAGCTGTGTCTGACTGGAACTCCTAATTGGCTCGTGAAAACCGTTTAATTTTTTCTCATTTCGTTTACGTTTTATGGCCAGTAAGGTATATTAAGAACGACCTGATTTAATTGCGTTAATAGTCTTGCCCACGAAAAAAAAGAAGTTCGCTTGTCATTTCCGTTTTGCTTACATGAACGAATTGAAACTTTTCAAGCTATGTCTGACTGGAATTCCGAATTTGCTCGTGAAAACCGTTTAATTTTATCTCATTTCGTTTACGTTTTATAGCCAATAAGGTATATTAAGAACGACCTGATTTAATCGCGTTAATAGTCTTGCCCTCGAAAAAAAAAATGAAGTTCGCTTGTCATTTCCGTTTTGCTTACATGAACGAATTGAAACTTTTTAAGCTATGTCTAAATACAATTCCGAATTGGCTCGTGAAAACCGTTTAATTTTATCTCATTTTGTTTACGTTTTATAGCCGATAAGGTATATTAAGAACGACCTGATTTAATCGCGTTAATAGTCTTGCACTCGAAAAAAAATGAAGTTCGCTTGTCATTTCCGTTTTGCTTACATGAACGAATTGAAACTTTTCAAGCTATGTCTGACTGCAATTCCGAATTGGCTCGTGAAAACCGTTTAATTTTATCTCATTTCGTTTACGTTTTATAGCCGATAAGGTATATTAAGAACGACATGATTTAATCGCGTTAATAGTCTTGCACTCGAAAAAAAATGAAGTTCGCTTGTCATTTCCGTTTTGCTTACATGAACGAATTGAAACTTTTTAAGCTATGTCTAAATACAATTCCGAATTGGCTCGTGAAAACCGTTTAATTTTATCTCATTTCGTTTACGTTTTATAGCCAGTAAGGTATATTAAGAACGACCTGATTTAATCGCGTTAATAGTCGTGTCCCCGAAAAACACTATGAAGTTCGCTTGTCATTTCCGTTTTGCTTACATGAACGAATTGAAACTTTTCAAGCTATGTCTCACTGCAATTCCGAATTGGCTCGTGAAAACCGTTTAATTTTATCTCATTTCGTTTACGTTTTATAGCCAGTAAGGTATATTAAGAACGACCTGATTTAATCGCGTTAATAGTCTTGCACTCGAAAAAAAATGAAGTTCGCTTGTCATTTCCGTTTTGCTTACATGAACGAATTGAAACTTTTTAAGCTATGTCTAAATACAATTCCTAATTGGCTCGTGAAAACCGTTGAATTTTATCTCATTTCGTTTACGTTTTATAGCCAATAAGGTATATTAAGAACGACCTGATTTAATCGCGTTAATAGTCGTGTCCCCGAAAAACAGTATGAAGTTCGCTTGTCATTTCCGTTTTGCTTACATGAACGAATTGAAACTTTTCAAGCTGTGTCTGACTGGAATTCCTAATTGGCTCGTGAAAACCGTTTAATTTTATCTCATTTCGTTTACGTTTTATGGCCAGTAAGGTATATTAAGAACGACCTGATTTAATCGCGTTAATAGTCTTGCCCTCGAAAAAAAATGAAGTTCGCTTGTCATTTCCGTTTTGCTTACATGAACGAATTGAAACTTTTCAAGCTATGTCTGACTGCAATTC
The DNA here is from genome assembly GCF_965637545.1 of Phallusia mammillata. Lineage (NCBI taxonomy): Eukaryota > Metazoa > Chordata > Ascidiacea > Phlebobranchia > Ascidiidae > Phallusia > Phallusia mammillata. The sequence continues at coordinate 187,552 of NC_137257.1, read as the reverse complement.
CGAATTGGCTCGTGAAAACCGTTTAATTTTATCTCATTTCGTTTACGTTTTATGGCCAATAAGGTATATTAAGAACGACCTGATTTAATCGCGTTAATAGTATTGCCCTCGAAAAAAAAATGAAGTTCGTTTGTCATTTCCGTTTTGCTTACATGAACGAATTGAAACTTTTCAAGCTATGTCTCACTGCAATTCCGAATTGGCTCGTGAAAACCGTTTAATTTTATCTCATTTCGTTTACGTTTTATGGCCAATAAGGTATATTAAGAACGACCTGATTTAATCGCGTTAATAGTTTTGCCCTCGAAAAAAAAATGAAGTTCGTTTGTCATTTCCGTTTTGCTTACATGAACGAACTGTAACTTTTCAAGCTATGTCTCACTGCAATTCCAAATTGGCTCGTGAAAACCGTTTAATTTTATCTCATTTCGTTTACGTTTTATAGCCAATAAAGTATATTAAGAACGACCTGATTTAATCGCGTTAATAGTCTTGCCCTCGAAAAAAATGAAGTTCGCTTGTCATTTCCGTTTTGCTTACATGAACGAATTGAAACTTTTCAAGCTATGTCTCACTGCAATTCCGAATTGGTTCGTGAAAACCGTTTAATTTTATCTCATTTCGTTTACGTTTTATAGCCAGTAAGGTATATTAAGAACGACCTGATTTAATCGCGTTAATAGTCGTGTCCCCGAAAAACAGTATGAAGTTCGCTTGTCATTTCCGTTTTGCTTACATGAACGAATTGAAACTTTTCAAGCTGTGTCTGACTGGAACTCCTAATTGGCTCGTGAAAACCGTTTAATTTTTTCTCATTTCGTTTACGTTTTATGGCCAGTAAGGTATATTAAGAACGACCTGATTTAATCGCGTTAACAGTCTTGCCCACGAAAAAAAAGAAGTTCGCTTGTCATTTCCGTTTTGCTTACATGAACGAATTGAAACTTTTCAAGCTATGTCTGACTGGAATTCCGAATTTGCTCGTGAAAACCGTTTAATTTTATCTCATTTCGTTTACGTTTTATAGCCAATAAGGTATATTAAGAACGACCTGATTTAATCGCGTTAATAGTCTTGCCCTCGAAAAAAAAAATGAAGTTCGCTTGTCATTTCCGTTTTGCTTACATGAACGAATTGAAACTTTTTAAGCTATGTCTAAATACAATTCCGAATTGGCTCGTGAAAACCGTTTAATTTTATCTCATTTTGTTTACGTTTTATAGCCGATAAGGTATATTAAGAACGACCTGATTTAATCGCGTTAATAGTCTTGCACTCGAAAAAAAATGAAGTTCGCTTGTCATTTCCGTTTTGCTTACATGAACGAATTGAAACTTTTCAAGCTATGTCTGACTGCAATTCCGAATTGGCTCGTGAAAACCGTTTAATTTTATCTCATTTCGTTTACGTTTTATAGCCGATAAGGTATATTAAGAACGACATGATTTAATCGCGTTAATAGTCTTGCACTCGAAAAAAAATGAAGTTCGCTTGTCATTTCCGTTTTGCTTACATGAACGAATTGAAACTTTTTAAGCTATGTCTAAATACAATTCCGAATTGGCTCGTGAAAACCGTTTAATTTTATCTGATTTCGTTTACGTTTTATAGCCAGTAAGGTATATTAAGAACGACCTGATTTAATCGCGTTAATGGTCCGTCCCTCGAAAAAAAATGAAGTTCGCTTGTCATTTCCGTTTTGCTTACATGAACGAATTGAAACTTTTCAAGCTATGTCTCACTGCAATTCCGAATTGGCTCGTGAAAACCGTTTAATTTTATCTCATTTCGTTTACGTTTTATAGCCAATAAGGTATATTAAGAACGACCTGATTTAATCGCGTTAATAGTCTTGCACTCGAAAAAAAATGAAGTTCGCTTGTCATTTCCGTTTTGCTTACATGAACAAATTGAAACTTTTCAAGCTATGTCTGACTGCAATTCCGAATTGGTTCGGTAAAACCGTTTAATTTTATCTCATTTCGTTTACGTTTTATAGCCGATAAGGTATATTAAGAACGACCTGATTTAATCGCGTTAATAGTCTTGCACTCGAAAAAAAATGAAGTTCGCTTGTCATTTCCGTTTTGCTTACATGAAGGAATTGAAACTTTTCAAGCTATGTCTGACTGCAATTCCGAATTGGCTCGTGAAAACCGTTGAATTTTATCTCATTTCGTTTACGTTTTATAGCCGATAAGGTATATTAAGAACGACATGATTTAATCGCGTTAATAGTCTTGCACTCGAAAAAAAATGAAGTTCGCTTGTCATTTCCGTTTTGCTTACATGAACGAATTGAAACTTTTTAAGCTATGTCTAAATGCAATTCCGAATTGGCTCGTGAAAACCGTTTAATTTTATCTCATTTCGTTTACGTTTTATAGCCAGTAAGGTATATTAAGAACGACCTGATTTAATCGCGTTAATAGTCGTGTCTCCGAAAAACAGTATGAAGTTCGCTTGTCATTTCCGTTTTGCTTACATGAACGAATTGAAACTTTTCAAGCTGTGTCTGACTGGAATTCCTAATTGGCTCGTGAAAACCGTTTAATTTTATCTCATTTCGTTTACGTTTTATGGCCAGTAAGGTATATTAAGAACGACCTGATTTAATCGCGTTAATAGTCTTGCCCTCGAAAAAAAATGAAGTTCGCTTGTCATTTCCGTTTTGCTTACATGAACGAATTGAAACTTTTTAAGCTATGTCTAAATGCAATTCCGAATTGGCTGGTGACAACCGTTTAATTTTATCTCATTTCGTTTACGTTTTATGGCCAATAAGGTATATTAAGAACGACCTGATTTAATTGCGTTAATGGTCCGTCCCTCGAAAAAAAATGAAGTTCGCTTGTCATTTCCGTTTTGCTTACATGAACAAATTGAAACTTTTCAAGCTATGTCTGACTGCAATTCCGAATTGGTTCGTGAAAACCGTTTAATTTTATCTCATTTCGTTTACGTTTTATAGCCGATAAGGTATATTAAGAACGACCTGATTTAATCGCGTTAATAGTCTTGCACTCGAAAAAAAATGAAGTTCGCTTGTCATTTCCGTTTTGCTTACATGAACGAATTGAAACTTTTCTAGCTATGTCTGACTGCAATTCCGAATTGGCTCGTGAAAACCGTTGAATTTTATCTCATTTCGTTTACGTTTTATAGCCGATAAGGTATATTAAGAACGACCTGATTTAATCGCGTTAATAGTCTTGCACTCGAAAAAAAATGAAGTTCGCTTGTCATTTCCGTTTTGCTTACATGAACGAATTGAAACTTTTTAAGCTATGTCTAAATGCAATTCCGAATTGGCTCGTGAAAACCGTTTAATTTTATCTCATTTCGTTTACGTTTTATAGCCAGTAAGGTATATTAAGAACGACCTGATTTAATCGCGTTAATAGTCGTGTCTCCGAAAAACAGTATGAAGTTCGCTTGTCATTTCCGTTTTGCTTACATGAACGAATTGAAACTTTTCAAGCTGTGTCTGACTGGAATTCCTAATTGGCTCGTGAAAACCGTTTAATTTTATCTCATTTCGTTTACGTTTTATGGCCAGTAAGGTATATTAAGAACGACCTGATTTAATCGCGTTAATAGTCTTGCCCTCGAAAAAAAATGAAGTTCGCTTGTCATTTCCGTTTTGCTTACATGAACGAATTGAAACTTTTTAAGCTATGTCTAAATGCAATTCCGAATTGGCTGGTGACAACCGTTTAATTTTATCTCATTTCGTTTACGTTTTATGGCCAATAAGGTATATTAAGAACGACCTGATTTAATTGCGTTAATGGTCCGTCCCTCGAAAAAAAATGAAGTTCGCTTGTCATTTCCGTTTTGCTTACATGAACAAATTGAAACTTTTCAAGCTATGTCTGACTGCAATTCCGAATTGGTTCGGTAAAACCGTTTAATTTTATCTCATTTCGTTTACGTTTTATAGCCGATAAGGTATATTAAGAACGACCTGATTTAATCGCGTTAATAGTCTTGCACTCGAAAAAAAATGAAGTTCGCTTGTCATTTCCGTTTTGCTTACATGAACGAATTGAAACTTTTCAAGCTATGTCTGACTGCAATTCCGAATTGGCTCGTGAAAACCGTTTAATTTTATCTCATTTCATTTACGTTTTATAGCCGATAAGGTATATTAAGAACGACATGATTTAATCGCGTTAATAGTCTTGCACTCGAAAAAAAATGAAGTTCGCTTGTCATTTTCGTTTTGCTTACATGAACGAATTGAAACTTTTTAAGCTATGTCTAAATACAATTCCGAATTGGCTCGTGAAAACCGTTTAATTTTATCTCATTTCGTTTACGTTTTATAGCCAGTAAGGTATATTAAGAACGACCTGATTTAATCGCGTTAATAGTCGTGTCCCCGAAAAACAGTATGAAGTTCGCTTGTCATTTCCGTTTTGCTTACATGAACGAATTGAAACTTTTCAAGCTGTGTCTGACTGGAATTCCTAATTGGCTCGTGAAAACCGTTTAATTTTATCTCATTTCGTTTACGTTTTATAGCCAATAAGGTATATTAAGAACGACCTGATTTAATCGCGTTAATAGTCTTGCACTCGAAAAAAAATGAAGTTCGCTTGTCATTTCCGTTTTGCTTACATGAACGAATTGAAACTTTTTAAGCTATGTCTAAATGCAATTCCGAATTGGCTCGTGAAAACCGTTTAATTTTATCTCATTTCGTTTACGTTTTATAGCCAGTAAGGTATATTAAGAACGACCTGATTTAATCGCGTTAATAGTCGTGTCCCCGAAAAACAGTATGAAGTTCGCTTGTCATTTCCGTTTTGCTTACATGAACGAATTGAAACTTTTCAAGCTGTGTCTGACTGGAATTCCTAATTGGCTCGTGAAAACCGTTTAATTTTATCTCATTTCGTTTACGTTTTATGGCCAGTAAGGTATATTAAGAACGACCTGATTTAATCGCGTTAATAGTCTTGCCCTCGAAAAAAAAAATGAAGTTCGCTTGTCATTTCCGTTTTGCTTACATGAACGAATTGAAACTTTTCAAGCTATGTCTCACTGCAATTCCGAATTGGCTCGTGAAAACCGTTTAATTTTATCTCATTTCGTTTACGTTTTATAGCCAGTAAGGTATATTAAGAACGACCTGATTTAATCGCGTTAATAGTCTTGCACTCGAAAAAAAATGAAGTTCGCTTGTCATTTCCGTTTTGCTTACATGAACGAATTGAAACTTTTTCAGCTATGTCTAAATACAATTCCGAATTGGCTCGTGAAAACCGTTTAATTTTATCTCATTTCGTTTACGTTTTATAGCCAATAAGGTATATTAAGAACGACCTGATTTAATCGCGTTAATAGTCTTGCACTCGAAAAAAATGAAGTTCGCTTGTCATTTCCGTTTTGCTTACATGAACGAATTGAAACTTTTTAAGCTATGTCTAAATGCAATTCCGAATTGGCTCGTGAAAACCGTTTAATTTTATCTCATTTCGTTTACGTTTTATAGCCAGTAAGGTATATTAAGAACGACCTGATTTAATCGCGTTAATAGTCGTGTCTCCGAAAAACAGTATGAAGTTCGCTTGTCATTTCCGTTTTGCTTACATGAACGAATTGAAACTTTTCAAGCTGTGTCTGACTGGAATTCCTAATTGGCTCGTGAAAACCGTTTAATTTTATCTCATTTCGTTTACGTTTTATAGCCAATAAGGTATATTAAGAACGACCTGATTTAATCGCGTTAATAGTCTTGCACTCGAAAAAAAATGAAGTTCGCTTGTCATTTCCGTTTTGCTTACATGAACGAATTGAAACTTTTTAAGCTATGTCTAAATGCAATTCCGAATTGGCTCGTGAAAACCGTTTAATTTTATCTCATTTCGTTTACGTTTTATAGCCAGTAAGGTATATTAAGAACGACCTGATTTAATCGCGTTAATAGTCGTGTCCCCGAAAAACAGTATGAAGTTCGCTTGTCATTTCCGTTTTGCTTACATGAACGAATTGAAACTTTTCAAGCTGTGTCTGACTGGAATTCCTAATTGGCTCGTGAAAACCGTTTAATTTTATCTCATTTCGTTTACGTTTTATGGCCAGTAAGGTATATTAAGAACGACCTGATTTAATCGCGTTAATAGTCTTGCCCTCGAAAAAAAAAATGAAGTTCGCTTGTCATTTCCGTTTTGCTTACATGAACGAATTGAAACTTTTCAAGCTATGTCTCACTGCAATTCCGAATTGGCTCGTGAAAACCGTTTAATTTTATCTCATTTCGTTTACGTTTTATAGCCAGTAAGGTATATTAAGAACGACCTGATTTAATCGCGTTAATAGTCTTGCACTCGAAAAAAAATGAAGTTCGCTTGTCATTTCCGTTTTGCTTACATGAACGAATTGAAACTTTTTCAGCTATGTCTAAATACAATTCCGAATTGGCTCGTGAAAACCGTTTAATTTTATCTCATTTCGTTTACGTTTTATAGCCAATAAGGTATATTAAGAACGACCTGATTTAATCGCGTTAATAGTCTTGCACTCGAAAAAAAATGAAGTTCGCTTGTCATTTCCGTTTTGCTTACATGAACGAATTGAAACTTTTTAAGCTATGTCTAAATGCAATTCCGAATTGGCTCGTGAAAACCGTTTAATTTTATCTCATTTCGTTTACGTTTTATAGCCAGTAAGGTATATTAAGAACGACCTGATTTAATCGCGTTAATAGTCGTGTCTCCGAAAAACAGTATGAAGTTCGCTTGTCATTTCCGTTTTGCTTACATGAACGAATTGAAACTTTTCAAGCTGTGTCTGACTGGAATTCCTAATTGGCTCGTGAAAACCGTTTAATTTTATCTCATTTCGTTTACGTTTTATAGCCAATAAGGTATATTAAGAACGACCTGATTTAATCGCGTTAATAGTCTTGCCCTCGAAAAAAAAAAATGAAGTTCGCTTGTCATTTCCGTTTTGCTTACATGAACGAATTGAAACTTTTTAAGCTATGTCTAAATACAATTCCGAATTGGCTCGTGAAAACCGTTTAATTTTATCTCATTTCGTTTACGTTTTATAGCCAGTAAGGTATATTAAGAACGACCTGATTTAATCGCGTTAATAGTCGTGTCCCCGAAAAACAGTTTGAAGTTCGCTTGTCATTTCCGTTTTGCTTACATGAACGAATTGAAACTTTTCAAGCTGTGTCTGACTGGAATTCCTAATTGGCTCGTGAAAACCGTTTAATTTTATCTCATTTCGTTTACGTTTTATGGCCAGTAAGGTATATTAAGAACGACCTGATTTAATCGCGTTAATAGTCTTGCCCTCGAAAAAAAAAATGAAGTTCGCTTGTCATTTCCGTTTTGCTTACATGAACGAATTGAAACTTTTCAAGCTATGTCTGACTGCAATTCCGAATTGGCTCGTGAAAACCGTTTAATTTTATCTCATTTCGTTTACGTTTTATAGCCAGTAAGGTATATTAAGAACGACCTGATTTAATCGCGTTAATAGTCGTGTCCCCGAAAAACAGTATGAAGTTCGCTTGTCATTTCCGTTTTGCTTACATGAACGAATTGAAACTTTTTAAGCTATGTCTAAATGCAATTCCGAATTGGCTCGTGAAAACCGTTTAATTTTATCTCATTTCGTTTACGTTTTATAGCCAGTAAGGTATATTAAGAACGACCTGATTTAATCGCGTTAATAGTCGTGTCCCCGAAAAACAGTATGAAGTTCGCTTGTCATTTCCGTTTTGCTTACATGAACGAATTGAAACTTTTCAAGCTGTGTCTGACTGGAATTCCTAATTGGCTCGTGAAAACCGTTTAATTTTATCTCATTTCGTTTACGTTTTATGGCCAGTAAGGTATATTAAGAACGACCTGATTTAATCGCGTTAATAGTCTTGCCCTCGAAAAAAAAAATGAAGTTCGCTTGTCATTTCCGTTTTGCTTACATGAACGAATTGAAACTTTTCAAGCTATGTCTCACTGCAATTCCGAATTGGCTCGTGAAAACCGTTTAATTTTATCTCATTTCGTTTACGTTTTATAGCCAGTAAGGTATATTAAGAACGACCTGATTTAATCGCGTTAATAGTCTTGCACTCGAAAAAAAATGAAGTTCGCTTGTCATTTCCGTTTTGCTTACATGAACGAATTGAAACTTTTTCAGCTATGTCTAAATACAATTCCGAATTGGCTCGTGAAAACCGTTTAATTTTATCTCATTTCGTTTACGTTTTATAGCCAATAAGGTATATTAAGAACGACCTGATTTAATCGCGTTAATAGTCTTGCACTCGAAAAAAATGAAGTTCGCTTGTCATTTCCGTTTTGCTTACATGAACGAATTGAAACTTTTTAAGCTATGTCTAAATGCAATTCGGAATTGGCTCGTGAAAACCGTTTAATTTTATCTCATTTCGTTTACGTTTTATAGCCAGTAAGGTATATTAAGAACGACCTGATTTAATCGCGTTAATAGTCGTGTCTCCGAAAAACAGTATGAAGTTCGCTTGTCATTTCCGTTTTGCTTACATGAACGAATTGAAACTTTTCAAGCTGTGTCTGACTGGAATTCCTAATTGGCTCGTGAAAACCGTTTAATTTTATCTCATTTCGTTTACGTTTTATAGCCAATAAGGTATATTAAGAACGACCTGATTTAATCGCGTTAATAGTCTTGCACTCGAAAAAAAATGAAGTTCGCTTGTCATTTCCGTTTTGCTTACATGAACGAATTGAAACTTTTTAAGCTATGTCTAAATGCAATTCCGAATTGGCTCGTGAAAACCGTTTAATTTTATCTCATTTCGTTTACGTTTTATAGCCAGTAAGGTATATTAAGAACGACCTGATTTAATCGCGTTAATAGTCGTGTCCCCGAAAAACAGTATGAAGTTCGCTTGTCATTTCCGTTTTGCTTACATGAACGAATTGAAACTTTTCAAGCTGTGTCTGACTGGAATTCCTAATTGGCTCGTGAAAACCGTTTAATTTTATCTCATTTCGTTTACGTTTTATGGCCAGTAAGGTATATTAAGAACGACCTGATTTAATCGCGTTAATAGTCTTGCCCTCGAAAAAAAAAATGAAGTTCGCTTGTCATTTCCGTTTTGCTTACATGAACGAATTGAAACTTTTCAAGCTATGTCTCACTGCAATTCCGAATTGGCTCGTGAAAACCGTTTAATTTTATCTCATTTCGTTTACGTTTTATAGCCAGTAAGGTATATTAAGAACGACCTGATTTAATCGCGTTAATAGTCTTGCACTCGAAAAAAAATGAAGTTCGCTTGTCATTTCCGTTTTGCTTACATGAACGAATTGAAACTTTTTCAGCTATGTCTAAATACAATTCCGAATTGGCTCGTGAAAACCGTTTAATTTTATCTCATTTCGTTTACGTTTTATAGCCAATAAGGTATATTAAGAACGACCTGATTTAATCGCGTTAATAGTCTTGCACTCGAAAAAAAATGAAGTTCGCTTGTCATTTCCGTTTTGCTTACATGAACGAATTGAAACTTTTTAAGCTATGTCTAAATGCAATTCCGAATTGGCTCGTGAAAACCGTTTAATTTTATCTCATTTCGTTTACGTTTTATAGCCAGTAAGGTATATTAAGAACGACCTGATTTAATCGCGTTAATAGTCGTGTCTCCGAAAAACAGTATGAAGTTCGCTTGTCATTTCCGTTTTGCTTACATGAACGAATTGAAACTTTTCAAGCTGTGTCTGACTGGAATTCCTAATTGGCTCGTGAAAACCGTTTAATTTTATCTCATTTCGTTTACGTTTTATAGCCAATAAGGTATATTAAGAACGACCTGATTTAATCGCGTTAATAGTCTTGCCCTCGAAAAAAAAAAATGAAGTTCGCTTGTCATTTCCGTTTTGCTTACATGAACGAATTGAAACTTTTTAAGCTATGTCTAAATACAATTCCGAATTGGCTCGTGAAAACCGTTTAATTTTATCTCATTTCGTTTACGTTTTATAGCCAGTAAGGTATATTAAGAACGACCTGATTTAATCGCGTTAATAGTCGTGTCCCCGAAAAACAGTTTGAAGTTCGCTTGTCATTTCCGTTTTGCTTACATGAACGAATTGAAACTTTTCAAGCTGTGTCTGACTGGAATTCCTAATTGGCTCGTGAAAACCGTTTAATTTTATCTCATTTCGTTTACGTTTTATGGCCAGTAAGGTATATTAAGAACGACCTGATTTAATCGCGTTAATAGTCTTGCCCTCGAAAAAAAAAATGAAGTTCGCTTGTCATTTCCGTTTTGCTTACATGAACGAATTGAAACTTTTCAAGCTATGTCTGACTGCAATTCCGAATTGGCTCGTGAAAACCGTTTAATTTTATCTCATTTCGTTTACGTTTTATAGCCAGTAAGGTATATTAAGAACGACCTGATTTAATCGCGTTAATAGTCTTGCACTCGAAAAAAAATGAAGTTCGCTTGTCATTTCCGTTTTGCTTACATGAACGAATTGAAACTTTTTAAGCTATGTCTAAATACAATTCCTAATTGGCTCGTGAAAACCGTTTAATTTTATCTCATTTCGTTTACGTTTTATAGCCAATAAGGTATATTAAGAACGACCTGATTTAATCGCGTTAATAGTCTTGCACTCGAAAAAAAAATGAAGTTCGCTTGTCATTTCCGTTTTGCTTACATGATCGAATTGAAACTTTTTAAGCTATGTCTAAATGCAATTCCGAATTGGCTGGTGACAACCGTTTAATTTTATCTCATTTCGTTTACGTTTTATGGCCAATAAGGTATATTAAGAACGACCTGATTTAATCGCGTTAATAGTATTGCCCTCGAAAAAAAATGAAGTTCGCTTGTCATTTCCGTTTTGCTTACATGAACGAATTGAAACTTTTTAAGCTATGTCTAAATGCAATTCCGAATTGGCTGGTGACAACCGTTTAATTTTATCTCATTTCGTTTACGTTTTATGGCCAATAAGGTATATTAAGAACGACCTGATTTAATTGCGTTAATGGTCCGTCCCTCGAAAAAAAATGAAGTTCGCTTGTCATTTCCGTTTTGCTTACATGAACGAATTGAAACTTTTCAAGCTATGTCTCACTGCAATTCCGAATTGGCTCGTGAAAACCGTTTAATTTTATCTCATTTCGTTTACGTTTTATAGCCAATAAGGTATATTAAGAACGACCTGATTTAATCGCGTTAATAGTCTTGCACTCGAAAAAAAATGAAGTTCGCTTGTCATTTCCGTTTTGCTTACATGAACAAATTGAAACTTTTCAAGCTATGTCTCACTGCAATTCCGAATTGGTTCGGTAAAACCGTTTAATTTTATCTCATTTCGTTTACGTTTTATAGCCGATAAGGTATATTAAGAACGACCTGATTTAATCGCGTTAATAGTCTTGCACTCGAAAAAAAATGAAGTTCGCTTGTCATTTCCGTTTTGCTTACATGAACGAATTGAAACTTTTTAAGCTATGTCTAAATACAATTCCGAATTGGCTCGTGAAAACCGTTTAATTTTATCTCATTTCGTTTACGTTTTATAGCCAGTAAGGTATATTAAGAACGACCTGATTTAATCGCGTTAATAGTCGTGTCCCCGAAAAACAGTATGAAGTTCGCTTGTCATTTCCGTTTTGCTTACATGAACGAATTGAAACTTTTCAAGCTGTGTCTGACTGGAATTCCTAATTGGCTCGTGAAAACCGTTTAATTTTATCTCATTTCGTTTACGTTTTATGGCCAGTAAGGTATATTAAGAACGACCTGATTTAATCGCGTTAATAGTCTTGCCCTCGAAAAAAAAAATGAAGTTCGCTTGTCATTTCCGTTTTGCTTACATGAACGAATTGAAACTTTTCAAGCTATGTCTCACTGCAATTCCGAATTGGCTCGTGAAAACCGTTTAATTTTATCTCATTTCGTTTACGTTAGGGTTAGGGTTAGGGTTAGGGTTAGGGTTAGGGTTAGGGTTAGGGTTAGGGTTAGGGTTAGGGTTAGGGTTAGGGTTAGGGTTAGGGTTAGGGTTAGGGTTAGGGTTAGGGTTAGGGTTAGGGTTAGGGTTAGGGTTAGGGTTAGGGTTAGGGTTAGGGTTAGGGTTAGGGTTAGGGTTAGGGTTAGGGTTAGGGTTAGGGTTAGGGTTAGGGTTAGGGTTAGGGTTAGGGTTAGGGTTAGGGTTAGGGTTAGGGTTAGGGTTAGGGTTAGGGTTAGGGTTAGGGTTAGGGTTAGGGTTAGGGTTAGGGTTAGGGTTAGGGTTAGGGTTAGGGTTAGGGTTAGGGTTAGGGTTAGGGTTAGGGTTAGGGTTAGGGTTAGGGTTAGGGTTAGGGTTAGGGTTAGGGTTAGGGTTAGGGTTAGGGTTAGGGTTAGGGTTAGGGTTAGGGTTAGGGTTAGGGTTAGGGTTAGGGTTAGGGTTAGGGTTAGGGTTAGGGTTAGGGTTAGGGTTAGGGTTAGGGTTAGGGTTAGGGTTAGGGTTAGGGTTAGGGTTAGGGTTAGGGTTAGGGTTAGGGTTAGGGTTAGGGTTAGGGTTAGGGTTAGGGTTAGGGTTAGGGTTAGGGTTAGGGTTAGGGTTAGGGTTAGGGTTAGGGTTAGGGTTAGGGTTAGGGTTAGGGTTAGGGTTAGGGTTAGGGTTAGGGTTAGGGTTAGGGTTAGGGTTAGGGTTAGGGTTAGGGTTAGGGTTAGGGTTAGGGTTAGGGTTAGGGTTAGGGTTAGGGTTAGGGTTAGGGTTAGGGTTAGGGTTAGGGTTAGGGTTAGGGTTAGGGTTAGGGTTAGGGTTAGGGTTAGGGTTAGGGTTAGGGTTAGGGTTAGGGTTAGGGTTAGGGTTAGGGTTAGGGTTAGGGTTAGGGTTAGGGTTAGGGTTAGGGTTAGGGTTAGGGTTAGGGTTAGGGTTAGGGTTAGGGTTAGGGTTAGGGTTAGGGTTAGGGTTAGGGTTAGGGTTAGGGTTAGGGTTAGGGTTAGGGTTAGGGTTAGGGTTAGGGTTAGGGTTAGGGTTAGGGTTAGGGTTAGGGTTAGGGTTAGGGTTAGGGTTAGGGTTAGGGTTAGGGTTAGGGTTAGGGTTAGGGTTAGGGTTAGGGTTAGGGTTAGGGTTAGGGTTAGGGTTAGGGTTAGGGTTAGGGTTAGGGTTAGGGTTAGGGTTAGGGTTAGGGTTAGGGTTAGGGTTAGGGTTAGGGTTAGGGTTAGGGTTAGGGTTAGGGTTAGGGTTAGGGTTAGGGTTAGGGTTAGGGTTAGGGTTAGGGTTAGGGTTAGGGTTAGGGTTAGGGTTAGGGTTAGGGTTAGGGTTAGGGTTAGGGTTAGGGTTAGGGTTAGGGTTAGGGTTAGGGTTAGGGTTAGGGTTAGGGTTAGGGTTAGGGTTAGGGTTAGGGTTAGGGTTAGGGTTAGGGTTAGGGTTAGGGTTAGGGTTAGGGTTAGGGTTAGGGTTAGGGTTAGGGTTAGGGTTAGGGTTAGGGTTAGGGTTAGGGTTAGGGTTAGGGTTAGGGTTAGGGTTAGGGTTAGGGTTAGGGTTAGGGTTAGGGTTAGGGTTAGGGTTAGGGTTAGGGTTAGGGTTAGGGTTAGGGTTAGGGTTAGGGTTAGGGTTAGGGTTAGGGTTAGGGTTAGGGTTAGGGTTAGGGTTAGGGTTAGGGTTAGGGTTAGGGTTAGGGTTAGGGTTAGGGTTAGGGTTAGGGTTAGGGTTAGGGTTAGGGTTAGGGTTAGGGTTAGGGTTAGGGTTAGGGTTAGGGTTAGGGTTAGGGTTAGGGTTAGGGTTAGGGTTAGGGTTAGGGTTAGGGTTAGGGTTAGGGTTAGGGTTAGGGTTAGGGTTAGGGTTAGGGTTAGGGTTAGGGTTAGGGTTAGGGTTAGGGTTAGGGTTAGGGTTAGGGTTAGGGTTAGGGTTAGGGTTAGGGTTAGGGTTAGGGTTAGGGTTAGGGTTAGGGTTAGGGTTAGGGTTAGGGTTAGGGTTAGGGTTAGGGTTAGGGTTAGGGTTAGGGTTAGGGTTAGGGTTAGGGTTAGGGTTAGGGTTAGGGTTAGGGTTAGGGTTAGGGTTAGGGTTAGGGTTAGGGTTAGGGTTAGGGTTAGGGTTAGGGTTAGGGTTAGGGTTAGGGTTAGGGTTAGGGTTAGGGTTAGGGTTAGGGTTAGGGTTAGGGTTAGGGTTAGGGTTAGGGTTAGGGTTAGGGTTAGGGTTAGGGTTAGGGTTAGGGTTAGGGTTAGGGTTAGGGTTAGGGTTAGGGTTAGGGTTAGGGTTAGGGTTAGGGTTAGGGTTAGGGTTAGGGTTAGGGTTAGGGTTAGGGTTAGGGTTAGGGTTAGGGTTAGGGTTAGGGTTAGGGTTAGGGTTAGGGTTAGGGTTAGGGTTAGGGTTAGGGTTAGGGTTAGGGTTAGGGTTAGGGTTAGGGTTAGGGTTAGGGTTAGGGTTAGGGTTAGGGTTAGGGTTAGGGTTAGGGTTAGGGTTAGGGTTAGGGTTAGGGTTAGGGTTAGGGTTAGGGTTAGGGTTAGGGTTAGGGTTAGGGTTAGGGTTAGGGTTAGGGTTAGGGTTAGGGTTAGGGTTAGGGTTAGGGTTAGGGTTAGGGTTAGGGTTAGGGTTAGGGTTAGGGTTAGGGTTAGGGTTAGGGTTAGGGTTAGGGTTAGGGTTAGGGTTAGGGTTAGGGTTAGGGTTAGGGTTAGGGTTAGGGTTAGGGTTAGGGTTAGGGTTAGGGTTAGGGTTAGGGTTAGGGTTAGGGTTAGGGTTAGGGTTAGGGTTAGGGTTAGGGTTAGGGTTAGGGTTAGGGTTAGGGTTAGGGTTAGGGTTAGGGTTAGGGTTAGGGTTAGGGTTAGGGTTAGGGTTAGGGTTAGGGTTAGGGTTAGGGTTAGGGTTAGGGTTAGGGTTAGGGTTAGGGTTAGGGTTAGGGTTAGGGTTAGGGTTAGGGTTAGGGTTAGGGTTAGGGTTAGGGTTAGGGTTAGGGTTAGGGTTAGGGTTAGGGTTAGGGTTAGGGTTAGGGTTAGGGTTAGGGTTAGGGTTAGGGTTAGGGTTAGGGTTAGGGTTAGGGTTAGGGTTAGGGTTAGGGTTAGGGTTAGGGTTAGGGTTAGGGTTAGGGTTAGGGTTAGGGTTAGGGTTAGGGTTAGGGTTAGGGTTAGGGTTAGGGTTAGGGTTAGGGTTAGGGTTAGGGTTAGGGTTAGGGTTAGGGTTAGGGTTAGGGTTAGGGTTAGGGTTAGGGTTAGGGTTAGGGTTAGGGTTAGTAGGGTTAGGGTTAGGGTTAGGGTTAGGGTTAGGGTTAGGGTTAGGGTTAGGGTTAGGGTTAGGGTTAGGGTTAGGGTTAGGGTTAGGGTTAGGGTTTAGGGTTAGGGTTAGGGTTAGGGTTAGGGTTAGGGTTAGGGTTAGGGTTAGGGTTAGGGTTAGGGTTAGGGTTAGGGTTAGGGTTAGGGTTAGGGTTAGGGTTAGGGTTAGGGTTAG